>NW_023425460.1:20875223-21475223 GCF_014108245.1 Pipistrellus kuhlii
CTAACTCATATTACAGATTTCACGCATAATTTCTTAATATAATAAAAAAGCACAAATGAAGTTGAAAAGAACACTCTACCATCTGTTTATAAAAATTAGTAAAATATTTCAAATGACTTTAATAACAGTAATATATACCATACTCAAAATATTCATCTTTAACAAAATATTTATGTTTGATCAGCATCAATCATGCAGATTTAGCCTTTAACCTATTTAAAAATTTTTAAAATTTTAAATAACTATTTTAATAATTTAAAAGTTATTGTAAGTGGACTTTTCCAATTCAATTTGCTGAGGACTTTACCTAAAATGCCCTGCAAATACAAGACAAATCTGTGGAGTATGTAGTTTCTGTATGTAGCTACATAGACATAGTATTCACATTTATGATCCCTGGTTAGCATGCTTATAATGTGACTTATTAATTAATCTTAGAAAAGGTGCAACCCTAAGTTTACGATAAGAAGAGGGGCAATGGTTAATTTATTTGTTTTTTTAAATAAACTTCTTCTGAAAATGTAATTCAAAAACCCCCAAAATAGAATCAAATATCGTTTACCTTTTATTCTTTATTATTCTTATCTTACAACTTAAGGAAAATGGTTTTTGTACGTGAGATTTTTGTGAATACCTGACCAAAGGAAACTCTTACAGAAGTGCTTAGTTAGTTGTTGTACCACAATGCTAAAGACTATGTTCCATCTATACTTCAAGTCATTAAAAATACAACCATTCTGTGCAAGACCACTCTCTTTTTTGTTCCATGTGTATTTTCTAATTTATGCTCATTACTTCCATTCTCATCCTCAATTCCATAAGCAGCCATCATCCATAGATTTAGAACAAACACTAAACTAATTGACAGTTTACATGCATTCATGTTTCATCAGATCCTTCCCCATATTAGTACATTGTACCTGGATCCAAAGTACAACAAACCTGGTGGCTTAAAACAACACTGTTCTTTTCACCGTCTCTGTGGGCCAGGAATCTGGCCACAATTGAGCTGCCTCTTCTGAACAGTGTCTTACAAGGCTGCAATCAAAGTGCCTGTGGATCTCCATGCACTGGGGGATTGATTAGAATCCCCTGCAAAGCTAATCAGGATATTGGCAGAATTACTTCATTTTTGATTGTGCGACTGAGGGCTGTTGGCAGAGGACACCCTCAGGTGCAAGAGGTTGTTACCTGTAGTTCCCTGGCACCTGTCCTTCTCCACAGGCTGTCTGCAATGAAAACATTCCCATCTTCAGGCTCAGACAAAAAATGTATTTCATTCCAATGTGCAAAGACTGAGTCTTACATAACCTAACTGAATCAAGGGCTGGCATCTTGTTATCTTTCTCATATTTTATTAGAAACAAAGCACTCTTTTGGAAGAGATTACACAAATGCCTGATTCACTCTGGAGCACTTCAGTGTGTTATTCTCTCACCCTGTTAACTGAAAACTATGCTTGGACCTTTATCATTCCCTCTCTCCTTCCTCCCTCTCTTCCTTCTCTTCTTACTTCCTTCTTTCCTCCCCTTTTCTCCCCCTCACATGGCTATAGTCTCTCCACCTTACAAAGTGCCTGCCCAGAATCCGTACTCAGTAAACACTCTGTAGTAAATTTTAAAAATCAATATTCTTCAGTGCTCCTATTATTTTTTTCATTGTTCAAATGTTTATCTATCAACTGCAGCAGAATAAAATGGATTGTATTAACCTGATTGTAAGCCGAGTCTCAGAACTTTTTACTAGTTTTCTATTCAGAGAGGCAAAGAACAGGCAAAACTAGGATTGCAACATAAGTCTCTCCCATCCCAAAGCCAGGACTCTCTATTATAATCCATCCAGAAAGTCACTGGCATTATCACAATTTCAACTTTAATCTCTCCTGACTGACTTAATACTTTGGCTTTTGTTAATGGATTTTCCCTAAAAGAAGAATAATTTATTCATCAATTTACTTGTGTTTCTTGGGATATTCAAACTTCACCAAACAGGATTAGCCATAATCTGTTTCCGATGCCAGAGAATGACATTACACAGTGCTCTCCTTCAAGCTCCCTTTTAAAAGCACGCATGCACTTGCCTGAGCTTTAAACCTCATTTTAAATTTACTTGGTTATACTTTTAAGTTTCCCCATAGATAAAATAAGACTTGGCCTTGGCCCTGGCAGGATAGCTCAGTTGGTTAGAGCATTATCTTGATGCACCAAGGTTGTGTGTCTGATCCCATGTCAGGGCACATACAAAAATCAACTAATGAGTACATAAATAAATGAAACAACAAACTGATGTCTCTCTGTCTCTCTCTCTTTCAATTTCTTGCAGCTTCCTCCAGACCCTGAATGTGAACCCTGAATCATGCAGGACGTGGGGGAGCTGGGGGGCGGGGGGGATACTTGCAACTGGCAGCCCAACTTGCAATGCCACTTGCTACATATATTTTCAATTCTTACTATGCACCCTTGCACATCTAAATATATCAGTATTTACATATACAAACCAGGAGACAGACAAGTGAAGAGTATCTCAAAGGCAAGATCACATTTATAATACTCTCTGCTCCATGACTATATATTTGAGCTAAAAAACAATAACTCAGTCTGTCTATAGAACTCATCACTGCTTTTTAACTCTCAAATTAGTATACACTTGATTCCAGCAGGGATTTTAATTCTATAAAAATGTAGAGATTCAAATTATGTAGTACTACTTAAACTCTAAAAATCAAAAGGATTTCGCAGGCATTTAAGTTTTGATTTTCTCTTATGTCAGATGCTTTGTAGATGAAATATAATTTGGTTTAAATATTCTTTTTGTTCTCTGATTTAGCCTTTCCTGAACCAGCTCTTGCATAAAAATAGCTTCAAATAAGAAATGGTTAATAAATACAATAATATACAATACTACAATACTTGCTCTTTTCTCATTTCATAGTGCTCACTGCTTTCAAACTAAGTATTTTCCTGTCATTTTCTAAAACATTATGGAAAATATATTTCCATTTAAGACTAATTTTAAGATGTTAGTTCTGAAAATACAGATTTAATAGAAATTCCTTATAATTGGAAATTAAATTTTAATATTCTCCTAATTTGGAATCACATTACAAAAGTACTGTGAAATGACATATGAAGCAATGAATATGAAATATGGTATTTGCTTAATAATAAAGTCACAAGAAAATAAATTGATTTATTTCTTCAGAAGACGTAGTGTCTGATGTACATTAGATATATAATAAATTCTTATTGACTAAATGCATGTATAATCATTAAAACAAATATGCAGTATGTATAGCAATAGTGGACATATATTTTTAAAGCCACTCTCTTTTTTATTTTATTAAACAAACTAGTATGGCTAGGTTATTATAGCATGTGGTTTATACCTGTTATTGATTAAATTAAATATTTTGTTATTAGGATACGCTTTTTAATGTAAATTTAATATGCTAATTATATTTGTCAGTAATTTGATTTTTGGTGAGGAGTATTACCTAGAAAGAAAACCAATGTCCCACTCGCCTCTATTTAGAGTTTTGTGATTAAAGTATTCAATATTATTAAAAGAAAAGAACAGCCTGGCTGGTGTGGCCCAGTGGTTCAATGTTGTCCTATGACCCAGGAGGTCACAGTTCATTTCCCAGTCAGAGCACATGCCCATGTTGCTGGCTTGATCCCCGTGTGGGTTGTGCAAGAGGCAGCTGATCAATAATTCTCCCTCATCATTCATGTTTCTATCTCTCTATCCTTCTCCTTTTTCTCTGAAATCAATAAAAAAAATATTTTTAAAAAAGAAGAGACTCACCACAGACATGGGTGAATTTTCCGGAGGTCCACCAAAATTTGTAGAAGAATTTCTGAACTTGTACTCTCTTTATGTGTATCATGTGGTTTCAGAAAATGTCTTTTAACCTAAATCAATCTCATTTAATGTTTATAATTATTGAGTATGTATTTAAAATGCATGCACAAAGCTGAAATGCAACACATTGTCTATAAACAGTATTGTATATATATATATATATATATATATATATATATATATATATATATATATATATATAGAAAGAGAGAGAGAGAGAGAGAGAGAGAGAGAGAGAACTACAAATAAATATACATTTGAAAGTGGACACCAATCAAGGCTCACTCATGGCATGTGAGATAACCCTAGCCTAGACAGTCTGGGACAGACTGGAGAAGTACTTAGATTTCACAGTGCCAAATGAAAAACTTTGTTATTTTTCTGTATTTATCTAGAATTATCTACAATCTAGCCATTTCTGTCTTTACAGTATAATTCAGCTCATGATTAAAGTAAATATATGACTAGGGAATAACAAGAATATTTATATGTGTACTATAAATAAAATCTAAATATATCTCTTTACATGTAGAGTGTATGTGTAAATATGTAATATAAAGTTACATAAAACACATTTTATTGCATTTTATTTTATTTGCAAGTATATTCATTATACATTCTATATTATATTAATACAATGTATTTTATAAATACAATATATTTCATATTATAATAAACTAGTGCCCTGGTGCATGGATTCATGCACATTGAATGGAAATTAATTGGAGGGTGGCCAGTGAGGCAGCACTGGGTGAGAAGGCCAGATAAGTACTAGATATATAATAATTTATAAATAAACATTTTAATAGAGATATTTAATATAAATCTATATAAAACTATTATAAGAAAATATAAAGTGATCTAGAAAGACAGAATATATCTGAAAGAATCTTTGGCATTTTATTTTCTTGAAGTTTATATTGCAAAGGTAAAAAAAAAAACAGAAGATGATTTGTCAGGTCATTCTTATGAGTGATACCTATTCTCTGTAGCCATGAAACATTGTTGAAGTTTCCCACTGTGGTCAGGTAAAAGAAAGATTTCCTAACTTTCAGTTATGAAAGTTCATATTTGGTGTGGTGAGAAGTGAAGACTTTGGGAAGCCTTGTGCCTTCTCTTTGATAATTGAGGCTGCTTTGAAAGGAAGTTTGCTTTCTTCTGGTAGTTAGTATACATTTCTACCAAGAAATTCAGAGCAGTTACAAATTACATTTTTAAAAATATGTTCTTATTGATTTCAGAGAGAAAGGAGGAGAGAGAGATAGAAACATCAATGATGAGAGAATTACTGATCATCTGCCTCCTGCACGCCTCACACTGGGGATGGAACCCTGAACACAGGCATGTGCTGTGACCAGGGCTTGAACCATGACCTCCTGGTTTAACCACTGAGCCACAGTGCCCAGGAATAATTTTTTTTTAAATAGCTTTGTCTAGATGGTAGAAATTGGAAGTACCAAAGTATGACTGAACAGATTGTTGAAGGGCAGATGCATATGTGTAGCTCTCACTTCCCTGAGAGATTCCAGCTTGCTCCCTGACATGGTATTGATTTGGGATTTCTCTTCACAGTATTGGCAGTGGGCTCCAAACTTTGATATATCAAAGAAGTTAGTGGTTATTCACATAGCAGTCAGAGACATTCTTTGGGGAAAAAATGCTGACATTGTAAAAAATGTGCCAAAGGGAAAACTGCCATGATGTCAACCTTGGCTGCTTTTGCCATGTGTCACTGCGACCAATCCAGCAGGGAGCATGGATAACCACATCAAGGGCAGAACATGTATGTTCCTAGTCTCCTTCCAAGGGGTGGGCAGCAATCTGTATTCTGGGCAGTAGATGTCTTTGAAGGTGCTTTCAGCTAGAGTTGTGGGAATAGATATGTTTTTCTTGTGAAAAATTTTAGTTAGGTTAGTATGAGAAAGCATTTTAATTTGGTTATAATCTTAATTTCTGAATGATAATTAATTGTGAAGTGGTATTATAAAGTTAAAAATGCAAGCAGCTATTTTTATGGCAATGATTACCTTTTAACTTGTTATGTAACTGGTTTGTTTATGTTTATCTTCCTTTCTTTTGCTAGTATGTTAGATTCATGAGAAAATATATGTGAGTGGGCTTATTTTATTGACATTTTTCACTGACCTAGAAGAGTAATTGGTACCTCAGAGACTCTCCATAAATGCTTGTTGAATAAATGAATTTCTGAGAACTCTGAATGTCAGAGAAATGAACATCAGTTTTATCTAGTAGGGAACATATACGGTGTGAACTTCAAAACTGATACGTTAGGAAATCAAGTTGATAGTCAAAGGATCCACAAAGTAACACTCTTGTCATTTGGTAAGATATTGCTTTTCCTTAATTTTTTTAAAAGAATAATTGTTCTTTAAGTGTTTTCTCTTTGTTTTTGTTTTCTATTTTAAATACTATAGTTTGCTTATTAATATTCTCATATTTTTTTTAAAATAAGGAGTTGAAGTCATTATTTGCATAAACTTAGCAGAGTATACTCTTGGTTGGAAAGAGGAATGCAATATCCCTCCCTTAAGGTACCGGGAAGCAATACAGCAGACTTTATATTATAAGACTTCCTTAACCTTTAAAGCCTTCTGAGTCACATATTCTCTTAGAAGTTTTCCATTCTTTTCTGTAATGAGCAGAGGTATCAGCTCGTAATCCGCACCCCTTCTTTGGGCACACACCATTTTGTAATCTTGAGTCAGAGAGTATGATGTTTCCACCACAGAATGGAGTTATGATACAACCTTAGAAGCTATGCTACAGACAGATTGGAAAATATATGTTAAAGCACTTTCAAGAGTCCATAGATGCTGAGTCAAAAACCCTCATAGTAAGTTTATGGAGTGCTCACTGTTTGAGTCACTCTTTTGAGCATGTAGTTATAGCCATTTATTTATTTAATCCTCGAAACAAACTTATGAGGTAGGTACTTTTTTATCTCTGCAGTAATAATGAGGAAAATGAGACATAAATGCTATTTAATTTGCTCAAAGTCACATAATAGTTAAGCTGAAGAACTTGAATTTAAAAAGAAGCTTTACTCTAATTCACTGACTCCAACAACCAGTAGCATTGATCTACTTTATTTTTATTTTACTTTCAATTAAGCTTGGATTGTTATAGTCTTTTAATATCTAAAGGTGGGCTCTTCTTTGTGATAACTGTGCCTAGAAGTTATAAAAGCAGAGGCTCAGTCCTTTACCAGTTAGAGTGAAAAACAGTATGAGGATCAGGTAAAACGAAGGTTTTATTTTATTTTATTTTTTTAATTTTGAGGAGAGAGAGAAAGTGTGCGTGTTTGTGTGTGTGTGTGTGTGTGTGTGTGTGTGTGTGTGTGTGAGAGAGAGAGAGAGAGAGAGAGAGAGAGAAAGAGAGAGAGAGAGAGAGAGAGACAGAGAGACAGAGAGAGAAACAGAGAGAGAGAGAGAGAGAATCTTTGACCAGAATTGAACTTGAGACCCTTCAGTCTGTGGGCCAATGCTCTATCCACTGAGCCAAACCAGCTTGGGTTTTTATTTTTTTAAAAAGACACAAGAAGAATGGATTTCATTGTAAAATGTGTGTGGTCTAGTACAGTGACCTTTTGAATTTAAGGACAGTATGTCCCGTGAGTAGGAAGAATTTGAGCCTGCACATTTACAATAATTTTAATTGTTTATATTTATATATGCTACTGTGCAAATAAATTTTATGGAGCACACAGAAAAACCCCTATGATGAATGAAATAAAATGCATGTAAAAGCAGAATGAAAATGTTTTCTCTGTGCATTCTAATGCACATTATCCACAACTAGTCTCAGAGAGCAAATCCTGGGCAGGAGTGTCAAACTGAAGGGACTCAGAGAACAATATGGCCTGCCAGAAACATCTAGTTTATAAAGAGGAAATGGACAATCACCTAAACACTGAGAAATCTCACATTTAACTTTGGATTTCTACCATCTTCTGGAAAATCAGAAGACCTGGCAACACTGGTGTTCATTCCCACATGAAAAGCTCTGACAGAGGCTGCACACAGGCTGGTCATTCACGCAAACCCTGCACTCCACAATGTATCTCAGCCTTCACATCCTGTTGTTCCCTTAGGTAGGCTCATTCCCTGTGCTCTTCTGACTTCCTGTTCCCTGTAGACTTTTGAGTTTGGAACCGCTGAGTTAGAGGAATAGAGTCCCCACCCTTTTTCTCTCTCCTTATTAACTAGGCCATTTTGAGCAATTTCGTGTAAACAATTTCTTTGATTTACCAAAAAGCTGAGCACATCACTCTCTCTATCAGGCTTACTAGTCTGCGCACTGGCCACTGAGCAGACTAGTAAGTCCGCTTTTTACTTATTGAGAGGTTGCGAAGGAAAACAAAGGAATTAAAATGAAATTCACCCAAGTGCTTCAAAAGACAGATGTGGTAAAAATGGATGGTTTCTGCTTAGTCTTACTTGGCATAGTTAAGTCAATCTCTTAGCATGTTAATGATACTAAAAGGAATTAGCATTCTATTAGTGCTAATTGTGTAACACATATGCCAAATAAAATGTTCATATATGATACTAACATCTGCTTTATCATCTTAAATTGTTGTAGAACAACTTAAACTGTACCATTGAATTATGCTATAGAGAAGTTTAATAAACTGATTAACCATTTGATTCAATTTAAAAGAAATTGTGGTTCTGATATTACCAAGGTGTTAAATTCTCAACTGACTTGCTTTCAAAGTAAGAAACAGAGGAGTTGGCTTTCCTTAGAGATTACTTGTCTGAAAATTCATGTGGTAAGGAGTTCCAGTGCGTTAAACAAGTGTGTTACTTCGTTAATGGATAGTTTGGCACAGGTAATTAACTATGAAGTCATTAAGACTCTTCTGTGCTGTGACAGTGGTGTTTACCTATAGCAGATTAATGAACTTGTCAAATGTTTCTTCTTCCCTTTTGTTATCTCAGATCAGCCTTGAGTGGAACTTGACAGAAGATGTTACAACAGTTTTATCTCTGGAAATGGTTAGCTTCAGGGATCGTCCTCGGTTCTTTCTTTGGAGTCTGCTTTGGCCAGTATGAAGATGGTAAGTAAGGCTGCTTTCTGTTTGACCTTTATAGCTAGTGAGGGTTTCTGTGGTTAAATGGTAAATAAAACAGCCCCCAGAAATGGAGAATGCTAATTTGTAGTTCATTTATAAAGGTTAGTAGCTCTGTGTAATAATTTGCCTTAATTAAAAATAATCCTACATAAGTAGCTTCCAATGCACTTTCTTCTTAATTAGGATTGCAGTATGATACAAAATCCAATGCGAGACCTCTAGCTGAACAGTTACTAATTCTCACTGAGCAAATTCTTAATGGCTAGCAAAGATAAATAAATACATACATACATAAATAAATAAATCCTACTTAACAACCCTTGAACTAACACAAGTATAGTGGCCTTAGAGAAAACTTAACAACAGAAATTATCCCTGGCTGGTTTTGCTCAGTGGGTAGAGCATTGGCCTGCAGACTGAAGTGTCCCAGGTTTGATTTTAGTCAAGAGCAGGTGCTCAAGTTTCAGGGTTGCAGGGGGCATGTAAAAGACAGCCAATCAGTGATTTTTCTCTTATCATTGATGCTTCTATCTCTCTCTCCTTCTCCCTTCCCTTTTGAAACCAATAATATATATATTGGTATATTAATAAAGATACCAGAATTTCCTATAAGAAAAGATTCTCAATTAGGTCAAAAGTAGATGTCATTAGTGATTTTAGTGTTAGCACTTCAACTGTTTTCTTTTAGTTCATTCCCCACTCTTTTATTTGGAAAAAGTAAAAATATAAACGACTTCACATTAGACTTTGTAACTCAATGGTAAGTCACTTTAGAAAGGTATATTCATCATCAGACTGCTTAGAAACTATTTAATATGTTTTGTCTACCCTGGTCCAAATATGCCTGTCTTAGATATTTCAATATTGAAGGAATCTGTCTTAGAATACTATATAATGAGAGATAGGATATATATAATGTTAAGTTTAATAGAAAACAATGGGGAGCTCCTTACCCTAGAAGTTGCTATTTAAGGAAAAAAAGAAGAGTTTTGTCCTTTTATTTTTAATGTTTATTGTTCTTACCCGACATTTGTTCAGGGTTCAGAATACACAGGCAAATAACTGTTACCGATTGGGTTTACTGACTGGGATCTTGGTGATTGGGGTCTTGATTCTTCTTATCAACGCAGAAAAGATTTTAAGGTCTATGAAAATGAAATATAACTGAGGCCTAGGGAGAAAAAGGTCGGGGGAGGGGTGTCTAAACCATCTGACCAGTGATGTGCTAGGGGAGGAAAGGTTACCCTGGGGGCGAGGTTCTTGTTTTCCCAGTTTTGCCCCTTGCTATGCTTCCTGACCTGGGGACTTCCTGTACATGGCCTGTGGTACTTGCTCTGCTCATGTCTCACATAACCATCCCCTCGTCTTTATCACCCTATTAACTAATTGCTCTTAGTGGCATCAGAGATTGTGAATTGTGTTTATGCTTTGCTTGGTTCAATGAATTAATTTTGCTTTATCCCAAACAGTGTTCAAATGTGCACATATTCAGATATCCTCAGTCCTCCCTAGTTAGGAAAAAAAAAAAAATATATATATAATATATATATATATATATATATATATATATATATATATATATATGCCTCTTTGGGCATCACAGAAAAGTTCACAATAGCAACTATTTTCATAAAGTCAACAGCCTGGTCCCCTGAAAAGTTCGCTAATTAGGACAGTGTTGACTTCAAGTGCATCTGAATTTGAAATTCATGCCAACGCTATTTATGGAGATTGTGAATCTCCAGCCTAAAAAAATGTACTAATAAAGTAAATAATGTAACCATTACTTTTAAACAACAACAACAAAAAATTAGTGCAACTTTATATTCAAATAATGCACATAAAATTGTTCCCTGGAATATATGACAAATCAGTGTGTTGATATTCCTTTATCTTATCAGACATTTTATTTTGTATTTATATTTGTTGTTCATGTGGAACAAGGAGGGCAGAATTCAGTGTTGTTGCTAACATTAGACCTTACAAACCCTGTACTTCTTAGAAATGTAGTTTAGGTTATCAGAGGAAATCACTACCAGTTAGTTTGTAATGCTATAGATTGGGTTTCTCAATAATCCCATCAAAGCCCTGGGTCTTTCCAAATGTGCTTGTTTAGCCTCCCAAACAAGATTCTCAGGGCACTGTTGGCCATCACATAATGTGCTCTCTGAGCAGAGTGGAACTTCACCCCTGCTCATCGGTGGTTTGTAGGAAGCTGCCCCATAAAGCCTGCCCTCATGGATGACTTGCTTTATAGCCATGGCTCAAAAGCCTGCCCAGGTCTCTCCTGGAGGCAAGTGACTCAGTACTTAGAAAGACTGAAGGGAGAGGAGCTATGGCAGGCAACATAAACGTTGTATGGTGTTTTATAGAGACGTGTTAACTTTATATGCCTTTTAGGGTGCCCCCAAAGCCAGTAGTGGTTCTATCCCTTTAGTCCGCACCAGGTCTTTACCTCTCTTTGGTCTCCCTTAATTTGGGACTGGGACAACACTTTTGTTTTATTGATCATGAAAATGATTTTCATAGTTACCATTTTTTTAAAAACAAATCATATAAAATTGTGAGTCCACACTGTGTAGGAATGAAATCAATACTGGCAAAGCGTGGCTAACACAGGAAATAATAACACTTGGCTGGAATACGTGATATGGATTTCTTAATGGTTTTTTGTTTGTTTGTTGTTGTTGTTGTTGTTGTTTTGTCCATGTGTTTGGGAATCCAAGTACATGGATAGATTGAAGGAAGATAATGGTAATATTCAAAATCATGATAGATACAATGAAAAGTAAAAAGTATCTACCTTTCCATAGATAATCCACTGGTTGTATTAGTGATAATTGGTAACTGATTTATATTGAGTTAAGTGCTTTACATAAAAAAAACATGAAAGAAGAAAATGTCAAAATACACTAAGGCTATTAGTATAATAGTCTTAGAATTTTTTTAATTAAATGACGGGATTCTTCTGGATTTTTAATTAAGAAGAGTATCCTTATGCTTTCCTACTTATTTACTCAGGTATAGAAGAGTTGGAAGGACAAACAAATGTAAAGTTTTTATTTTATAAATATTTTTCCTGAAATGGAGTATTCTAGTTTTAGAGAAATATGTGAAACTGTTTCAAAGAAAAACATTTTATAGTTATATAATTATTTTTAATGTTTTATAACAAAAATTTTACATGAAAACTTTGCTTAGCTTTTAAATCACTTTAAACTGATTCATTTTTGAATTGCTGGGATAACCTTTTAGATTGGGTAATAAAATTTTTCCGTTGCCTATTCTATAATGGACATTCATTTGTTTGATGATGACATATCTAAGCAAGCATTAGTAAGGGATATTGATAACATTATATTAAATTAAAGAGTCATAATTTAGCTAACTGACAGAAATCTAGAGAACCTAATAGATTTATAGTTTATGGTCTCCCTCCCCTCAACAAATAATTAGGATTGATATTTTATGTAAACTCTGATGCATTACCAATAATGGCCATTTTGTTTGAATGGAAATATGTTTCTTGATCCCAAATTGAGTAAGGGGAGCCTTAGAAGGAGGTATCATGGGAAACAGAGGAAGCAGGACCATTTACTGGATTTTGTGTTGTGTTTGAAAAACATCTATAAAACACTAGAGGCCCAATGTACGACATTCATGCACTGGGGGTGGGGCTCCCTTAGCCTGGCCTGAGGCCTCAGGAGATGTCTACCTGCTGGCTTAGACAGGATCCTCCTGGGGATTGGGCCTAAGCTGGAAGCCAGACATGGCTCTCACAGTCCGGGGCTCTCATAGTCTGGTACCCCTTGCTCCTTACCACTGGACTGCAGGGGAGGCAGGAGAGGCTCCTGCACCACCACTGCGTTTGCCAGCTGTGAGGCCTTTTCTGGTTGAGCAGGACTCCTCCTATGGCAGTGCACTGACTGCTAGGGGGCAGCTCCTGCATTGAGCATCTGCCTCCTGGTGGTCAGTGCATATCATAACAACTGGTTGTTCTGCCCTTTGGTTGATTTGCATATTAGGATTTTATTATATATATAATATTATTTGTTCTTACAAATACTATGACTCACAATGAGGTAAATTGTGCACAGGGTTTGTGTTTTTGTTTATTTTGTTTTGATTTTGAGTTCTTATTAAATGATGAAAAGGAAAGAGAGGGAAAAAAGGGAACATGATTATGAATAATGGGTATGTGTTACTATTTCTTTTGCATTTTAAATTATTTATATGAAATCCTTTTTAAATATGTATTATTGCCATAATCAGATAGGAAATGTATTTGTTAAAAATAATAACTATATACCATAATAGTATGACTAATTTTGAACCAAATGTTAGCAAGGTATATGTACAATGAGTGCATATGTGTATGCATTGAGAGATTTTTCCTAAGTGTGTACAGACATGCAAGTTACACAACCTTTTAAGGAAAGATTTCTCCCTGGCTGATTGAGGGTTTAGCCTAGAAACCAAAAATCTTCTGTCCTTCCCTTGAGCTGTGGAATAAATCAGCATATATCTCTGGCGTGACTAGAACCGTTGTGTAGTGTGAAAGCAGAACAACTATATGAAGAGACCCAATTTATAATCTAAAGGAGTCCCAACATTTCCCGAGGCTTAGTGTTCTACAAACTAGTAGCTCTGAAACTCAATTTTAATACAGTTTAGCACAACATCTGACATATATGACCAATAGTTACTAAAACCTATCTTTATTGCTACTATGACCCTCATTGCTTATAAATAATTATACTTCTTTTTCATAAATTTACCTATTGATTTATCAATGGGTGTTTTGTGTTCCTGAACAAATATGCTTATTTTTTCTTTATATCTCTCCAAATTTACCAAGCAATTTGAAGACTTAACTTTGTTAAATTAAATTTTATACTTACAACTGTAAATGACTTTATCATTTTCTTGGAAAGCTTACTGATTCAAATGAAATGTTCAGTGAACTTTGGTGGACATTTTCAGGTTCATTTTCATGCTTGTTGTTGCATAATCCATGGAAGGTCAGTACTGAGATAGACATGCCAACCAATTAAAAGCTATAACCAAGTTCTAAAGTCTGATGCTAAGTTTCTGATCTAACTGCAAACTTCATTAAAAACAAAACAAAACAAACAAAACAAAAAAAACCTTATCTTCTTTTTTTAAACATATTTTATTGATTTTTTTTTTTAAAGACAGAAAGGGAGATGGATTGAGAGTTAGAAACATCGATGAGAGAGAAACACTGATCAGCTGCCTCCTGCACACCCCCTACTGAGGATGTGCCCGTGACCAAGGTACATATCCTTGACCAGAATTGAACCTAGGACCCTTTGATCCACAGGCCAATGTTCTATCCACTGAGCCAAACCGGTCAGGGCACTGCAAACTTCATTTTTATCAACGCATCTAGCAGTCATGATGTAGAGTAATAATGGCTTGCACTAATTAGAATAGAATGCCATGTACACTATAGTGTAGATAACAGAATTATACAGGAAATGTAGCTGAAGTACTTGTGTGTCTGAGCAAGATGTTTCCTCCTTTAGATGCCTTAATAAGAGGTGGTTAAGTAAACTGAATAGCTCTACACGAATAATTAAATGATCACCATAGCTCATGTTACTGGGCTACTATAGAATGTCGCATGGGGCTCTGCTACAGCAGGACCGCTGCCTCATATATATTCTATCCGTGGGACACTCATTCACTCACCCAGATCATGCTGGGTATCTTTTAAATTTTTCTTGTTCTTTGAGTTTGTTATTTCTAACCTTAATTCTGTATCTTCCTCTTGTTAACATGGTCTTTTTCTGGACATAGTACAATGCAATCATTTCTTTTTATACTATTCCAGTTATAATTACATTAAAGATAAGTATTGGGAACTATACCTAATTAATTTTCAGTGAATATGGTTGTCTTTGAAGCTTAATTCCTCATTTCAATATGATTTCTTATAGCAACATGCTATAGCAATATAGCAAGAAACATATCAAATATGCATAAACACAGGCAGACACACATATATAGTACATTGATATTACACATTTTAGATAAAAGTAAGACAATGCATAGCATATATTGTTATTCAAAACATATATATATATATATATATATATATTAGACATATTCCCTCGTTTATACCTTTCATTTATTCTATCTTATAGATTGTATTTAGTGTGTTTTTATTCTGATAAGTTATATTCAAATTTTAAGAGTAACTTTGCTATTTTTCCTATAAACAGACTTAAAATCCTAAAAGTTTGTCTTTTTATTAGGCTTCATAATTTATTGCATTTATATACATTAAGTAGATTACAATATCATGTGACATCTATAATGGGATGATACAGAGCACTGTTATTCTCAATACTTCAATACAACTTTTGCAAACTAAATTTCATTTTTAGATGAAGTCTTGAATGAATACTCTTCTTTTAAAGTATGTGTTATTGATTTCAGAGAGGAAAAAGAGAGGGAGGGAGGGAGGGAGGGAGGGAGGGAGGGAGGGAGGGAGAGAGAGAGAGAGAGAGAGAGAGAGAGAGAGAGAGAGAGAGAGATCAATGATGAGAGAGAATCATTTCTTGGCTGCCTCCTACACACCCCCTACTGGGGATTGAGCCCACAACCTAGGCATGTGTCCTCAACTGAAATCAAACCTGAGATCCTTCAGTCCAAAGGCTGATGCTTTATCCACTGATCCAAAGCAGGTAGGGCTTGAATGAATACTCTTTGTAAGGTTTTTCTTCACCTGCGTTTCTTGTCTCCTCTTTTAAATGTGAACAATCTTGTGGATCTTTCTAACCCCAGTATGGAGTTAGTTCTAGAGCAAAGGTTGAAGATTATGTCTTTTTCCTTAGGCAACAATTTCCCACTAAGTAAGTTTAGAAACATGAACTCTATGACTTGTCTAAGGTCTGACCTTGTGCCCCAAAATATTACCTCAATAGCTTTTGTATACTCCAGTTAGGTTCGATTAAAACCTATTTGTATATTGTGCAATGACAGAGAGCTAAAGGGCAGGGGGTATGTGTGTGTGTGTGTGTGTGGGGGGGGAAGAACATACTCTGATAATTAGAAGACCAATTATTATACATAGAGGATTCTCTCTCTGCTAACACACACACACACACACACACACACACACACACATTTTTTCTCTCCTCCCAGTGTAACAGAAGAGCATAATATTGAGACTTTAAATACTCTCATTTGTTCTAATAAGACAAGGGAAAAAAGTAAAAAGTCTAATTCAGTCTCCCAGCAATTCAGATAAAATTAATGATAAATGACAATATGGATGACTCCCTTTGTGGTTTAGACAACCTGAAAAATTTGAAACCACTATAAAATAAATGGCTCACCCCCTAACCATGTTGAAAGACAGAACTGATTTTAACTGTTTTTTTTTTTTTTTAATAGAAATTGAATTTGGGCAAAATGTAATTGTAATCTTGCTTGGCTCTGAGTCTTTAATGACTCAGACAACTCAAAATAGAGTGGCTTTCCTTTGTTGGGTCTTTTCTTGTCAAACCTCTATATCTGTTAACACCACTTTTTCTCCAATTTCCGTAAGCTCTGCAATTTTGTTTTTTTTTCCACACCTCCACTAAAACTGCACTCTCTAAGGCCTCCAATGACTACTCTCTTGGGAAAATCCTATAATTTTCTAGCATTTCAGCAAAGAGCATTATTGATCTACCTTTCTGCAACTTTCTTTTTCTCAGAGACTGAGTTTTTCTGATTATATTTATGTCAGACTTCTCTCTCTTTATGGTGGATAGTCTACCTTTTGTTATTCTGTAAGTTCAAAATTGTTCCACTTTTGTTTATATTTCCAAAAAGAGCTATATTTTATAATAAACAAGTCTGGATATTTTTTATAATTAAGCCTCGTTCTTGGTCATTTCTTGCATTTCTTGTCTCCTCTTTTGAGTGCCTTCTGAGTTTTCTTACACAATGCATTCATATAACTATATATCCACTGCATATATCACTACTTTTTCTCCAGTCCATTTTTATTTTTTTATATAAGACTTATTTAGTTAATATTTTATTGAATATCAACTCCGGGAAAAACATTAGAGAAACAAAATTGAGGCAAACCCTTAATTCATGTATAACAATGAAAGAGATAATCAATACAGTGTCATCTATGAAATAATCAATTTAGGGATAATGTATGTGTTTTGGGACAATGCACATGGAAAATCTGATGAAGAATTTGAGGTAAAGATAGTCAGAAAATGCTTGCAGGATGAATTTTGTTTTTTCAAATTAAGAAACTTAAAAACGTGGAAGTTTCAGAATCACTGAAGAATACTGAGTTGTTCCGTGCATCTTTGAGGATTGAACATGCTGTATTATTATTCATTTGGGGAAGTCTTGTTATTAAATACCAAAGGTAACAAAACAAGTACTTGATTCAGATCATCATCTAGCTGAAACTCACTTATAAGCTTATCTCTTTCACAGAACATCAGATAACACCAATCATATCTCTTTCTCTTCTCCATCTCTTACTGTCTGTCTGACTTTATCTCTGTGTCTATTTCTGTCTGTCTCTCTCTTCTTATCACAATGTGATTTCATTGCTTGTGGTACTCAGTTTTTGCAATTGATTGTATTTAATGCCTTATCACATACTATTATTTGTTTGTATATATATATATATGCATATGCCATATATATATATGGCATATGCATTATTCTGACATGTTCTAAAGTTTCTTGAAATGACAAATAATACCACTATTCATTTTATATGTAAACAGTATCTCTTTATAATAACCACTAATATTTATTTAGCACTTTTTAAATAATTCTTCCATATATATTATCTATATATATATAAAATCCTAAGCAACTGTTATGACCTATCAACCAGTTGCTATTTCACACACTGACCATCAGAGAGATGATCAATATAGGAGCTGCCCCCTAGTGGTCGATGCACTGCCATAGTGGTAATACTGCTCAGCTGACCCACAATGTCCTGGCAGCCCACCAGCCCTGTGGCAGCCACCCCTTCCTCAGCTCCACATACAATAACCTGTAACATCAAATTCTTAATCTTTTCTTCCAGATGTTACTCAAATTCTGCTTACTCTTTGATATTAACTAATTCATTATCTTTTGATATTGTCGCTAATGATACCCAATCAAAATTAAATGAGTATTATGCTAAGCAAAATAAGCCAGTCAAAGATAAATGTCGTATGATCTCATTCATTTGTGAGTATAATGAACAATATAAACTGATGAACAAAAATAGATCCAGAGACAGATAAGCACAGATCAGAGCGTCAAACCTCAGAGGAAAGGCAGGGGGGAGTGGGAGTAAGAGGGAGAGATCAACCATAGGATTTGTATGTTTACATATAAGCCATACCAGTGAACACAGACAACAGGGGGGTGAGGGCATGAGTTGGGGGAGGGGGGTGATGATGCGATAAGGACACATATGTAATGCCTTAATCAAGAAAGAGAAAAAAAAATTAAATGAGTAATTATTGGCAAAAATACAAATTTTCACTTATTAGGTGAATACATTTGGGGGAACCAATGTATAACATGATGAGTATGGTTAATAATACTGTATTGTAAACTTGAAATTTGCTAAGAGATTGGATCTTACGTGTGCTCACCACACTAAAGAATGGTAACTATGTGAGGAGATGGATGTGTTAATTAGCCTGATTGTTGTAACCATTTCACAATGTATAATTCTCAAGCCATCATGTTGTATGCCATAAACATATACAATTTGTATTCATCGATTATGCCTTAGTTAAGCTGAAAAAATAATGTATTCACATTATAACATGTTACATAACTATTGTCTTTATGTTTAGATATGTTCCTGAAAGCAGAGACTGTCTCATTTACTTTTGTTTCCCTCGGTGCCTGGCAAAATGACCCAGTTCATGATTATTGAAATGGCATTAAACAACAACAACAACAAAAATACACAGACTGAGAGATGAAATATCTCTTTTAACAATTTGGGAGTAAATTGGTGAGCTTTTGTGGGTAGTAACTGGAGTTTATACAACAATTCTAAAACATATTTAGTGAGAATTTGATTCATATGATGATGTTCAACATTGGCATAGGGACAAAAGCAATCAATAAATACCTGTAATAGGAAGACATTACGCACAGCATACTTTCTGCATTCTGTTGGGCAGATATAGTATTTATGCTCATATAAATTATTTTACATTTAACTTTTTTGAGATTCACTTAGTATTTATACCATGTTAGTGTGTATTTTAGAGAATTTTTGTAGGAAACTAGAACTCAATAGAGCCTTTCTTTAGGTGTGTTTCCTGTCTTTCTTTTTCTGATTATCAGCTGCTGTTTTGGGCATTTGTTCATAGTGTTGTTGATCATGATGCAATGGTCTTTCCTGAGACTAGTACCCCAAATCATGCTACTAATTTTCTCTACTCTTGTAGGGCCCTATACTGCACCAGGGCTATTCAGCTAGACTGCTCTGTGATAACTGGTCAGCTACTCTGAGTTTATTAAGTGTCTTTATTGAACAATTGGAATACTGGTAAGAGTTGTTTTAAAATAACATGTGTAAAGGACAGCATGTACAATCCTCAAAGCTATGTCATCAATATTTATTATGGTTAGATCCATGATTTGGTCACAGTTGAACTGATATCCAGAGTATCCTCACACAGGAAAAATACAGCATTTTAAAATAATGCTAATACTGTATTATGCTTATCATTTTTTCACTTATTCACTCATGCATTCATCCAGGTACTGCAAACATATGTAACATGTATTATGTGCATATCAATTTTCTAATTATAATAGCTAACATTTCCTGAGTGATTTCTATGTGTAAAACTCCTTACACATACTACACACCCTCCACTTCTCACGTTGCACATATATATGCATCATAACATTTCAATTATATAAGCTTATGTATTTTGGACAAATATTTTAAGTGATGACTAGGTGCCAATCCCTATTTTTAGGTGTAGATATAGCAAACAAAACAGACAAACTTTTTCATTTGTATGAGGTTAACTTTATATAAAGGGGAGACTGAAATAATCAATCTTAATAAGGAAATTATGAAGCATGTTCTTATGTGAAGGGGGTTATATAAAAAATAAAGCAGGTAGGGTATGTATGGGAGGGGGGGCAATGTTAAAATATGTACACAGATAATAATTTAGTAAAAAATGTAAAAGAAAAAAATATAAAGCAGGTAAAAGGTAGAAGAAATACATAGGGCAATATAATTATAAAGGATCATGTGGGAAGGACATAGTAATAAGAAAGTATTGCCCTAGCCAGTTTGGCTCAGTGGATAGAGTGTCTGCCTGTGGCATGAAGGGTCCAGGGTTCAAATCTGGTCAAGGGCACATTGGCCCGGGTTATGGGCTCAATCCACTGTTGGGGGTGTGCAGGAGGCAACTGATCAATGATTCTCTCTCATCATTGATTTTTCTATCTCTCCCCTTTCCTTCCTCTCTGAAATAAATAAAAAATACATATATTAAAAAATAAAGCAGGTTAGCTGAAACCAGTTTGGCTCAGTGGTAGAGAGTCGGTCTGTGGACTGAAAGGTCCCAGGTTCGATTCCGGTCAAGGACATGTACCTGGGTTGCGGGCACATCCCCAGTAGGGAGTGTGCAAGAGGCAGCTGGTCAATGTTTCTCTCTCATCAATGTGTCTAGCTCTCTATCTCTCTCCCTTCCTCTCTGTAAAAGAATCAATAAAATATATATATTTTTAAAAAGCAGGTAAAAGGTAGAAGAAATACAAAGGAAAATAAGTATAAAGTATAGTCTGGAAAGGACATACTTAGAAGATACTCTTTGAGTGAAGTTTTGAAAACAATGAGGGACAAAGCCATGGAGATTTCTATGGGTGAGCTTCAAAGACAGAGCACACAGTGACTAAGCAGTCCTTGAGATGAGGACATGCCTGGTGGTTTTTCTTATTTTGTTTTGTTTTAATTTTGTAAAGGACATTATTTTAATATTATTTTGTATTGGTTTTAGGTGTATAGCATAGTGGTTAGAAATCATATCCCTTACATAGTGTTCTCCCTGATATTTTCAGGACCCAACTGGCATCATACATAGTTATTGCTGAGTCTGTTTCAATTATATATATATATTTCTTTAGATTCCACATATAAGTGAAATCTGATGGTGTTTGTATTCTTCTGATTGTTGTTTCGCTGAACATAATACCCTCTAGGTTCATCCATATTGTTGCAAATGCTAAGATTTCATTCCTTTTTATGGCCCAGTAATATTCTAGGTTATATATAGTGTGTTTGAAGAACACAATCAGAAGCAAATGTTGAAATGTTGAGCTGACTGAGGGAGAGAGGGGGAAGAGATAGGATCAGCGAGGTTATTGGCAAAGTTGATTGTGCAAGGTATTGTAGGCAACTGTAGGACATGGAAAGCTGCCAGTGCTTCAGGCAGAGGAGTGAAATGATTTTAGTCAATTTTTAATAAAATTTGCTTTGGCCCTTGTGTTGAGGATCAGAGGTCAAGGTCAGGGTGACCAATGAGAAATTTATTAACAGTGTTCCAGGCAGAAAATAAAGATAGCTTAGACTAGGTCTTCATGACACCAGTGGTAAAAATGGTTGGTGAGGATCTATTCTAAGCTGTAGACAACAGAGTTGCTAGTGTTCGATATAGAGAAGACACAAATATAGGATTTAAATTTTGATATTAATATTTTTATATGATCATCAGGAGAGGCGGGGCAAATGCATTCATCAAAGGAATAAATGTAGCTAGAATAAACCTAGCTCACGCAGCCTAGTTCAACTGTCACACTCTTAACCATTTTGTAGCCTTCATACAGAATGTTATAGGACTCATGAAGTACAATACTATAAGCACTGATCTATGAAACCTTGGGAAAATGAGGCAAGTTATGCTCATTTCATAGTATATGTCTATTTACTTAATGTTTATTTGTTAGCATCTATGACATGCCAGTTTTATGCTAAGTTCTGAGGATGCAAATATAAAAAGATATATGTCTCAACCTCATAAATGTTATTGCCTACTTCTTATGAAATACCGACAAAAACGACAATAAATGCATGGCAAGTAAAAATCAATCTATTGTACATTTTTAGAGGCTGAATTTAAATGGATGGAGGTTATGCAGCCAGATTAGAAGGGTGTTAAAGCCCATGTCTGTTGTGCTTAGTCATAAACATATTTTAATTGAATGTATTGGGGTGGCATTGGTTAATGCAGCCATACATGATTTGAGTACACAGCTCTATACCACATCATCTGCATCCTGCCTCACCTCCCCACCACCTAAAGTCAAGTCTTTCTACCACTTTACCTCTTCTACCACCCCTTACCCCACCTTTTCCTCTGGCAATAACAATTTTTTAAATCATATAGGTTTGGGTGACTTGTAAAATGCATGAGGAACTACATTTGATTTAAACTTGACACATATAAATTTCATATGTGTTCGCTAGCCAAAAAAAAAAAAAAAAAAGGGGAAGATTTATAGGTGATAAAGCACTGGTTTTCTTGGATATGGAAAATTATCTATGGCATGAGCTTTGGAATCAGAACTTTTTCAAATCTTGGCAAAATCAATATATATTTTCTGATGAGCCATATAATCTAATACTCAGATCTCCATCAGTTAAACAAGGATAATTGCAACTTTCTATTAGATTGGCGTTAGGATTAACTGATGTTATGCGTATAAATAGCTTAGCATGCTTTCTGATATATAGAAAATAATAAGTACATATTTTACCTATAATTGTTAGTGTTTTCAAAATTGAAGGTAGACTTAATGTTTGTTCATGATTAATCAAAACTTTTAAAAAATTTTTAGAATAATCAAGCAATCATTATAATTAAACACGCTCCTTTCTGTGTACTATAATTCTTTTTGTAATTTTCTGTCCATCTAGCCTGTGAATTTCTCAGCTGCATTTATGTATTTGGCATAGCATAGAAACTTAGTAGCCATTGGTATTTATATCTCTTTTTATTTTTTTAGTTTTATCATCTTCAATTTTATGTCACTTTTCATTAGTTTTTCTTTACAGAGAGGAACTACTTCCATTAGTTCCTTCTTATTACTCTTTATTTACTAATATGTAAATGTTTCTTCTCTCTCTCTCTCTCTCTCTCTCTCTCTCTCTCTCTCTCTCTCTCTCTCTCCCTTGCTTAATTCTTGATATCTGTCTGCTTCTCTTTAACTAATATAAATTCCAGAAAGTACAATGAACATTTTCTCTTAACAGCCTTCTCACTCATGCATCTGCTTTAAAAAGATCATCTTTAAAAAGATGTTAAATTCTCAAAATTTCTAAGACTTAAATTTGACAAAAGTGGACCTTTGTCAAATAGTATTTATTACACTTTATTTCAATTGGCGTTCATTTGAATATATAAAGTGAGATATAGTCCCAGAAAAGAAAACTAGAAAGAATAACTGCTGATACTGGAACCGAGCCAGTTCATACAACATGTATTTATCACTGAGAGCTGCTTAGTTACATTAAACCCACGAGGAACAGCCCTTTCTATCCTCTTTAAAGATGGTTTTTGACAGTTGGTTCCCAAAACAATGAAAACATCATGATGTAGTTCTGTTTATTGTATAATATTAACATTTCATTCCAAGACAGAAACAAACATACACTTAAAGACTAATTTACATATAATATTAAAGACTAAGAAAATCAGCTTCTATTTACAGAAAATTCTTTGTAAGAGTTTTTGGAGTACAATGCCCATGCTAATGTTAAAAGATACATTATGCAAATATACTTGCAAAGAAACTCTGTAATTTTAAATTTTCAACTAGCCCTATCTCATCAGTAGAAAAAA
Organism: Pipistrellus kuhlii; assembly: GCF_014108245.1. Taxonomy (NCBI): domain Eukaryota; kingdom Metazoa; phylum Chordata; class Mammalia; order Chiroptera; family Vespertilionidae; genus Pipistrellus; species Pipistrellus kuhlii. The sequence continues at coordinate 20,899,059 of NW_023425460.1, forward strand.
AAATGAATGGACATAATAACTGGCAAATGATGGAATTGCTACTAAGGATAACTAGAATCTTATGAAAAAGAACTTTGAAAACAGCAGACATTCAACCTCGTTCCCTAAGAAAGGAAGGTGCCAATAGTATTACACCTTATTGACATGGACAAATGTATTATGATATGAAATGCAACAACTTAAGATTGCTGACTTATTTTGCTAGAGTAAAAATAAATAAATAAATAAAGGATAATTTAAAAGGATAATTTCTTTTAAATCAAATGACTTAGAATAGTAAAAACATACTTGACGTCATTTAAAATTCTATGCTGTGTGATTCCTGTGCCCAAATTTTAAATCGACATGTTTTTGGAGCTATACCAAATTATAAAAACATATTTCTCCAACAGAGAAAAAGTCTCTCTTAAAAAAAAAAAGTCACATACTTTTTAAAAAAAAGATGCAGAAGAATAAGTGAATTTAAAAGCATGTACAAAGGCAAAAATGATATTTTAACCTCAGAAAATTTCAAAATAGAAGTTTCTCATAATACTGATATAAGCCATGCTTGTCAACATATGCATTGAATCTATTAGCAAATTATACTAACCAATGGAGTCTATTGAAGAACTTAATGATATGAGCTAGAAAAAATAAAATTATTCTTGTTGACAATTCTGCAATGTTTTCATTATTATTATTTTTTTAGCTTTATTGACACTAATATAGATATACCCAATTTTCCTGCCCCCCTTGACTCACCTTTCCCCATCTCCTAAACCTCTCTTCCCTCTGGCCAGTACCGCACTGATGTCTGTGACTATTTATCGTGTGTATGTGTGTGTGTGTGTGTGCGTGTGTGTGTGCGCGCACATATCCCTTCACCTTCTTTCATCCAGTATCCCCTGCCTACCCCTCTCTGAGAGCTGTCAGTCTGTCCCATGTATCCATGCCTCTGTTTTTGTTTTGTTCATTGGTTTATTTTGTCCATTAGATTCCACATACGAGTGAGATCTTATGGTATTTGTCTCTTACCAACTGGCTTGTTTCACTTAGCAGTGTGTTTTTTCTAAGTATTTGGTGAACATCCTTTCAGATGTGAGGTCTGGAAATCATTGTGAGCAGGTTTAATATAAGGAATTATTTGAAGAGATGATTCTAAAATAAATAAAAGGACTTATGTTAGAATAAGTTCAGCAAGCTTTATCATAAATCCTCTCGTTCAGATTGGGAGGTTAGAATAGACAGTTAAGAGAATAAACTTGGGTAAAAATAAAAACTGATACCTTTTATATAAAATACATTTTGGTCATTTGGTGCCAAATATATACTTTTGGCTTTTTTGTTTTTCAATGGATTTTGCTTTAAAGTATAAGGAAGTAAGAACAATGTAAAATAAATTGCCATTACTATCCTGATCCTGGTCCTTTATGACTACCCGGGTTTATGACATAATCATAATTGCTTCAGGCTTTGAAATGGATTTTCATATAAATCACAGCATCATTGATATTATAAGATAAATACATTTAGACTCTGCTTCAAAAATACCTCTCAGTTTCAATCCTTTGACTAAATAATATTTTAAGACTCTAAAGCCAAATAGTATATTTTCCTCTTCATAGATTCTTCTGAGATCATATTTCTCAGTACCTCTATACATCAAATTACAAACTGGAAATTGCAAGTAATTTCACAATTTATGATGGCTCCATATAACAAATTTGAATATGTAATTTATTCATAAGCATATGTATGCAAACTTCTGAGAAGAAATTTAAGGAAAATTATTATTCATTATTTATCCACAACCATCTGTAGATCAATATGAAAACATAAAACACAGCTATTAATTTTGGACTATTTAGAGTAATAGTCATCTGAGAGTTTTTCTCTTCCTCAAAGAAAAAAGGAGATAAAGGGACGGTAGGCTTTTTATTATAGGGTGGGATACAAGTGTGAAGGAGGGAAACTAGGCATTATCCAAATCCCATTAGCTATCTCATTTTTTTTCTTTTTTCAATGTTTCTGTCTGGATAAATTTTTGGCTAAAAAATAGAATCTTTACTTTTTTAAAGTATATTTTATCAATTTTTTTATAGAGAGGAAGGGAGAGGGATAGAGTTAGAAGCATCAATGAGAAAGAAACATCCATCAGCTGCCTCTTGCACACTCCCTACTGGGGATGTGCCCACAACCAAGGTACATGCCCTTGACTGGAATTGAACCTGGGACCCTTGAGTCTGCAGGCCGACGCTCTGTCCACTTAGCCAAACCAGTTAGGGCTAGAATCTCTATTAATAAATACTGAGTGTACCATACATTAGTCCTGTAGGGAGATATTAGTTGTTATTAAGCTTGTTATTATTTATTGTTGGTTTTTCATGACAAAAACTTCCTCTTTGACCAAATTGTAGTCATGCTCTTCTGAGCTTTCCTCTCAACTGGGCCTCAAACTTGGCCCATGAGAACCACGAACTCTCAACTCTAAAGATTGCATACACTTCACATACTAAGAGACTTGAACACACACTGGTACAGTTCCAAAGAGCTCCACACTGCATCCCTAGGTTGACCACCCCAGCCTGCAATAGGAAGCTAAGTGCTGCATAAGAATTTGCTGTTGGTTCCAGCAAAAACCTGACTAAAGGCTTCTGACCTACCTTTTCTTAGAGCACTTACTTTATAAAACTTGCAATTGTAAACCCATGCCTTTCCCTCTTTAATGCATCTGTAACAACCCAGAAATATCTTTCTCAAGGACCTGGGAGCCATCTTTTTGAAATTTAATCATCAAGAAAGATAGGTCCCTGACTCCCAGGTTCTGTGGGGGAGTAGGAACCCGACTTGAATCAGTACCCATTAACGAATAGGTGGCCCCGCCACACTGACCGCCCCTGAAAGTCCTTCAGCACTTTCACTATTGCTCACCTCAGTATTTAAAAAGACTCCTGCCTTTTGTTCCAGCAAGGCTGAGCCCAATTTACACTAAGTCGGTCTCTGACACTGTGGAAGCCTGAGCTAGCCATTTCTGAGGTGTTCAGCTGTACTTCTCACTGGCATTGGGATATTTGTCCTTTGTCATCAGGTGACAAATGTAAGGCCCTCAGCAGTTTTATGTTTGCACTATTTTTAATAATTAATGTTTTCAATAACAAGCTCTACCCAAACTTTTCATCATACTTCTCTCTTTTGTTCCTCAGCTATGAACCCCAAGAGTGAAAGGTGGCATATGCCAAATTACATTTAGAGAATTCAAATTAATTTGTTTACCCTGTTTTAAGTAGCCAATCTCATATACAAATCTCTCTATAGAAAAATAGTATTATGCATTTAATTGATATATGTTTATCATGAAGAAAAAAAATGGCTTGCCACCTATGGCTCTTTATAATATAAATATTTTAATGTAAAATGTTTAAGCTTGTGAAAAAATGTTGAAAGTCTCAAACATGCAACTGCCTTTTTTTTTTTTTGTAATTATTGTACCGATCCTGGCAAATTAATTTGAAGTTATTTAATTTTAAGCAGTACTACTTTGCATCAGGATTTTCCTGTGTTTCTGACAGCAACTATTAGAGCAGGTAGCTAATGGGGCCCAATGTATAACAATGAATCAAATATACTAGAAATACATGCTCTTCTGGAGAATTATTTATGAAAGTTTTAATGGATTTGGAACCTAACATATCTCTGCTACATTATGATTCAAAAGATGGATTTTTAATAGCATTCACATGTAATGGAGGGTCAACTCATGCAGTTTAGTGTTACTGAGACTAGAGACTTGATTTTTTTTAAGAGCTCCAAATACGGAATTATTTATTTCTAACTAAAAAATACGGCAACGTTTTCCCCACTAATTTTATACAAAATTAATAATGATGAAATTACACACTATGGTCTAAGGCTGTGTTATTCATCAAAGTTTAGCATATAAGTGAGGGAAAAATGGAAATTATGATTTTATTGTTAGCCTGCTTCCTTAAGGTAGCTAAGGAAAAATAATGAATAATGAGAGAGAGTGGATATGTCAAATAAATTGATGTGTGAATAAGGAAAAAATACTTTATATTTGAATATTCAAAATAAATTTCAACTTACTATTTTATCTGTATTTAAATATGCATACTTTAATTAAGTCTGTTTTGAAGGGTTAGTATGACCAGTACTTAATTACTGAAATCATAAATAGTCATTTCCCATTGTCCATAGCTCATTTAAAAACTGGGATCAATGGGGAAAAAACAATAATAATTGCATGATAGCCACTAGCAAACCACTAACAAAAATAGATGTAATTTTATATACTTAACATCTTGGATGTTTCAATAATATCATAAGTGTGCCATTTGTAATATTTGAAGATATTAAAATTCAGCTATATTGAGTGGTGTTCAATTGATTATCAACCATATAATTTTTCTTTGATTGAATATACATATCAATAATTGATAAAGTGATGTGGTACATTATATTTTTAGTTGTTTTCTTAGAACAGGTAATATGAAAGTATCCACTCTAAAGATAGTTTCAAATTCTTTAAATCAAAATAAATTATAGAATATGGCAAAAAAATTGAAGTAAAATGAAAATTGAAGGAACACAATCAAAACTGATAAACAGTTCAATGAAAGGTTTGTAATTTTAGTGGATGCTTTAAGTAAAATTATTTTTACTTAAAAGAATATTTGATTATTTGATATTAAAAATAATCTGTTTTGATTATTTGATATTATCCTATCAAATATTAATCTAATTTCTAAAATTAAAAGATAATTATTCCATCCACTGTTATCTGTTCACCTTCTACCTAATTGCTTAAACCAAATTTTGAGATACAACATGGATTTTCTTTATCACATTTTTTATATTATATCCATTTTATATATTAGTTCTATTTATTCTACTTGTTAGTTATATATTATATCAGTTTCTTTCTCTATATACATCACTAGTCTCTCATGTTCTAATATTTTGACAACTCCAGTGGTCTCTTAAATGTTCTCACTTCCTCACTGAACTTGCATTTTTTCCTGAGAATACTCTTTCTGAAAAATAAATGCTAAACAAGTAATTTAAAAAATATATAATGTATTGCTTTTATAGAGAGAGGAAGGGAGAGGGATAGAGAGTTAGAAACATCGATGAAAGAGAAACATCTATCATCTGCCTCCTGCATACCTCCTGCTGGGGATGTGCCCGCAACAAAGGTACATGCCCTTGACTGGGATCTTTCAGTCCATAGGCCAATGCTCTATCAACTGAGTCAAACTAATAAGGACTAAACAAGTAATTTTAAAGTGACCAAATATTTTAGCCTGGCCTCAAGTGCTCCTTATTTTACACAGATTTCCTGTTCAAACTCACCTACTAAACTTTTACCTGATCAACAAACATGACATGCAACTTTCAAAGTTACTCAAACAAAACATGCATTTTAAGCTTTGATACCTTTCATAGTATCTGTCCATTTTGTCACCTGAAAAAGTTGTGCTCATTAATGAAGATCCAACTTGGCATCTTTCCCAGAAGCTTCCCTTGACCTGCATCCCCTGTAGTTATTCACTCTCTGCTGAATGTGCCTCGGGTGCCTTGCATGTAATGTATCATTCACCCTAAATTAATTGTTCATCTGTTGTGGTGTGTTTTTTCCCCCCACCTAGATTACCAAGAACTGGGTCATATTTATATATTTCTATATGGGCATTTTGAATGTATTTTACTATCCAATTTGATAGGTCACCTTTAAGGACTACTTATTTTGCCTGAGGGCTTGGCTAATAGCCCTCTGTTAAAGATAGAATCCTCCTATCTGTTTCAGCCAGTTTCTCCATGGTTGGAATCATGAAATCATTTGCTCTTTGTGCCTGTTTTCTATAGGAGACTTTTCAACTTGGTTTTAATTCTTATTTCTGGTATACCTTCTTGGACATGGCTATTTATACTGTCCCTTTTTCCCAAGCCTTCCAGTGTTCAACCTTGCCAAAATGGCTAGGTACATCCATTTTTACTCCTAGATGAAATTCAACCCTAGTCTCATATTGCTCAGTGAATAAAATACACATTTACATCTATACAAATAAAGGTGTTAAATACATTAATAATTAGATGAAAGAGAATATGTGTTTATAAATAACATAATTCCTGAATATTTCTTTAATTCCAGAAGCAATTTAATTTTCTATCACTCAAAACATTCTTCTTATTACAATACATGAATGGGTAGAAAAAATCATTTAAATTCTGAATTTATACTTTCTCTCATTCCTTTGAGAGATAACTGCATGGTTATCAAATCCCTAGTTTTATTTTTTAGACATGCTTTATGACATTTCAAACATTGAGTACAGATAACAAACAATAACAGTTAATCAAAGTTGATTTTAGTTGCCTGAAGCATTATCTGTGAAGAATATTGCATAGCAAACGTTCTCATAAAAAGTGTTGATAATGCGCTGCTGAAATACAATAATAAAACAAAAGATTAAAGTTTCCTCTTTTATCTTTTATTTCGATCTTTTATATTGGTTGGTTTCTTTGCCAGATTTTGATAGTTTCTTTTTAACATAAATGATAATTGAGTTTTTATAAAATTCTGGGACTCAATTATAATAAAAAAAGACAAATAATTTGATAAATAGAATGCATAGATATGGCAGTTAGTAATTTTAATCTATAATTTGGAATTCATGTATATTTTATGAAAAAAATAATTTAAAATCTGCTAAGATGTGTTTTAGAATAGTTACTTGTAAAGCAACTGAGAGTTTCCACTCAAAGTCAGGTTAAATAGTTAATAATGTTCACATGTAAAATTTAATAAATATTAAGAAATGTTTAGCCAATTTAGTTCCATAAGAGAATATATATATATAAAATTATATATATATATATATATATATATATATATATATATATGTAGTGTGTGTGTGTGTGTGTGTGTATATATATATATATAATTTTCTAAATGTAAGAAAGACAACATAAAATGAGAATAAAATAGTTATTATCTAGCCCAGCCAGCAGCATGGCTCAGTGGTTGAGTGCTGACCTATGAACCGGGAGGTCACAGTTAGATTTCAGGTCAGGACACATGCCTAGGTTGTGGTTGTGGTGCATGCAGGAGGCAGCCTATCAATGATTCTCTACCTCTCTCTATATCTCCTTCATTCTCTGAAACAAAAATATATTAAAAGTATTATCTATAAAGAATTCATACCGTTTATTTTCAACATCATTAAACACTTAATAAAGTCAGTTTTTTAAAGCATTACCAAAATCATTTAGGAAACATGGACTCTTAACAAACTTGCAATTTTTCTAATACTTCAGTAGCCAGTTACTTGGCATTTTAGTAATTATTCATTAGTTTATCAATTCATTTAGTCAACAGGCACCCATTTCCTATATTCTGACAGATACTCTACTAAGTATAAATATAATGGTAATAGGGCTTTTGAATGATCAAAGATTACTGTTTTCAAGGTTTTTTTTTTTTACTAGAGTCTATAAATCTATTAACTGTAATCCTAATTAAAACCATATAAGTACCTGAGGTTAATAGAGAATAAAATATCCTGTTATTAGATAAAATACCCCTGATACAAGTACAAAATAAGTACTATGTTTTATCTTTCAATGTTTTTATTTTCTTTTTTATTTATTTTTTCATAACTCTTAGCAACAAAACAAAGAAAATACAAAAAGTACATTCCTGATCACATAATGAGGTTTTCTGTGGATATAGTTTTAACCCCATTTAATAAATATAACAAATGCTACATGATATTAAATTTCTATTTTAAATCTAAATCATCTTCTTTTATATCAATTCAATTATAATTTGGAATCCATCTGAGTTTTCCAAGAAAATTTCAGTAATGAGTTTTTGTTTTACTTATTTTGTATTATCAATTCTTTAGTAAAATATTATGAATATATATGGTGTTCTTCTTATTTCTGATAAAACATTAGTTTAAGCTAAATGTGTCTTTTTCCCCCTAAGACTGTAAAATATAGTTAAAAATTCAAAATTCAAATATTTCAATAAATTTATGCATGAGATAACATGTATAACCTGAGGCATGATGAAACTATGCAGTGCTCCGGCCGTCAACTCACCTGAAGGGTGAAAGAAGGCCAATGGACAACCTGAGATTTGAGTTTGACTTGAGTAGTTTAGTCATTCGCTTAGATGGCTAGGGCTGGAAACAGCAATTTCAGAGAAGTCAACACAAAGTGGAAACTAGTCTACCTCCAATAGCCTAATAGAACGTCAGGCAAAGAAAGCAAAATCAATTGAAGTAAACTGAATAATTAGGCAGCGAAGATTGGACTTTATTTTAAGGTAATGTGAGTCAAATAGGCATTCAATCAAGAACTAACCAGAAAGGAATTGTGATGCTAAAGAAAATGTATCTGATAGTAATCAGCAAAAAAGATGCATCAGGTCTTGAAACAGAAAATAAATGACTGAAAGAAAGCGAAGGTTAAGGGAGGTTAGAGGAGACACTGGTCGAAATGGGAATAGAAAGGAGCAGACATGCAAGGCAGTATAGAGGGAAAATCTACTTCATTTACTCATGCATTTGCAACAAGTAAAGAAAAAATATACAGGGATTACACTGAAACTTGACAGTGGGACTTGAAGTGATAAAAAGCATTTAATGCAGTCTTGCAGAACAGGTTAAAAGCATTAGCATAAATGACACCAAACCAACTGAAATATCCCAGGACCTGTGAAAAATGGAAATTAAAGTATTGTCATGGATTATTGAATTTTCTCAAAATCCAGGGTAAGTTCTCACAAGCACCAAGTTTCCATGGGAATACAGTGTCTCTCTTCAGAGACAATGAACGCCAAGGACATCTGATACCCCACTGCCCCCACTCCATCAACTAACTTTCTCTCTCCTCTCTCTCCAAGCCCTGGTAGAAACAGATATCTTTGGCCATGATCTCCAACTCCTCCCACCCCCCTCCCCCACTTACAAATGTAAAAAGGAATCTATCTCTTTTTACAACAGGGAGATGATGCCATAATGTCCTCCTTTTTCTTCTATACTTCCCTTAAAGCATCAACATTGTCAACCAATCCCTTTCTCTAATAATTTCACTTCTCTGGGTATGCACCCATGTCAGTATCCTGTTTTCTTCCTTTTTCTGTGGAACATGCCCACCACCACCACATTCTAACATTCATTCAGTTTTCTACATGACTTTATTTATTGAATCACTATCCTTACTTACAAAGTAGATTGATTTGGGCTAAGCAAGGATGAGATTGCACAGAAGTTGGGACTTGAGAAGATAAGGGGTTTGAAAGTTAAGATAATGCTGAAGGGCTTTACCTTTAAAATTATTTTCTTTTCTTTTTAGGGTAGAGGTTGAGTAGTCATTGGCACAGAATATATTATGTATTTTCCATTTTCTGAAAGAGGCAAATGGAAACATCTGCTTTAGATCTCTGACTAGGTAGATAAAAGAAATCACGAAAATAAATCTCACATTTTCTAAATTCCTTCTAAACACTGTTTGCATATATCATCTTGGTATTCTTACATATTTTTTTACAAAATGATCTTGGAGAGGTATGCAGAGTCCAACATATTTAATACATTTAATATGCATTCACAGGTATATTTTATAAGTACTATAATCATTGCTGCTAGCAGGTTTGAGAGGTCACTCATCCATAGATTTTTATTGACTTGAAATAAAATAATCCTAGCATAATCCACTTTAAGAGGTTTTGTTATGTAAATAATTAAACCAAATTTAGCTTTTATGAGTGACTCTTACTCTGCAACTTATGTTAAGCATTCTACTTGGATTTTCTTGTTTTGTCTCCCAACAATCTGGTTAAAACATAACTTCATAATCATTATTTCATTGTTATTAAGAATGAGTCTAGTGCAACCAATGTGGAAAGCAGTATAAGGTTACTTCAAAAAAATAAAAACAGAACTGCCTTATGATCCAGAAATTCCACTTCTGAAAATGTATCCAAAGAAATCCAAAACACTAATTCAAAAGAATATGTGCACCTCTATGTTCATTGCAGCATTATTTATAATAGTCAAGATTTGGAAGCAGCCCAAGTGCCCACCATGTACCAAGTGCTGTGGTACATTTACACAATGGAATACTACTCAGCTGTAAAAGAAGGAAATCTTATGCTTATGGATGAACATGGGGAATATTGTGCTAAGTGAAGTAAGCAGGTCAGAGAAAGACAAGCACCATGTGATTTTACTCAGATGTGGAATCTAATGAATAAAAGAAACAAAAAAAGCCGAATAGTGACAGTTTCATAGACTGATAGCAGGCTGACAGCTGTAGGGGGAGTGGGTGGAGGTGTGGAAGGATTGAGCCAAAAAGGAATAAAAAAGCAAAAACTGGTGGATACAAACAATACTGTGGTGATTGCCTGGAGGAGGAGCAGCGGGGACAGGTGGAGGAGAGTATAGGGGGATAAATGGTGATTTTCAGAGACTTGACTTGGGATGGTGAACACACAAAACAGTGTGATGTGTTGTGGAATTGTGCACCTGCATGATTATATTAACCAGTATTACCCTAATAAGTTCAATAAGAAGGAAAGGGGGAGTTTACTTGAAATAAACTGGCTCCGTCTCACAATATATGTCCTAGGGCGAGGCTACCTGGCCATGAATATTTGCGTTAGGGAAAAGTACCAACTGAGGAAAGAGCTGAAAGCAATAGGGCTAATGTAGCCCAAATATCACTGCAGGAAGGATGTGCATGTTTCTTTGCTCCAGCTAAATAAACACCTTTTCTGGTGTTTTGATAAATACATTACAACCTCTAATTCTCATGTATTTTGTTAATACACATAGTTTGCCTGTAGCAAAACTAGAGATATAAAAAAAAATGTCACTTTTCATATTGTGCTAAAATGACAGGAGTTTAAAGCACATTTAACTGGGAAATAGCTTATACAGCTTATGTTACTCTTTTCCTGAAAACGAAAAGTTAGAGTGGGCTGAATACTGTCATTTTAGCTGCTTATTTGGATCATCCATAGCCCTCTTCTAGTTCATAATATTCTTCTTTATCCTCCTGCTCTTCCTATTTCTTACTTCTGCTTTTTTATTAACTAGAGGCCCAGTGAATGAATGTGTGCATGGGTGGGGTCCGGCTCAGCTTTGTTTGAATAGATGAAAGAGGCCATCTATTAATACACAGTAACCCAAATTATCAGACCTCCCTCCTCCCTATCTCGCCAAATTAAGAGGGGAGGGGTGATGGGCATTGATGGAGAATGGGTGGGCAGGAGGTGGAGGGCAGAGGAGGAATAGGATGAGGAAGGGGACCAGTTGCATCCCATTTTCACAATGGGAAACTGAAACATACCAGTGCATCCAACCTTTCTGGTCTTCCCCATCTGACTCCTTCCGTGCACCTCTTCCCCTCTGCACTTCCCTGGAGTGCAAGTGCTGCACAGGGGAACTCTCCTGGAGAAGGAGGGCCAGGAGAAAGTGGCACCACCATTACACAGGCCACTGGAACAACCCTGCCACTTGCTGGCAGCCATTGGAAGGTAGGACTATTCTTACATGAATCTTCCTGCATCAGGCTTCTAGTTTATGTATAATCTCATTTCGATGAGATCTAGTTACCAGGTCACTAAGTTGTAGCTTTATGGGCCTATGCTATAGTTATTTTCCACATATGTAGTAAAATGTAGGTTTTCTTTATCTTATTTTAATGAGATATATTTCTGAGAAAGATTGTTCCAACACACATATTTACTCTTGCTCAAAGACAAGCTCACATATAAGTTAGGCAATTAAGAAATGGATAAATATATTATCTTGAGGATATAAATTTTTTTCCATGAATCACTCAGTGGCTACCATGCCAACATAAATATTCTCGATAATATTCTTAGGCCATTTGTCACTCTTATCAAATATTTATGTTTCTAAAGTTGCAATTAATTTATATTTGCAATAATGATGCATTGCTTATGAACTATATTTTCTTTTTTTCATGCTGAATATAAACAAACTCTGTGTATAGAAATATTTTAAATGAATACAACATACTTTAAAATTACCAAAATTTCTAGAGCATACTTCCATGAGGAAAAAATTACAGAAAATTCCCGTATCGTATATACTGGATAGCCTTAGTGTCACCACTAGAAATTATCCACCTCCCATTTTCTACTTTATGTATTCAATTTGTTTTACTTTACCACATACCTACTGCACCTAATAATTAACATTGAAGTGTTTATTCTCAGTTAAGTCAGATTATCTAATCACTCACCTCATGTGTGCATATTCTTTTATGTAATAGTCACCTCCCAGGTACTTTTACCCATACTTTTAGCAAGCATGATGAACTGTTAGAAAACGTTGTGCGAATGGATAAGTATATACACTGTGTCTCATGAAAAATAAATAAAATCCAAACCCAAGAGATCCATGGTGAAAACTATCAGCATTTGCTGAGTACTATTATATCAGGCATTAGACTAAGAAATCCCTGCACTCTATATAATTTGATCCAATTACAAGTATTCAACATGAGTATTTCTCCTTCAAGCAGGAGAAAATATAGGTTTGAGGAAGAGGTAGTAAGTGAGTAATTGTCAGAGCCCAGGTGGAATAGCAGATTTTTGTTCCAAAATCCTTGTTCTGCCCCTAGTGCTCGGTAGTGGGATTTGGCCTCCTTCTGACAATTTCTGTGGAAAAGTGCAGAGGAATTCAGGAAGGTCCAAGGAGAAGGCTGAGGAGCGAGATCAGCCTGACAAGACATTTGTAGTGGCAGAGCACTTTATCAGAGCTAATTTTGTTTAAAGCTTTAATAGTTAGGTCAGATAATACAAGTAAGAATGTAATGTAAAACCATTGTTTTGTGGTTATTTTGATAATGAAAAATTTTCAAGTTACAATTGTTTAAAACGTCCTAAAGAAAAAGTTATGATTTTCAAAAAGTCTTAACGTTTAAGCCATTAATATTCCTTTAAAGACCAATATTGCCTTAATAATAACCCTTAGAGATGGATAAAACTTTGAACATTTCCAACAGCTTTTACATTTTTTTTTTTTTTTAATTCTTGGGAAAAGCAACACAGCATAGATTTGCTACTGGCAGGGAGTTGTGAAATGCTTGAATGATTAAACAGATGGTAAAACTCAAAGTCTCTTCTGACTTCACAGCCCCTGTAGGGCTGTGATGGCTCAGCATTTGTGTTGTTACATTTGAAATATTTCCAGAATTGTTTCCTAGAAAAGCCTAATATGGAAATAGACTGAATGGTGGAACAACCAAACAACCAAACAAACAATTGGCTTGCTATGGCGTGCACTGGAACATGGCAAGCATTGGCAGCAGGTGGCGGAGCACAGAACATAGAGGGCTTTGGCCATGGCAGGATGGTGGAACAATTGAGCAGGGTGCCAGACCAAGGCGGGTTGCTGGTCGCTGTCATCAGGGTGAGCCTCTGGTGTTCACTAAAAATCCTTTGCTCCTGCACACTGCGGTCCCTCCCAGCACTCACACCTGCTGCCAGCGATGGCCTAATCGGGCCCTGATTGCTTGGTGCTGTCAGAAGGTGTGAGCAGTGGCTGCTGGCCCCCATCGCCCCTCAGGGCTTCTCCACCTCCCCCTGCTCCTGAGGGGTGATTGGGGCAGCAGCCTCTGCTCACACCCACTGAAGTTGCTGGGCTCACCCAATGCTGGAACCGGCCTCAGTGACTCCTTGCCACCAGCAGGTATAAACAGGGCTGGCACCATCAGCATGTGGGAGCTGTGGTGGAGGGAGCTGGGCTGCTGGCAGAGAGGGGGCCATGGGCCATGGTGGGAGGGGCCATGTGGGGTTGTGGAGGATGGACCAAGACCCGCCCCTGTGCCCACTGCAGCGTGGTGGCCCACAGCTCCTTTCAAGGTGCACAAATCCATGCACTGGGCCCTTAGTATAGTTATAATATAGATATAGTTGTAACATGTATGTACTTACAAATATGAATGAATATATGTGTGTATACATGTATATATGTGTATGTATGTGGCTATGTATTGCTTACTAATCCCTTTGCAAATGTTTTTTATTGATTTTCTTATATATAAAGTAGTTATCTCTATAAATAAATAGCCATATTTTATGAAAAAAATAAGCTGATAACTCCGGTGAAGAAATATATAATTTTAAAGTTAACGTGGTCTTGGATTCTTATCTGCCTCCACTTCAGAACTCATCTAATCAAACCCAGAGTTGAAGAGCTCACACACTCACTTGTATCTGAGTCATGGAGATTTTCTGCACACGTTTCCCAATACTCAATCGGCCATTTTCTTCTTTTGTTTTGGGGGGATGTACAAAACTCCTTTTTTCTCTCCTTGTAGTCCTAGTCAATCTGTTAATCTGCTAAAATATTTAAATGATCACATCCTGATATATATAAAGAGCTACGTGGCATCATGACCAAACGGGCAACCAGTCACGGGCTCCTCTTGGTCCTCCCTCTCCCCAGCCCCCGGCTGTTCACCATGAGGGGGTTGGCAGCGGGGCAGGACTCGGGACTGTGGAGCAGCAGTGGTGGGCTGGTTTGTGGGGTGGCTGTGAGCTTAGCAGAGCAGTCACCAGAGGGCAGCGAGTTTCACAAAGCAGTTGTGGAGGTCAGGGAGCCTTGCAGAGCAGTGGCGGTGTGCGGGGATTTTCAAAGTGTCCATTGGGGAGCTTGGCTGAGCAGTCGAGTGGCGTGGGGAGCAGTTGAAGGGCCGCCAGCTTCACCGAGCATCCTGTGGTAGGAGCTTCATGTAGCATTGTAGGACTGCAGAGATGATATGTGGTTAGGGTCCCAAGCACGATTTCGTGCACGCTGGGCCTCTAGTATTTGTATAATTATCTTCACAGGTTATTCCAGAAAACGTCAAACACACAGAGCCTCTCAACCATAGTATTCCACATTTCTCCCTACTTAGCCTTAACTATCATGACTGGTGTGTGTGTGTGTGTGTGTGTGTGTGTGTGATAAAGACAGAGACAGAGACAGAGAGAAAAAGAAACTAGAGCTTTATATTTCACCTGGAAATTGTGATGGCATATGCTTCCTTTTTATTTATGCCACAGAGTTAATGACATTTGCTGTGAAATTATTATTATTCCACAAAAGTAGGTTTGCCAGGATGATAGTCTTCCTTTTTTCTTTTCTTTGTTTGCAATGTCCATATATTTTAAACTTTGCCTTCAGGGGATGGGAGCATTTTTCTCCCTTCTGAACTGGATGTGCTTGATGAACATCGTGTTGCCTTCTTTATCTGAAACAAGCAATAAAAAATATATACATATATTGTTTCTAGCCCTAAGTCCATATTTTGTACAATCATCTATATTTCAAATAGTATTGCTGTTTTAAATTGAAATGTAAAATTATACTGTGCCTCTTATATGTTAAAAAGTATAATTAAGTGAAACACATTTTTTTTTGTCTAACAGTTGTATTTTTATGTAACTGAGAAACATATAAAATTATAACATATTTAAATAGATTTATTTGACTTTTAAGTATTTACTGCCATTTTAAAGGAAACCAATAATAGGAAGTAAATAAATATCATCTCCAGGAGACTTTGTTAGTAGCTAAGTTTGGTTAAATTTCTAATATAGAAATTTGATCATTAGCAAGTATTCAAGTTAAAGAATAAATAGATCTTCCTCATTGATTCATTTAATTCATGTTTATTGCCAGTGTTATTCTAGGTAATAGCTCAATGAATCAGACAAAATCTCTTTTCCTCTTTTGGCTTACAAACCAGGGAGTTTCATTTCTGTATTTGTCCATTCATGGTATTGCCTTTGAGGGCAAGAAAAATAATGTTCATATAAATATTAAAATATCTATATCAAGATGGACTTGACAAAGTAAAGCTAGTTAATAGTAATAAGAAACTTGCTTAAAACTCTGAATGTGTTTAAATAGTTGATTTTGTTTTGCTTGTAAATTACTTTTATGTTCCATCTTAGTATAACCTTTGTCCCACTGTTAGATCACACTCAATATTAAAATACAATAGTAAGGTCTAGTTTCATAACCAGGCTTATTTATCTAATAGAAATAAGTCAAAGTCAAAATTCCCATCCCATAATTTAGAACATAAAGAGAACTTCACGTTATATATTGTTCTCTTTGTTTTCTAAATATTTAAATTGTGATTTTCTCTAAACTTTGAAACTTTACTTTGAAGGGTTTATAAATAAAGAAAATATCATTTACCCTCTGAATTTAATTTAATCTAAAATTATTCTAGTTAAATAAGTCATTTTATTTTAAGAAAGAATAAGTATTATAAATTTAGCAGTGCAAATAGCAGTTTTCTGTTGATAATGCAATTTTGTATTAGTTAATAGGTGAGTTTAAGTGCTTTATTTTTCCATGTCACTCTCTGTAATACCAATTTATTTTAATATATTTTATAGAGTTTTAGAAATATGTCCCTTATTTCATTATGCAAACAGGCCATCATAAGATACGTGAATTTTTTTGGTTTGTTTATTAACTGAGGATTCTCATTTTACCTTATGTATCCATTTTATTTCATATTTTTTGCCTCATAATTTTTTGATTGAGTCTTCTGTTTCAAAAGTGAATTGTTGTGTTCCCACTCTTCCAAATTACTAGAGTCACTGTATAGAAACAGCAAAAGGGTTTTAAGACAAATGTACCTAAAGAAAATAATAATAATAAAGGAAGTGAAATTCATATTTATTGATTTTATTTTTTAAGTTTATTTTTATGGTCATTTTCATCTTTAGAAGAGTAGAATACTGTGGAAAAGGGATAGCTAAGAAGAGGAATTATCAATCATATCATTGCTTTTTCAGTCATTTTTCTTCTTGTTGTCCTTTTCCTAGTTAGAAAAAGTTTTAGGCACAAAAGTTGTAGGAATATTGACAAACTAGGGAGGCTGATGACAAATATAGGAAGCTATGAAGGTGATCTACTATGTTATTTTCAAATCTGCTTTGGGTATGAAGTCTGGACTACCCTTTAAGTGCTTGGATTAAATGCAGAGTAAGGAAAGCCTGATTTGGTTGCTCTTACTTTCATCTCATTGTTTCTTCAGATACTTAGCTGCCTCCTGTGTTCTATCCCTGCACAAACGAATTACACCCTTTAAATTCCCCTCCTATTCATGTATGTGTTCCTTACGAGTGTGCTATCACCTCAGTTTACAGAGTCATTTGTCGATATAATTTGTTGGGCAGAATAATTCTCCCAAGTGAATAAATTGTCTAATGAGAATTTTCATTTTCAGTAGGATTTTTAAAGTATATGCTAACAGAATCCTGATGAAATTCACTTACTCTTTTGGGGATAAGTGCATTTGTGTCCTTTGTTCCTTTTTCAGACCTCCTCATTGCTTTACCTAGAAGTTAAACACACACACACACACACATGAAAACATTGATATTTCTGATATATATGTACCATCACTTCCTTGTACTGCAAAAGGACACCATAGTGTCTAATGACACATGAATTGGAGAAGATGTGGTAGTTGGCAAGAGATTTACAGACAATCAAAGTGGGAATCTCAAATATTCAGAATTAAATTTTCACTTCTGGAGTTACAAGAAAGCATGTTATATTGTGTTTATTTTCTCTTGGCCTTTGTGCACTCGGCTTTACTATGGTTACCTATATTTTACATCTGTGGTCACTTAATTAGATATTTTTATTAAACAAATAGTTATAAAAATCTATAAGGCATGCACCCATAATGTTTTATCCTGGAGTAGTTTTGCTATTTTAAAAAACAAATAGCTATGACATAAAACTGAAACAAAATTAAACAAAACAAAACAAATAATATCATGTGTTTTACATGTATTTTTCAAAAGTAACCAGCAGCATACATGCTCCTAGAACTGTGATCGGCAAACCAGCTTGCAAGCCACGTGTGGCCGTTTGGCCCCTTAAGTGTGGCTTCTCCACAAAATACCACTGCCTGGGTGGGTCTATTTTGAAGAAGTGGCATTAGAAGAAGTTTAAGTTTAAAATATGTGGCTGTCAAAAGAAATTTCAATCGTTGCACTGTTGATATTTGGCTCTGTTGACCAATGAGTTTGCCGACAACTGTCCTAGAATATACACTTTTCATTTCTTTGCCATTCTATGGCTGCTTCTTTAACCCATTCTCTTCAATTCCAGTCATCTTCAGGAAGTCTTCTCTCCCAGGCCTCAGGCCTGACTGCCTCTCATTCTTCTTGTATATTTATTATTTTTTATCATATTTAATATTACAAAATCCACAAAGAAGTGTTATAGCAAATCATAACTCTACTTGGAGAGCACAATAATGAAAAGATTAATCTTGCTAAGCCAGGATGTTTTACAGAGAGAGGTGGATGATAGCGTGGGAGTGCTCTTGGCTAAAAAGAGTGAAACATGAGGTAGGACAAGTATATAGGTTACATGAGTCATAAATCTGGGTTTGAATCATATTCTGTAACATACCAGCTATGTGACCTTTGGACAGGTAGTTAACCTCTTGAATCCAATTTTTTAAAATTGTAAAATGGCCAAAAGGTAATATCTCATGGGCTTGGTGTGCCAATGGAATGAGATAATGTGAGCAAAATGCTTCCTATTAGATGGTCAATGTAAGAAAAGAATTTTGAGTTACCAAGTTTTTATAAGCAAGCTTAAGAGTTAAAACCATTGGACAAATACAAAGCCAGTAATTTCCAAGGCCTAAGAGCTAATACACAGTTTTGTGAAGAGATCCTTTGAAACAATGAGGATCTTAGTGGACAAAGGCCCTTCAATTCTAAGGCTCTGATCTGAGCAGGCTGTATATACGTTCCCTAAAAGGAGTACTGATAGTAATGTTTATCAGGACAGCTAATTTTATGGAATAAGATAAATATAAAGGTTTTAAGATATTGCTTTCATATAATAAATATAAATAAAGATAAAATGATGGTGTGTGATGATTTTACCCATGAAATACCCAGTATCACTGATGGAACTATTAATAAATGCACATGGAAATAGAGTTTTTAAAAGAACAGAGACATTGTTTTAAAAATTGGATTATGAAACAGATAGGGAGACAGAGAAGCATCTATCAGACTGTCAAACATCCGAGGGAAGGCAATGGAGGGTGGGGTAATAGGGAGAGATCAACCAAAGGACTTCTATATATGCATATAAGCATAGTCAGTGGACACAGACACCACAGGGGTGAGGGCATGAGTGGGGCTGAGGGAATTAGGCGATAAGGACACATATGTAATAGCTAATGAAGAAAAAATAAATTAAAAAAACAAACTTTTGGTCAAACACTATTAAGAAGGTTACTGTAGAACACCACATAAACTTAAATATGCTAATAGGCATTATGAATATTTAAGCCAACAATAAAGTTTTCAAAAAATGAATTATGTAAGTAAAGTTAAACAAATATTTAGCTATCTAATGCAGGACATGGCAAAAGTAGGTTTACAGTTGCTTGTATGGAAAGAATATAATAATTAATAAGTAATAAAACAAGACTAAATTCTGTGCTGTGTATACTCACACCTGTAAACCTACTTTCCATCCAACCCTGTATATTATCAGTTCTGTCTTATACACATTTTCTCTAGAAGGCAAGTTGAGTTTTTTACCTTCTATAGATATTCAGTGTTCTTCAAAGTGTCTTTGTTATGAAAATATTAAATTAATTGTGGGGGTGGTGGTTGGGGGTGGTTAAGAAAACACGGTGCTTATACTGTTTGATTTATATAACAAACATAACAGCAGCAGCAGTATATTTTCTCGATGCTAATAGCCTGAAGATCCTCTTAGAAGTAGCATTAATCAGTCAAGGATGGGTTATTTTATGATCTCTAATGGCCTTTCTTGATAGATGGAGATTTTGTTTACAGATTATTCTTCAATTGAACTGCTATATATTGCAAGCTATGATTCTTTTTTTTTTCAAGATATGATTCTTAAGAGATGCTCTCAAAATAAAATTGTGCTGCTGAAAAATCTGTTCACAGCAAATTAAATTAGATAGCGGCATTCTTTATGAAGCATAGGTAATGGAGCAGTATGCTGAAATGCCTTTTCTGAGACATTAGTGAGGAATGTCTTAAACATACAATTTTTCCCCAAGAAATATTTCTTCACTTCCGTGCAAGTTTATGAGCCTACTTGTTGTTCTTCCACAGTAATTTATGTAGAATACATAACATTTGAAATTTACTTTATGATATTTGAATATTGTAATGAATATCTGCCTTCAGGTCATACATTACCAACAATTTTTTTTTTTAAATGAGCAAAAAGAACAGTGCTTGTTTATATTTTCTAAAGGTTTTAATAACATTGAATATATTGAGAGTGCAGTGGCAACAGTTTTAATAATTGTCACAGTTAATGTTTTGTTTCCCAGAAAATAATTGTTTGTTGTACCTTTGAGGGCTCCATTATTCACAGGCTTTTCATACATGATTATCATTCATCTTGTTGCTAATATTTTGCTCACATAAGTCTTGTAAATTGAGTGTAGAGTCTAAAAGTTTGGGTATATTGTTTTACTTCAGAGTACATTTTTATTTCTCAAGCACTACTGACTTTTAAAATCTCTACCTAGGGATTTAATGTGTTACATGTTATTGTTGTTTTTCTTATTTATTTACTTATTTATTTATAGCAATAGCTGTAAAAACAAATGGTTGTATTTGACTGAACTAAACTAAATAAGTCATCCCACAATGTGTAAATTGGACTTCTAAGATATTTTAAATGCTTGGCCTTCTGAAGCATATCATCTGGCTAGACATCATTTTATTTGATGACTTTATTTTATTTTGAGTGAAGTATTGTACTCATACAGATCTTAATAAATCTTTCTCTTTAACTCACATTGGTATATCCCTTTTAAAAAAAATAAAATTTTATTGATTTCAGAGAGGAAGAGAAAGGTAGAGAGAGAGAGAAACATCAATGATGAGAATCATTGATTGGCTGCCTCCTGCATGCCCCCTACTGGGAAGGAAGCCCACAATCAGAGCATGTGCCCTTAACTTCAATGGAACCTGGAACCCTTCAGTCCTCCAGCCAACACTCTATTGACTCAGCCAAACCAGCTATGATTATCTCTTTTTGTTTTTTTGTTTATATCACTGTCCTGTTATAGGTATTTGCAACCACCCACCATTTGCTCTTAAAGTGACAACGCCTGTGAATTGGGAATTGAAAGATGTTACAGGGAGATTGTAACAGAAGACAGTAGGGTTTTCTTGCTTATCTCTGTTCCCTCTCTCATCCTTCCCTTAGAGATTCTGCTGTACTCTTGGTTTCTAATTGGGTTTGATATGACTTTACCTTGACTTTTTACTGTCCTTTCAACAACTTATTTGTATTCCCTTCTGCATGTGCTTTCTGGACAGCAAGAAGTCTAACCTGACTTCTTTGCTTGCCTGATTTCTGATGTCTTCATTCTAATTAGGCTCTTGGTTGCTGATTCTGTTCAAGGGCATTTCTATTTTTCCTCTCTCAGGTCTAAAGTCTGGCCTTCCCCCTATAAGCTTGATCCTGATCTATTGCTTCCATATTTAAGACATAGAGGATAAAAATGTTGACTCACTTTCCTTCTGTTTTTTTGTTTTGTTTTGTTTTTTGTTTTTTCCTGATAGCAAGAGAGACACCAGGTAGAGAAGCATCTACAGCCAGTATGATACTTGAAATTATTCTCATGTACCTCACAATTAAGATGATTTTTATCCTCTGTGAAAAGTCTGTGGTAGTTGTTCTTAGGGTTCTTAGTTTATCTTCCTCTGTCTTCCCACCCAAAGCAGGCATTCTCTGATAGCAGTCTCCTCCTGTCAGAACTAATTATCACACCTATGACCGACTCCTGCAGACAAGTTTAGGTTCATCAGGTATAAATCCCAAAGAAACATAAACTGTAATATAAAGTAAATACTTCTTTTTTTAAAAAATATATTTTATTGATTTTGTACAGAGAGGAAGGGAGAGAGATAGAGAGTTAGAAACATCGATGAGAGAGAGTCATCGATCAGTTGCCTCTTGCACACCCCCTACTGGGGATATGCCCACAACCAAGGTACATGCCCTTGACCGGAATCGAACCCGGGTCCCTTCAGTCCCCAAGCCAACACTCTATCCATTGAGCTAAACCAGTCCCGGCTAAAGTAAATACTTCTTTTCTATGCTTTAGTGCATTTAATTTTGAAACTTAATCTTTCTAAGTCATAGTTTCCACACTTGTAACATGGAAAAAAACTGGCCTATATTATAAGTTGTTAAAAAGATTAAGATAATGCATGTAGAATAAGCACTTGATAGGCACAGAGTAAATGCACTATGTATAATACTTATTTGGATTATTATTTTTACTTCATCAGACTGTGAGCCCAAGGATTAATTCTCAATACCTGGCACAAGGCCTGGAACATAGTTGGCACTGGATCAAACTAGTTTAAATGAATAAAAGCTACTGTCTCTACTACTCTCAGGACAACATCATAAATACACAAAACTTCATGGCACTTTTTTTTTTTTCTTACTCTCTCAAATTTATTTTAGGAAAAATTCAAGATTTATTCTACAAAAACACACATGCATCCAATAAGTAAAGAAACCGCAGTAGCTGTCCTCTTTAAAGTGAATGTATAATAAATATTTCAAAACTACGTTGAATGTTCCAGAAAATTAACCTTAAGGAAAAACTGGGAGTAATGTTGTGTCTGACTTGATTTACCAATCAGTTTTACTTTATCTTGTTCTCCCTTATTGGTACAAGGCAGTCTTAGCACAAACCTTTTCCAGATTGGGCTTTTCCAGATACCATTAGACTAACTCTTCTGTGGCTTGGAGGGAGAGGAAAAATGGCTGTTTTTAAAATTTCTCAGGACAGCAATATCTTTTTTTATTTATTTATTTATTTTTTTTACTTAATGAGCCTCTGCACATGAACAATTAAGCACCCACAAGTGAATGGAGCTAATTATCAAAGCAAGAGCATGTCTCTGAGAACCTGCGGAAGTTGATTGCAGCTCTTATCCGCTGTGTTATCTGTTAAACTATAGTACTAATGGATGGAAAAGTAGTGACTGGGAATTATATAGCTTTGGCATGCCCATGTTATAAAATTACTTATTAAAATAAATATTGCTAGGAAGACTAATGATGCTGATAATAAGAGAATGAGGCTGTTGGTTGACCTACAACTGTTAGATTGCTATTCAAGAAGGAAAGTCAACCAATATTTTCTTTATCTAGTTATGAGTAACTATTTTGAGGTTTCACTTTAATTACCGTAAGATACATTTCCTTGCTCTAAGGTAGGGAGTCGGCCATTTAGTGAAGTATTAGATGGATTAGAAATGTTTTTTCAATAATTTAATAAAGGCTGATTTTTAAAATATTCAGCTCCCTTAAGAAACTGGGAGTATTTGCCTATCTCAGTTGGGAAATGGGAATTTATAGAAAATTGCTATATCAGTATTACCAAAATCAAGAACTGAAAACCTCACAGGATGGATGTTTCAATTGAAGCGGTTTAGCTCACAGTTGGGGTATATACTGGATGGTTTATTTAAACTAAACCTTTAGTGCAGCCAACTTCATTGAGCCATTTATAGCTTTAAGTGCCTTAGTGAACCTATATACAATATCTGGAGTTTTTAAAAGTGGACTTCTTGAAAGAGGCCTTACATTAAAGTGTATTTATATGTTCTTTTGATATTTTTTAGGTGTATAATTTAGCATAATTTATATTTTGATACTATAAAAATACTAGGGCCAGGTGCACAAAATTTGTCCCTCAGACCAGCCTGCATATCTCCAATCTGGGACCCCTCAAGAGATATCCGATTGGGCCTAAATGGGCAGTCGGAAATCCCTCTCACAATCCAAGACTGCTGGCTCCCAACCACTTGCCTGCCATGACTAGTAGCTCTCAAGTTTTCCGAAAGCATAAAAACAGTCTGCAGACATTTTTTCAAGAATTTTTCTTCAGGGATTTAGAAATTACTTTAGAAAGGTTAATGAATAGATGAGTAAATATTTTTAAAAGGTTCTACAGATAATTATAAAAATACACTAAACTAAAAATCCATTCTCATCAAGTAAAAACTTCAAAATGTCCATAAATCGGGCAAGCCAATGTATTAATCTATGTTACAAATTTGAGTGTATATTAATTTAATGTAGATCTATTTAATTTAGTTATGGAATACTCTTCAGAAAGACTCATCCAGGCTGTGTATAAACTGCCAGAAGACTCTTAGAAACAGTATTGAGGCCAGAAGCCAGTGAATTTCTTTACCCAGAGGAGCTCTTCTGAGTGAAGGAACCCTGACTGGAGGAGAGGGACTTGTGCAGAGACATTATCAGCATGCATAGGAGCTAAGTAATTAATCTGTTTATTGGTTTCTGTAAAGGTTATAACCAGTAACTTGATTATGATGAGAAACCATGATAGGAATGGCTGGCATTGAACTTCATCTTTATAATTTGAGAGTTCTTGGTTTTCCTGGAGAAATTATATGTGGGATAGATTAATCCCGACATTATTTTCTTTTTTATATTCTCTTCAATGTACCATTTTATGATTAGAGAGTTTCTCAGAGTACTTTTTTGAGCCCTGAGGTTTTGACAAGAGAACTACTGACATTGAATAATAACTTCCCGCCACATTAATCTTGAAAGCATTGAAATTCTTAGAGCAGGGTGAACCAAAAAACAGGAGTCAAGAAATTAAAATTTTTTTCTTCAAATTTCCTGGGTCTCCTTTCTTTGTCTCCTATCTTGGCAGCATCTCAGTCTTTCAGGTTTCTAGGATTCAGTCCAGACATTTTTATTCATCTTTATATCAAAATTTCCAGGAGGAAAATAATTAATTCTACCAGAGTGCAAACTCCCTGCAAGGGCAGGACTACTACTATAAATTTGATAAGTGCCTGACATAGAATAGATATTCAACAATATTACTTGAAATAATTGATGAGCTTTTTATGCTAACGTGTAACTTATGTGATTGTGCTAATTATTTTATGTGTACACATTAGTTCCAAGAGATATAATTTAGGGTTTTGATTCAAGTGGATGAAGTGTGGAAAGAAAGAGGTTTAAAGACAGATCACATTGATTACTAAAGGGGATGAAAGTCTGATAAAAACTTCCTCATGTCACCAAAAATTTTAGTGATAAGTACAATAATGCATTGATAAGTTTTCTCAGAGTTGGATGGCAATCCCATAAGACTTGACATCTTTTAACACTAGCTGAGTTTGGTTAAATTTTCTGCACTTTAAAAAATCCTAGAAAGAGGATGTGGGGGAATTGGGAGAGGCTAGTAAAAATATACAAACTTAGAGTTGTACCAGAATAAGATCTGGGTGTCTATGACATAGTGATTATAGTTGATAATCATATTGTCTACTTGAAATTTGCTGGGAGAGTAATTGTGTTCTCACCATAATTTTTTTAAAAAGGTAAATGTGTGAGGTGATGGATGTGTTAAGTAATTTGATTATGAGAATCCTTTCACAATAGATACATTTATGGGATCATCACCTTGTACACTGTAAACATATTATAATTTTAGTAGTCAATTATATTTCGATAAAGTTGAACAAATAGGTAAAATATATTTATGTAACTGGAATTTGGCCAGGACAATTAATTGACTTTTGCTCCTTCAGAAATGCTGTTGTGACTTTGAGGACCATGGGCAAAAGTTGTTACCCACTAGCAAGCCCCATGAAAATCAATGTTGTGAAGAATTAAAGGTGGCACAGAAATGTGTACCATTGCTCCAGGGCCAGCCTTCTGTTAAGGCCAGCTAGTCCCATGTGAAAGCGCCTGAGAATTTCCTTAGAACTCTGTGAGCAAGCAGCTGACTCGTTTCTTACTACACAAATGGTCTTTTGTTCATCTTCTTATTTCTTTATTACATTTTTCTTTTCTACTCAGGGGTTATCAATAGACCTAAAGACACTTGAGAGTAAATACAACACAGAGAGGCATTTAAGGTAACCCTTTAACAATCAGGGGAAATAGAAGCCTCTAGATAATATTCTGATATACTACACGGAAAAGGTTTTACTTTTTAAGATACATTGTTCAATTTTATTATCACTTATGTAAATTATATTTTTTATTACATGTATTTTTAGATTATGGCCAAACAATGTGCCATAATTTTACACTATACCATTTCTTTGTAAATAATAACTTGGTTAATATTTAGGAATTTGTTATAATGAGATTGGATATGGGTATTATATCAGACGATGATTAGACATAAAAGATGAAATAACCTGACAGGGCAATTTAGGACAGATTATCCTAAAAAATTAGATGGGAAATATATATATATATATATATATATATATATATATATATATATATGATATTATACCTATTTTTATATGTAAGAATAGAGTTTGGGGACCACTACAAAGGATGATGTCATCAGTGCATGAGGCTACTGTTAGCAAGGTACCCATTGCAGCCTGTAATACAGCATTTGGAGTCAGAGAAAGCTGTCAAACATGAGGCCACCTATGAGGTGCTGTGATCTAGGTAGTGACCTCTACATTAATGAAGTCTGTATAATTATTTACAGTAGTATGTTTAAAACCTTTTTCAATTTAGATAAATTCACCCTTAAAGCAGAGTGATAGAAACTTTAAAAAAATCAAAATTCACCTTTACAGAAAATGAACCAGTGGAAATGACCCCAATGATATGCTTTGCTAGATAAAGAAAACATTAATACAGCATACCGCATGTTTCTGAACACCCAGTTGGTTAACTCACCTTATTTTCTAAACTTGTTTGTGTATGTTAATGATAGAGGAGAAATAGAAGAAAAATAGCTTGTTGTAGACCAAGCCTCAGCTCTCATATTTAATGTTTTTCATAAAAAACCATTAACATTTTTAAGAAAAATAAAAGAAAGACATGTCATATTCATTTTTACTAAGCTAATCTATGATTTTTTTCAATTTGGAATATGTGGTGCACAAATCTATTCCTCCTTCCTATTTGAAAGACATAAATTTTGATGTTTAATTCTCATAATTAACCTGAATATCATTATTATTCCACATTTATTGATAAATGAACAGGTTTCAGTAGTGGAAGTAACTTGTCAAAATTCTCTAAGTAATAATTTTCAGAAACTATTTGAAACTAGCTGTGTATTATTCCTAAAACTTGGTGCTTATGTCCTTATCCAGTGTTCTTCAGCTCAACTCTTACTCTTTGTTTTCTATAGGCTGAGACGTCATGCCTTTATTTACTCTGCACATTTTTAGATCATTTATACTCAAAATTGATATATTGGGCCAGAGCCTAAGAATTTCTACCTGAGCTGATGCAACAGCAACTTTTGAGTCCAGACCTAGTCAAATATGGAGAGAGAAAAAAAAAAGGATGAAGCATGTATTTAGCAAAATTATAACTTCTCATTTGGTACCAAGCTTACCCCCATCTCCTTGCACCTGACTATTTATGATTGCGACTTGTTTCTCAGCCTCTGAAAACATATTTTGTAGAGCTTATAATATTTCTCATTTCATCATTTTTTTGTAGCTCAGTCTAGCTTACTAAACCATGCTGATGAGTTAAAGGAGTGCTAATGAGTTACTATGTTGCCTTTCCAGGTGTTATAATTGTATTTTAATGGGGACATTGTGAAGATAATTTATTAATCCTTTGTACTGCTTTTAATGATGGGATTTATCACACACTGAAATATTTACAGAAAACCCATTTTATTTACTATAATCATACTCCCCCTCCAAAAAATCCCACAAATCTTTGCAGCTTTTTTTTTTCTTTCTAATTGTGGTTATTCTCTCATACCCCTGCATCCTATTTCCCCTTCCTTGTTGCCTACATCTACCAACTTCCTAGCATTCCCTCCTGATACAAAGTTCTATCTCAAACATAATCCTCCCAACCTCAAATTCTTCTGTAAACCTAGTGCCTTTCCTATCCACATAGTTATCGGAGGCATTGTGCTCTCACATCCTTCATCTTGGTCTGATGGCCTTCATGCTATCTTGGGCACCAACAATTCAGTGCCAAGCCTTAGAACTCTTGTTGGATTGACAAAGAGATTCTGTTTAGCCTGACTGGGTCCACATTTCCATTTCATAGCCAGAGTTATTGATCTTGAACTCCCAAATCTTATATAAAAACTCTGAGGATTAGAACTCATATAATCTCTGACTCTCTGACTCTCCATGTATAGCGAGGTCACCAACTACCAAGAGATCTTAAAAAAACAAAACAAAACACATTTTTTGTATATTTTAACATCTTGTCCAAGAAATTCTGAAAGGATCTTGAGTGTGAGATGATTATTTTATGACAAAATTATCATCTCCTGGCAACAAGAATTTTTCTTGTTGCCAGCATATTGGTGGTTACCAAGAAGCATACAGTATTTCAATCAGACCTATTGCTCAAGCGTTTGGCTTCTAATTTGATCTGGAAATCCCCTCAAACCCAACTCTTGGCTTAAATAGGCACTATGTTTCCTTTCGTTAAAATCTTATTAAAATCTTATTTTTATATTATCTGCCTCAGTTCCAACTTTCTCAACATTTGCTTAGTGGCAAAGAACACAAAATAATAATAATTATGTGTGCTATTGATATTAACATTTTGGAAAAATAAGTATCTAGTTTGTGTGTTTTTGTTATTTTTTTTTCAATTATTCAATAAATGTTGATTTTAGGGAGTTTTGTACCACATACTAAAATTCCATGTTTTCTACAATCATAATTATTGTAATATAAAAATCAATTTAAAATTACATTAAAGCAATCTATCTCAAAGAAATAGATTTTGAATTTAAGTTCCACAAAAAGAAAACAAAATTATGTATAATAAAATATAAAATAATAATAGCAAATTATTTTGAAAAATTTGCTATTATTATTTTTATTGTGTAATACATATTTTTTATGAAAGAATAGTTTCCTGATTTCTTAGAGAGAAATGTCAATATGAGAGCACAACAGTTATCTGCCTGCAACCTGGGCAGGTGCTCTGACTGGGAATCAAACTTGCAACCTTTAGGTGCACAGGATGATGACCAACCAACTGAACTACACTGGCCAGGGCGACAATAGCAAATATTAAGAAATGGTTTATGAAGTTTAGTAATATCTTAACTTTCACCAATGTTTGAGTTCTATAGTTTATTAATGGTAAGTTTATAAATATTCTCATATTTGCTTCTCTAGGACTTTTGTGTAATTAGAATTGAGAATAGAGGATTTTATTTAGCACCTTACACTGAGAATATGGTAAAATTCCATTTATATGAAGTTTTACAAAATAAAAAGACACTATAGTAAAATAAAGCATCCTTGTGGGTAAGGGGTGTATTGATTTGGGAGGAGCAAGAGTTAACCTTTTGGGAAGAAAATGTGCTCAGTATCTACCTAGTTCAGTGTTTCCCAAACTTCTCTCATGATGAGAATCACCTGGTGGAGTTGTTAAAATACAGATTCCTGAATCTCAACTAAGAAGTGCTAAACTAGAATTTTTGGGAACATATATTGTAGTAGGTAAAATTGTATACTTAACTGGTGCTTAGAGTGCTTATAATATTTCCCATTTCATCATTTTTGTAGCTCAGTCTAGCTTACTACCAACTTCACTTTTTGAATGAACAAATAAATATAATATATAATATCTCAGATCATGTGATATGTAGCATTAAATAGAAGAAGATTTGTATTTGGGTGGTGGGCACACCATACAATATAAAAATGATTTGTAACAGAATTGTACACTTGAGACCTATTTAATGTTACTAGCCAATGTCGCCTTAATAAATTTAATTTAGGAAAATTAAAATAAGAGAAGGGTAAGACTGAGAGAATGGGTGGTAGGCTATTTTAGACCAGGTCGCAAGATAGGCTTCTTTGAGAAAGTGATACCTGAGGAGAGACAGGAAGTGTGGCCCTGAGGCGTTCAGACATCTGGAAGGAAAGCATTTTAGGCAAAGGAAAATACAAAGGCCAGGCTAAGGTTGGAAAATGATTACCATGTTGAAATTGCCAGTAAAATGGCTGAAGCTAAGGAAGTAAAAGAAGGGGAAAAAAGCTAAAATTTGAAAATATATTTTTAAATGCAACACAATATCTTATGAACTAAAGAGTAAAAATTAGCCCTAGGTGGTTTGGCTCAATGGATAGAGTGTCAGCCCTCAAACTGAAGGGTCCCAGGTTTGATTCCGGTCATGGGCATGTACTTTGGTTACAGATTCCGTGGCCCTGGTCCAGGGAACCAATTGCATGTGGGAGGCAACCGATGGATGTATCTCTCTCATATTGATGTTCCTTTCTATTTTCTCTCTCTCCCTTCCAATCTTTCTAAATACCAATGGGAAAATATCCTCTGGTGAGAATTAACAAAATAAAAACAAAACAAACAAACATACAAACAAATAAACAAAAAACAAGGGGGAAAAAAGGACAAATAAATTATCTCTATATATAATTTAGCTTTCTAAGCGGACACCAAGCTCTTTTTCTTATAAGTTTGCTTATGTGTTCAGATAAGTGTGTAACATACTTTTAACAATGGAAGTCACAGCAGTTTTAGCAGATTCGGAAAACCATTCAGGATGAAGGCTTATCTTTCTGTAGAAGGAAAGAGCACAGCAGGAGTGCCTTCCATGACATGACTACAACTTATCTGTCTTCAGCGGGTTGCCTCCTTGACATCTTAATAACATTACTTACTACATGTTCTGACCCATTTTGGCTTCTTATCATTGCCTCTATAAATATATTTATAGGTAAGGTATAAAAATTTTATTGGAATAATAAAAAAATTCTGCAAATTGTAAAATTAGTCTAACATTATAATGCTTGATTATAGAGCTTAGAGTCCTTGAATTACTAAAATTGATACAAAAGGTTATGCTACTTCTTTGTAGGAATTTCATTAGCCTTGCCATTTCAAAAAGTAGTCATCATTTGATTTTATAACACAATGAATTATGACCACTTCACGATGATTTGTAAGAATTAAAAGCATTGATAGAAAATGAGAAATATATTTTAATTGCATACCTTTTTAAAAAGCATTCTTATTAAAAGCAATTATGCTACAAAGTATGCAGTCTTTATCTAAATCTTCATAAACCATTTTATTTATATACAAGGTAAATTATAGATATTTCTGTTGAATGAACCTATTGAGATATAATTTACATGAAATAACTTGCAAGAAACTAAGTTTTCAATTTCATGAGTTTTGAAATTATATACCCCTGTGTAAATACTACCAGGAAGTGAAGAATAAAATAAAATATTTTTATCATTCCAGTAAAGCCATGCCTCTTTCTAATGAATTTTCTCTTCTGCTCTACCATCATTATCATCTTCATCATCATCTTCCTTCAGAAATTTCCTAGATAGTTATATTGATGCTGAATTTCTGTTTCACCATTTTTTCAACCTGCACACATAGTTCTGCAAATAGAGAAAGACTGGCTATTCCTAATGTTTAAAGAAGCCTTCTGACAGTATCATCCAGGTCTCAGTGGAGGGAAGTCAAGGGCCAGAGGCAGACTCCCATCTAGAAATGCAACTTTTGGCCCATGTACCTAGACATTGGACTCAGGAGAAGAGATCACACTAGCCAAACCAAATGTAGACTGATCCATGTGACAAAAAGCCAATTTGTTGATTAAAGTAAGAATACAACTGATGTGGGGCTACAGTGTTTGAATCTGTTAGACTAATGGTTGGCAAACTCATTAGTCAACAGAGCCAAATAGCAACAGTACAACGATAGAGATTTATTTTGAGAGCCACATTTTTTAAACTTAAACCTCTTCTAATGCCACTTCTTCAAAATAGATTCCACCAGGCCATTGCATTTTGTGGAAGAGCCACACTCAAGGGGCCAAAGAGCCGCATGTGGCTCCCTAGCCACAGTTTGCCGACCATGGTGTTAGGCAATAAATTATCTGCCTAACATAGAAATGGGAAGGCAAATTTCAACTCAAGAACTGCAATTAGAGTCTGATTAAATGGAATGAGTTTGATGCTGATAATGTTTGGGTTCATCAAATTTTGGTATCCCAATGGATCCACTTGTTATAGAAATAGATATCTTAAGGTTTTTGTTGCTATTGTTGTTGAAATTGTTCTTTCCCTTAATAGTGCTGCTGAGGGAGTGAAACATTATTTTTCTTCAATTTGTGTACTTTTGTTAAAGTATGTGGCATTTTTGCTAATATGAAATATTCATATTTTAAAATATATAGTATAGAAAGTAAGTGTATTCCATATATATATATATATATATATATATATATATATATATATATATATAGTCCTAGATGTAGTGAATATTAAGTTTTCTGGGTTATATGGGCATCTGGCTTTCTGGCTAAAAAAAATTAAATATATAAAAGATTGGTTACCTGACCAAAAATTGACAAAGACCTTCAAAGCATTGTATTTATGTATTTTATTTTCTTGCATAACAAAACGTGACGTTTCCATATATATCAAGTTTTATAGAGATGATGTGACCTAGGAAGGGAAATAATATCAGTTTTGCAGAGACTACTTCTATGCCCTTTTTTTTTCTCCTAAATTATCACCGTAATCACTGTGCATTTGTGTGTCTGTCTGGAAGCAGAAAACAAAACAAAACACACTGTTAGATCTTCATGACCTGATTCAATCTGACCAGTTGCTGAAATAAGCCAGGTGTCTCTGCTTAGCTAAAGTAGTCTTTTCCACAGGATATTGTAGTTTAATTGGAGATGACATATATTGCTTGTTTCAGGTCTTACTTGCTTTTGACTCTTGCTCATTTTTACTTGCATTTCTACGGTTAGCATTTATAGTATGTAAATATTCTCAAGTTGTAATCTCTCACTTGGAAAATTCTTGGTCTTTTCTTTACAGGAGATGCCATTAAAATTTCATTAGACACTATGTAAATAAACTTCCAGGTGACTTGCTATTATGATTGTCCTTACTTATTTTCTAAATTGATAAGCAGCTAAAACATGCTTATTGGAATTTTAGTTAAGTTTTGGAGCATCTTTACTTTTTTTTTTTCTTCATAAAACTGAGCTTGTCAGCCTATTTCACAGATTATTTACTTTTATCTTTATTTTTTTTTTTTTACTATTCCTTCAGATTGACTTACTAGGCTTTTGTTGTCAGGGTTTCTTAACCATTAATGGAGAAAATTATTTCAATAGTAGCTTATTCAAAATCATTGTGCAGAAAGTAAAATAGTTAGAGATTTTCCAATATATTTGCTAGTTGGCAGGAATATATAGGTAAGTCTTTTGATATCTTTAGAGGAAGCACATGTGAATCAATTTTTTAAAATATAGCACCCCTTGCTTATTTAGTGGGTCAAAGAGAAAGTGGTGTTTTTTTATTGTCAATTATTATTATTATTATTATTATTAATATTACTTATAAATTTTATAAAATTTTAAATTTAGTATATAAGGCATATTATTTACAGCAATAAATTAGAGCAAATATTTATAGCATAAAAGAGTCAATATTATAAAGCATGGCTGTATTCTCTTAAAATGTTATGAAAATACAGGTGACATATTGCATATGATTAATGAAAAATTAAATATGTGCGTTTCTTTGAGAGGGCAGTTTGAAATATTCTAACAAAACTGTATACTTAAATAGTATAAGATATAAAGAGCAGTCCTAATCTAGGCATATTTATAACAGAAATGCTTTCATATGAGTACAAAGCATTATATATTAAAGATATTCCTTGTAGCATTGTTTTAGTAAATACTGGAAGCAACCTAAATATCCATCAATGAGAAAATAGTTCAATGCTTGGCATTGATTTTAAAGAATTACTTCATATCCATGTACTTTGCTAAGTATCATCGAAAACATTCTCAAGAACATTTACTTTTAGAAATCCCCGTCTAAGCCAAGAAATAGAAACAACATTAATCATACTTGAGAATTTGGAGAGGAAATTACTATGATAATTCAAGTGTTTTCTGATGTAGATTAATCCTTGGGTCATTGTTTGCATAAAATACTTTATGAGTACACATGAGGACTATTCACTGAGAAACTCGAGCAGAAGCTTAGAGGTCACTTCTGTAACAGAGATACTTGATTAGTCAGCTGGAATACTAAAAGCTCAAGGCTACCAATTTCTAGCTTGAATACAGTAATGCACTCCTCAAAAGGTGAGAAATTGGGTCACATAATTGGTTTTCTTCTTTCATTAAACAAAGTGATGTAAATAATTACATATAGGTAATATTATATAGAGTGACAAAACTTTACTTATGGGATTAATTTAAAATACCCTAACAACTACCTTTCACTATAAGACAATTAGGATGTTGAGGAAACTTATTGCCCAGGAACATAATTCTCATTTAAGTCAACCATCTCTAAAGTCAGAAACTAGTTTTATCTTTAAACAAGAACAACAAAAGAACATGCTTATTTTGTTTTGTTTACAAGAAGAGTTCATCATCAAACTATGCATGTATAAAGTGGCATTTTCTCACAGGTGATCTTAGAGGACATTCATGTTGTACCAAATCCACCTTTGGTTAGTCACCGAGGGCTTTTGCTCAAAAAGTATTCAATCTTATATTTCATTCCTAAAGGGGACTTAGAAAACATGGCCTTGTTGATTTATCTTCAGAGTAATAATCAGACCACAGAACAAACACATACTTAATACCTTGCACTTGGCATTTTATGAGCTGTGACTTATTTTCCTGAACGTGAATGATTGATTTTTTGTAAAATATTTTGAAAAACTCAGCAGGTGATTTCATTTATACAGAGGTTGTTGATCCACATGGGGTTCCAGATGTATTAATAGCAATAACAAGATTAATAGATATTAAAAAGTGGGTGACCCTGATTGGTGTGGCTTAGTTGGTTGAGTGTCACTGAAAGGTTGTGGGTGGTTCAATTCCTGGTCAGGGCACATGTCCAAGTTGTGGGATAGAATCCTGTTAGGGGGTGTGCAGAAGACAGCCTATTAATGTTCCATTATCACATTAATGTTTCTCTTTCTGTCCCTTCCTCTCTCTAAAAATAAACTTAAAATATTTTAACAAATAAAATAAAAAGGGTGACTACATGGAGCTTTAAGTATTGTACATTGTCTTTTGGCCTCACAGGAGCATTACAGATTAATGAGACCCATGATTGAGTAATTAGGATGTGCCAGGACCTATCTTCTAAACTCTATCTTCATTACCTATTTTAATTTTTAAATATAACCTGCATAGTAGATAGTAAAATTTAAAAGAAAAAGAATAGAAGTGGACTAAATTAGCAGGTAAAAATAGAAGAGTTGATGTCAAATAGTGTGTGAAAAATAATCTATATGTATAAAAGCCTAAGTGACTATTCAACTGTTAGACTGTTTGACCAGTAGCTATGATACACACTCATCATTAGAGAGCAAATGCTCAATATACAGGCATGGAAACACGGAACAGACTGCTGAGTCTCAGAGGGAAAGGGGGAGGGGTAGTTAGGAATAGATGAACCAAAGATCTTGTATGTATACTAGAGGCCCGGTGCAAGGATTTGTGCATAGGTCCCTCAGCCTGGCCTGTGGCCTCTCACAATCTGGGACCCCTCATGGATGTTGGACTGCCAGTTTCGGACTGATCCCCGCAGGACAGGCCAAGGAGCCTTACCAGTGCACAAATCCATTTACCAGGCCTCTAATCAGGAAATAAGCGTGAATGAAGTCTTTGAAAATATATGGGCAAGAGACAAATACTAGTTTTAATGAATGAAATATATACAGATTTTTTCTCCTAATTTCTATAATCATGAATGACAGAGAATTACCATAAATCTAGTAATAAAAATAATAGAAATAATAACAGCTATTTGTGTTTACTCTGAAGCAGATACACTGCTAAGAAAATCTAAATTTATTGGAAATTACTGCTGTAGGGATGTCAGAAGTGAGATATGTATGGGCTTTGAGGATTAGGCTAAAGTGATGTAAGCTTGGCCAGTTGAAGCAGAGAAGTAATTTAGATTGGACTAAGTTCTAACAAAGTACCGTATTTTTCGGACCATAAGACACACTTTTTTCCCCCCAGAAGTCGGGGGGAAAAGTCCCTGCGTCTTATGGTCCAAATATAGCCTACACATATACTTTAAAAAAAAAGTTTTTTTACTTGCCCAGCTCTGTGTGGTCTCTGTGTGCTTGCCCGGCTCTAAAATGGTTCTAAATGCTGCTGTTTACTTTACAGGGTTGATTACATGTGTTTATGACTGTGATGTTGGGTTTTAATGCACATAAAATATTTTAGGACACTATTTGTTTCAGAATCTTTTTTTCTTCATTTCCCTTCTCTAAAAACTGGTGCGTCTTATGGTCCGGAGCGTGTTATGGTCGAAAAATACGGTAGTTGATGATTGTTGGGCACAGAAATTTGGTGGACACAGTAAGGTGATGGCCTTGGTAAGTCAACTATTGTTTGATAATTAAGTGGTTTATTCAGATGAGCAAAGTGTTATCTCCATAAAAATGAACTATGGGAATTTCCTGAGGCAAATGGTAATTTATTACATTACTAGAGGCCTGGTGCATATATTTATGTGACTGTGGGTTCCCTCAGTGTAGCCTGCAGAGATTGAGCTGAAACCGGCAGTCCAATGCCACTTGCTATCCTTGCCTGCTGCTCCCGCTCATCCTGGCCCCACTGTGCCTGCCACAGACTCATGCCCAGTCAGTTCCTGATTAGGAGAGACTTGTGTCACTGCAGCAGTACTCGACAGCCATGAGCCCTGCCTTTGGTGCCCATCTGTCAGCTGAGTGAATCTCTTGCTGTGGGAGCTTACTAACCACCAGTGGGCAGCTCCTGCATTGAGTGTCTGCCCCTGGTGGTCAGTGCATGTCATAGCCACTGGTGGATAGGTTGTTTGGTCACTTAGGCTTTTATATGTATACTAGAGGCCTGATACATGAAATTTATGCATGGCTAGGGTTCCTAGGGGCTGCCAGCCACCAGCCAGGGCCTTTCTTCATTCTGCACTGCCCCCTGGTGGTCAGCACACATCATAGTGAGTGATTGAACTTCCAGTCAGTAGAACTCCCAAGGGGACACTTTGCATATTAAGCATAGATATATAAATATATAGATATATAGATATGTAGATATGCAGATATGTATACATGTAGACTTATAGACATATAGACATATAGACATATAGGCATATAGATATATAGATAAATAGACATATAGATAAATAGATATATAGATCTATAGATCTATAGATCTATAGATCTATAGATATATAGACATATAGATATATAAATATATAGATATATAGATATATAGATATATAGATATATAGACATATAGATATAGATGGCCTTATCTTTCCATGGAAAAGATTTTCTGAAGCAAGGAAACAAAAAAGTTGTGCTCACATGGATGGTCTGTTATTTCTCAGACTTCCCTTCAGGTCCACCCTAACTGGAAGATAACCAAATGCCATCTAGATAAATGATCCCTTGATATCCACACCACTGTTTGAAGGATTATGGTTGCATAGCAGGTTCTTGGTGGGGAACTTTTCAACTATCACATGCATCAGGTTTTTCTGTCCTTTTGCTGGAGGATTATTTGTTGAATCTTTTATGGCATAGTAGCTACATAGAAATATTGAAGCCTAAGAGATGACACGTGTGAATGTTGAATTGCAGACAGAGGCCAACAGAGGGTTTATGACCAGAGTATATTTTTTTTTTTTTTGTATTTCCAAGCCAGGAGTCAAGAGTACCCACATTAAAATGAGATATGTGAAGATATTGCCCACATTATTTCATTTTATTTATTTATTTTTGTTTCCTTTATCTTAGTTACATTAAAGATGCTTGGAAGATCTGTAGGAATAAGAGGAAAACATTCTCCTCCTAAAATGCTTCATGTTTCATCCTGAGAGACTGATATTATTCCATGGGACTGCTCTGTCTTAAAGCATTGCCTGCCCAATATTGTGAAATTCTCAGATGATGAATTTTATGGCCTCACTGACATTGCCCAGTGCCTCCGGACAATGTCTGAACTATAGCATGGTTTAAAGACCGAAGAAAACTTCCCAGAATAATGCATGACTTTTTTGTATGAGACTCTATCTTTACAATACCCACCAACTCAAGAAGTTAATTAAGCTGTTAATTACATTTAGTTGATTTTATTTTTTAAATTAATTAATTAATTAATTAATTAATTATTTTTGCTGAGCTCAAAGCCCCCTTATTTCCAGTGGATTCCAAAATCATGAACAATTCTAAAGGTATAGGTGTACTGTCATTTAGCACTTGCTAATTGACAAGTTCAGGTTAGTATAAGAAGTTCTGTCACCTGGGGTGACTTTATCCCTCACATTCAAGATAGTCAGATCTGGGACAGACAAATACTCCTGGGATTTCCCTACTTAATGGAGAATAGATTGATAGGAATTTCAATATTGCAATGGTGGCTAGCATGGGAAAAATTTGTAAAAATTTATAGAGATAGGCCTGCATGCTAAGAAATGTATATTTTCAGCAAAAAGAAACAAACAAAAATAACCCAAGTATTACACAGCAAAAGGAATCAAGTCACTATAAGTCTCTATTAGGATGTTTGCTGACATTGTTGCCCTTAGACAAGGTGAGGAGTCTTTTGCCAAAAAAACCTAAGGACATATTGTCATAAACAATAGTTCCTTAAATATTCTGGTGAGGCTAAATATCAACCAGTGGCTTTCCCAAATTGCTTATGTACAAAGTGGTAAAAAAGCTTCAGAGAATTAGGCTAAAGAGCTCATTTTTATTTTATTTTCTCATTTTATTATCTTTATTGCTGAGAATATTGCAGATGTTCCCCATTTTCCTCCCATTGCTCCATCCCCCGGATTCCCACCCAGCCCCAGGCCTCTGCCATCTATTGTCTGTGCCCAATGGCAATGCATATTGGCATATAAGTTCTAAGAGCTAATTTTAAATCACACACACACACACACACACACACACACACACTGATCATGTTAGAAATCGAGGGAAGAAATTCAGTTACTAAACACTGCATTAAATCTTATAGGTGTGGAAAATTTAGAAACACTGGGAACCTGTTGTATGCAATAACCTGAGATTTAAAACAAAACAAACCTCTTTAAATAAAAAAATGTTTTCTCAACAATCCTAAGAAATGTTTAAATTGTTTGAAATATCTCAAAACTAATGTTTTTCCCTCTAGGATAAATTATTTCCTAGACGGTACATTTTATTTGGACAAAATTGTAATTCTTTTTTGGAAACTTTTATATGCTCTTTGAGCTATTAAGTAAGAGTTGGAGTCAGTCTCAAAGCTCATTCCATTGTGAGAATGTAGCAAATATGTGCCTGCCTTTTGGATAAGGATAGATTTACAAAGAGATTCCATGTCCTTCAGATTCTGGTTGAAAACTTGTGAAAAGTAGAAGGGTGCCCTAGTATACCCTTGGGGATAAAATCTCCAGGTATATTGATTTTTTCCAGGAGAAGGGCGAACAAGTATTTACTATATTGATCTTAGAGGAACAATGGGGAAATGGAATGTGGATTTAGAATCATAAAATATATAGCTTGCGGTAGCCTGAAAATCAGAATAACATAGGATATGTTCACCACAGAAAATGAATGAATATTTTATTCATGGCCCCAAGATCTTAAACAAAACTATTTCTTGAGTGAGAGAAGAGGATTATGGCACAGACCAATGCTAAGTGTATTTAATTATTTCTCATATTTTAGCTGCTGGTTTTGGGGTTTCTTTTGCTTCTGGCTTACCAGTAGATTTGTTTCTAAATCAAGCCCAAATTGAATTTCTCCAGAAGGTTTCAACTATTTGGGGGCAAAAACAAAACAAAACTGATATTGGCAGAATAATGAAAGAACCCATCACATTCTGATTGATCCATCTAATTTTACAAAAGTTTAGCTTCTTTCTAATCTAACACAACTCTCAAATCAACAATATTATTCATATTAAAATGTTGCAGAGCAGCCTATGTAATTTTAGATTGTTCTTGATGAAACCAACTCTTGAAAGATAGTTACATGAAATAGATTGTAATGTAAAAATATGTAAAAAAAAAAACCCACAAAAAACAAACAAAACAAAACAAAAAAACAAATAAACAAGGGTCTAACCTACAGAAGGCAAAACTTTAGATTCCTAATTAGACAAAGCCATGGAACTCTGGCAACAGTTCTTTGTAATTTCCGATTTTGCACATTGTTTCTCAGGTCCCAAAGTTAATGTTTGTTGGTTTTTTTTAAAAAACACCAGACCCAGTAATCCAATATTCTTCATGAACAGAAACTTTTTAAAAGAGATTTTTATACAGAACTATATTCTCAGAGACTAAACAAGATAGGAATCAAGAATATTCACTTAAGGTTTTGAAGAGTTACCCCAGGCAAAGTTTGTCCAAAGGCAAATGAACCTTCTGAACTTGACTGCCCTGGGGCTGACTCTAAGAATCAATTAATCAGGTTCAATATCTGTTTTTCCCCCTAAAAACTTTCTCTTACAGGCCCATGAAAATAATGACAGAAGGAGACAATGAGTCATATTGATAATAAGGCACATTACCATTAAAATTTTCAAACCTGATCAGATTACCCAAGAGATCCTAAAATGTATCCTATTTCTTAGCAGACAAGTTAAAATCAGCACTTGCGAATTAGATGAAAACAAATAAATTTTAAACTTGATGTCAATAGTTACACTCAACCATCACAGTTGAAGACTCCTCCAAGGGTTCTCCAGTGACTCATGATATTTCCAAGGCAAGGGCCTTGGACTGCAGGACAAAGAGTATCTCAAAGGGATGACATTTGTGTTTCCAGGTCACTGATCTCAAAATATCACCAGGTGATCTGTTAAAAATCCATACTTTAATTTATTAGAAGGTTTAATAATCAGATAGAATATCACCTTGAAAGAACCTTAGCAGTGTCTCAAAAGGGTAATTCAGAACGGGCTCTTTCTAGAGATTTAATGCAGGTCTCTCAAGTGAAGGAACTAACTGGGATTGGAAAAAGTTGATATGATAGTTTAGGATTGCTGTTCATACAGAAGTCAATATCTTGAAGCACTAAACTGTTCTTTGATAAATGAACTTTTGACTCAAATGAGCAGACTATTATCTCTAGTAAATGGATCTCTACAAATTTCATGGAAAAATAAACAACAGAGAAGTTATTTATTGGTTCACAATACATTGTTTCCTAACAGCAACCAAGTCATTGTCATGCACTCTTACGTGAGTAGTTTTGACATAACTGATTAGGTGATTTCAGTCCTAACAATCTGACATAACAGGCTTGACATTGAATACTTACATGGCACTACTATGTGCCAAGTATCCTTCTACCTGCTTTACAGCTACATAATTCAGTCCTTGCAGTGAGAGTATAAGATTGCTGAAACCCAGAGGTAAAATTACTTTCCCAAAATAAATCAGGAATGAGCTGTCACTTGGGATTCAAACCCAAGCAAACTAGTGCTAGAGGCTGTGTTCTTAATTAGTACATTTTAATGTCTCTAATATATTAATAATGCCAATTATGTATTATAGACAATAGATAATATCATTAAAGTTTTTCATGTAAGAGAGAGCATGGACCTGCATGTCAGATAGAAGCTTGACTTCTCACTGCCATTTGCAAGCAGTATAACAGTGGAAATTTTGCTTCATTGGTATGATCTAATTTTTCTTGAACTATTAACTGAGGGTAATATTATTTACTTTTCTGGAATTCTGTAAGGTTTCATAATGGAGCTGGCGCATGAAGAATAGAGAAGGTATAGTTCAAAATTGTATATAAGCCAAAATCTCAAGAAGAATTATTTCTAACTTGAGCAAAATACTTATACTGAAGAACACGCAGGAGTAATTGGTGCCAAAGTAGTCCAGTTACACGTGTCTTAAAATGAGTTACCAGCACCTATAATTTATGTGGCTGAAAGGGAAAGTTGTATTTCTATTACTTCTTCTTTTTGCAAATTATATTAGCATACCTTATATTTATTTTATTTTTAATTGTCTGCTGTGTGCAAGATTTAATAAGAATTTACAGACATTAATATAAATGATTTTATAATTTCTTTGTGAGCAATAAGTCAGCTCAGATTCTTTTTGAGATATATTAGGTCCTCAAATAACATCTTTTTGTTCAGAGTCATTTAGTCCTTTGCCTTTTGTTTGTATGTTCATGAGGTACATTAATAATTTACTTGTTGTTTATGTTAGTTAGCTTGTGGTAAAACTGATATCCTTATATGCCATTTTGTTTAAAGTCACAGAATCACTGACAGGATTAAGTGAAGACTGTGCAAAATGTATTTGCAATTGCATTCTTACAGGAAAGCATACTATTTCTGATGTGGCTATAAATGAAGAGATTTAGAAGATGTTCCTAATAGTAGGGATGAAATACAGGGTGGCCCCCAAAATGTTTATACACTTTAACACTGATAGCTCAATTTTGAAATTGAATTGTATTTTTAATAAACACTGTCTTTATAATTATTTAAATTATGTGTATACATTTTGGGACATCCTAAATTTTTAAAAATTTGACTGAACCAAACACAATGAAAATGGTAGACTGACATACTTTAAAAGTAATTGATATACCACTTTTTTAAAAGAAAGGGAAAAGAATATATGTTAACTAGGAGTTGAGGCATTGTATAATAGTATATAACAAAGTAAAATTTGAATTTCAGTAGTAAGATTTTCTAATGATTTTATAACATCTAGGAATTTATATTTATTGTATTTTACCCCCAACTCATTCTTTTAAATCATCTTCCAATTGGGTTGGTTTATCTCAATGTAATGTTCTTTTTTCTGATTATGATCCAGAAATGTTTGTTTAATGACATCACACCCAAAGTATTCATGTATCATAAGAAGCTGATATGATAGATTTGAATTCCAGATTACAATCCCTTTCATTTGGTTAGTACATCTTGTTTTGTTCAGAGGCAATATAAATCCCTTGACTCAATATGGATTCAAATTTATTTCTGTTGCCTGTTTATATCTGTTTGTGAACATGTTTGTTTTTATTTATTTTAGCATTTATAGAATTTTGATGTCTACTGTACTTTTTTATACCTTTTACTATAATGTCCTGTTATTCAATACACACCCATGCATTTACACATGAGACAATAGAAATGCACCAGTTGTTAATAATAGTTATCTATGAATTGTAGGACATATTGGTGATCTTAATTTTATTTTCTGTACATATATTTACTTTTTTTTTTCATAAAGAGTATGTAAGCTTTCACAATTAGAAAAAATATTTGCAGTCATTTTAATTTTTTTAAATACGTTCTCATTGATTTCAGAAGGAGAAGGAGGGAGAGATAGAAACATCAATGATGAGAGGGGATCATTGATCGACTGCCTCCTGCATGCCCCCTAAAAGGGATTGAGTCTACAACCCAAGCATGTGCCCTGATTGTAATTGAAACTGGGACTCTTTAGTCTGCAGGCTGACACTCTATCCATTGAGCTCAACTAGCTAGGGCTTTTATTTTAAAAAAAATTTCAGCCCTAACCGGTTTTGCTCAGTGGATAGAGCATTGGCCTGTGGACTGAAGAGTCCCAGGTTTGATTCCAGTCAAGGGCATGTACCTTGATTGCACATGCCCAATGGGGAATATGCAGGAGGCAGCTGACCGATGTTTCTTCTCATCAGTGTTTCTAACTGTCTCACTTTCTCTCTGTAAAAAATCAATAAAATATATTTTTAAATATATATTTTTTCAATTATAGCTGACAGTCAATATTGTTTTATATTAGTTTCAGGTGTCATAGTGGTTAGACATTTGTATAACTTATATGTGAATTTAGTTGTATTATCAAACACAAATAGTTGCCTCATGTAGAGATGCATTATATTGAGATCATAAGCAGCAATATCACTCCACCAAATGTCATACTTGAAAAATGTTGTTCTATTTTTTTTTCTAAAATTTTAGGATAAGTGAGCTAAAATTTTAGACATCTTTCTGTTTCTAGAATGTTGGTTGACTGGAATTTCAGAAAACTACTCCCTAAAAATGCTGATTTAAAAAAAAAAAAAAAAGGAAGAAAAAAAATCTCTTTTTGAAAAATTTGGTGATAACATGGAGAAAGAAAAAAAGAGGAAGGGAATAAAATTACCCTGAGGCCTGATAAGAGAACAAACCATGAGTCTACTGATGTAACCAAGCTTTGAAGTCCACATTTGTTTTGGAGCACTTGTAAATCACTTAGGGTCGAGATACTCAGTTTTAAGATTTTAAGAATTTTGAATGTTTACAAGAGTCAGAATATGAAATCTGATTTCTGAGTGGTAATGAAGAACTAAGGCAAAACTGTATTAGCCATAAAGATGCCTAATAATTTTACAATATGTAGTATTTTAAATCATCACAAGGTATATCTTAAATATATATAATTTTAATTTCTCAATCATTCCTCAGTAAAGCTGGCTGAGTAGGGTAAAGTTCACAG
The DNA here is from genome assembly GCF_014108245.1 of Pipistrellus kuhlii. Taxonomy (NCBI): domain Eukaryota; kingdom Metazoa; phylum Chordata; class Mammalia; order Chiroptera; family Vespertilionidae; genus Pipistrellus; species Pipistrellus kuhlii. The sequence continues at coordinate 20,943,649 of NW_023425460.1, forward strand.
TGATCATTTATTAACTTTTAATATTAAATGATTATATATATATATATATATATATATATATATATATATATACTTAAAATATCAGAAATTACACAGAGCTCTAGAACTAGCTTTAAAGAAAATAACCACAAAAGGCTTTTTATGATTGTTGGTCATTACATCAGAATTTTTTCAATGCTATGGGTGTATTTTTGGATAGCTGATTTTAAATTGTCAGATTTTATAGTAGAGACAATAGAAACCAAATACAATCCATTCTTTTTATCTGGGATGTATTTATTAAGTTAAACTGTGATCTAGAGGGATCAAAAAACTATCCTACAGTTCTACAGAGGTAAGATCCTACATCTCTGAACTCTGTAGTTTAAAACTTCATGGTGTATCATCCAACACGGCACTTAGAACTCCCTGGCCCGAAACTATTTTTATCGACTACAGTTACTCCCAAAGAACCACGCTTCTTGCATTGTGTTTACCAGAGTTCCTTTGGCTCACACAGTCCTTTTCTTCCAAGTGTCATGAGAGGATGTCCTATTTGTCAGATTATAAGGCAAAATTCACCTGTAAATGAATTTGGAAGTGCAGTTTTAAGCTTTCCAGCCACTATGGTACAGAAGTATCATACTAGAAGAGTGGTTGGAGTGGGTGAACCAATCTACAATATCCACCACATCTGTGAAGTATGTTCAAGTCATGATTTAATAATACTCTCTACTGGTTTACCATTATATGTACTTTTTGCAACATTAGATACTTGTCTGATTTCTTCTATATTAGAATATGCTCCAAAATAAAATTTTCCTGTCAAGGGTACTTTCTTTTAAAATTCTTTCCAAACTGTCTTTCAATTTTTCTTTCTTTTTTTAAAGTATAGCTCCACCGAAATTACTCAATAATTTATATTTCCTTTCTTTCTTGTCAACTCTGGCTATTATTCTTTTAATGAATTTTTAAACAATTTGACAGAACAAAAATATCACTTTATTTTAGTTAACAAATATTTTATTATAATTCTCATGCATGTAAATCTTTCTAAAATGTTGTATACTTTTCATTATTTAAAGAGTTTGTATAGCCGAAACTGGTTTGGCTCAGTGGTAGAGCATTGGTCTGCAGACTGAGGAGTCCCAGGTTTGATTCCGGTCAGAGGCATGTGCATTGGTTGCAGGCACATCCCCAGTAGGGGGGGTGTAAGAGGCAGCTGGTCGATGTTTCTCTCTCATTGATGTTTCTACCTCTCTACCTCTCTCCCTTCCTCCTCTCTGTAAAATATCAATAAAATATATTAAAAAAAATAAAAAACAAACAAAGAGTTTGCATAAATTAAAAACTATGGTTATTAGTTAAAGCATTAACATAATTATTAAATACCACTGTGTGTCTTAAAGCAGTACTTGAGCTGTTAGTATGGAAGGATATTATTTGCTCCAAACTCCTATGCTTTGTGAGTTCTTGATCTACTATTAATACATTTTACTTTCTCTGCCCTTCTTTTCAAATAGAATTATGTCTTTCCCAGGCATATCTCCTTTCCCCCCATAATCCCCTACTTTTACTAATGTTGTTTAATCCATTTTACAATAAGAAAGAAGAAGAAAAATATTACAAAAGGATGGAAAAGAAAGTAAGTTAGAAGATGTAGGGCTTTCTCTTCGTGTCAGGTTCATGAGCTTTAGTGTATAGACATTTGGAATCTCAGGGACTATGTTTATCTAATTTACTAGTTCTTTTTTTTATAATCATTATTGTTCAAAGAATTACATAGGCCCCCTTTTACCCCACTGCTCTCTTCCACCCTGCCCCTGCCCCTCACCACATGCCTCCACCACCCTATTGTCTGTGTCCATGGGTTATGCACATATGCATAGGAGTTCATTGGTTGATCTCTTCCCACCCTCTCATCCTCCCCTGCCTTCTTTCTGAGGTTTGACAGTCTGTTCAATGTTTCTGGGCTTCTGGGTCTATTTTTATTCATCAGTTTATGTTGTTTATTAAATTTCACAAATGAGTGGGTTCATGGGATACTTATCTTTCTCTAATTGGCTTATTTTACTTAGCATAATACTCTTCTGGTCCATCCATGCTGTTGGATAATATAGTAAGAGGTTTTTTGTTTGTTTGTTTTTCATTTTTACAGTTGCATAGTATTTTATTGGTTCTTTACTCTGACTAAGATAATTGAACATTTTCAAGAAATAACAATCTCCTGCTGATATTACCAAAGTTTATGGAAGAAAATATAACAACAGAATAATAAGTTCCTCATACGTATATTCAAGTAAAGTAATTTGAAGAGAGGTGTAATAAAATGTTCTTGATGCAATAGAAATTCTGAAAAAGATTGCTTTCCACTATTTGCAGCATTGCTTTCTTTTTGAATATCATACAGAAAACTGCTATATGTATACTGTTAGACACACAGTACTGAGAATGGAAAGCTGATTGTAAAATAAAAAATCTTGTAGCTTAGAAATCAATAAGGGAAGTAGTTATAACTATAAAGTGTTTTTGGGCTCACTGTTGGCAAAATGTGTGATATGAACAAAGATAAAGAAAAAAATATGGAGTTCTACCCTTGAGGAGTTCTCTTAAATAGCAGCAGATCTTCAAAACCACAGGTTTCTGTGGAGAGGATTGTCAAAAAATGAACCCGTGAGTGGTAAACTGCAGAGCATAAAGCTTTATTCATCATATGTTGTACATGAGGATAGCAAACTGTCAAAAATATCATCTCAAAAGTGTGTGGGTGGTCAAATACTTGTCTTCTGTGCTTTATCCATTTCAGTTTTTTTAAAACGTGAAAGAAAACTTGCAATCCAAAAAAAATATCAGTTTGTCAGTAATATGCTTTCATTCTTATGGCCAAGATAGTAGTCCAAGCTCATTTTTTCTTAAAAGAATTAATTTGTGGTTATACATGCTTCAACCTGGAGTCTGCATGCCTTCAGCCAAACTTGGCAACCAGTGTCTTCTCTCTGCCCAGTATATGTCAGATCGTGTTACTATCCTGACTTGGCTTTGATATCACTCTCTGAAAGGTTTACAATGCAGTAAGAGAATATTTTTTAAGTAAAAAAATAGAATTTTAAAAATAGTTGGCACATACAGACATTCCCCCCATTATACTTTATATCCACTGTGAAACAAATAACGTAAGTTCATTTGGAGCTTGTGTTTCTATGTTCAGCTTTCCTCCTGCTTGGCTTCTGATGTATGATCCAAAGGAAATGATGTTTCTAAGTGGAATTGTATCCGAGGAAGCCCTGTGAAAGCCAGATGAGACAAATGGAAACGTAGGAAACAGATGTATTTTCTTTTATTGTTGTGACTATTTTAGGTCCTAATTTTTTCATAACTGTCACTGTCATCTCCCTACTCATTTCATTGTTAGACTTACTCCTTTGATAATAAAACCGCAGACCAACTTTCTCCATGGGATTGGAAAAAATGTTGCTGAATTTAAATAAGATTTCTGTGCCAGACAGTGAGACTTTTCCCTGCTTCTTCTAACAGTTCTTCTGCTTCACATTGAAGTATGTTACCCCTGGAAAACATGTGAGGTTCCCTGCTCTTCCTGGTACTGGCTGGCTCCCACAGCCCCAGGATTCAGGTGGGCATGCAGCGACTCTGCAAACCCAGACTTTTGGCTTATCCCAGTTTCCAGCAGGATACTGCTGCTCTGGTCAGCTCCTGTGACCATAGGCTCCCAATTAACCCAGTGAACTCAGGCACTAGATGGGCATCTGCAAACCCAGATTCCTGGCTAGATCCCATTGTAGGCCAACTACCACAGACTGAAACTCTCAACCCACTTGTGTACCAGACCAGCTCCTGTGGACCCAGGCTCCCAGCCCATTCTGCCACCACACAAGCCTCCACAGAACCAACCTTCAGGCTGGCCACCACAGCCCAGGTTCCAGACTCACTCTAGCACAAGGCCTAACCTCATTGCCCCAGCTCCCAGCCCATTTTATTTTACAAATAAAACTTTGGTAATATTTATTCTCAGGAGATTGTTATTTTTTGGATACTGCTAAACTGAATCCAATGGACCCAGGTGCTGTGCATACTCCACTGGCAACCACTATCTGGTTGGCCCCTGTGGGTCCAGAATCGAGGTCCTCTCACACAGACCTAGACCCAAAGGTATCATTGTAGGCTCATGTTTCAGGCTGATACAGTGAACGAGGCTTCCACTTGCCCTTATAGGCCCAACCACCTGGCTGGTCTCCATGTACCAAGCACCAGGCCTGTCCTACTGCTGACCCGGTTACCAGGCCTTCCTAATCAAGGAATTCAACAAAAAACCTGTAAATAGGTGCCACAAGACAGTTCAACCAGAATTGCTAGATGGGCTAACTGATAAAGGACTTTCCTGTCAAAGCTCATATGTAAAGGCTTGAAGAAGTTCTTCCTCATTTAAGGCCACAAGGATCACAAAGAAGCAATGAAACATGACACCACCAAAGGAAACAAGTAAAACTCCAATGGCTTACCCTGAAGAAATGAAGATCTATAAACTTCTGACAAAGAATCCTGTATAATGAAACCTTAATATGCAAATTGACTAAACAGCAGAATGACCGGACAGCAGATCAACCATTTGCTATGATGTTATGACGTGCACTGTCCACGAGGGGGCAGACACTCAAGGCAGAAAGCCAGGCAAGCGCAGTGGTGGTGGTATGAACTCTCCTTCCTCTGTAGCAGTGGGACATCCCTCAAAGGGTCTTGGACTGTGAGAGGGTACAGGACAGGCTGAGGGACCTTCCCCCCACCTCCCAGTGCATGAATGTCATGCACCGGGCCTCTAGTTTTTAATAATCCTCAAATAAATTTAGTGAACTACAAGAAGATACATCTCTCTAATATTTCTTTTTAGTTTTCACTTTGACCTGTTGCATGAGATTATTTAAAAATGTATGGCTTATTTTTAGCTGATGACAAATTGAAGAAATAACTCACACTGAACATTCAGAAATTTGTAATCATATCTTGCACTTTAAAACAAATTGGATGTGGGGATCAGGTAGGGACCTGAGGAGTTAGAAATTTGAGACATGAAGACAATGAATTTGTGATTGAACCAAATCAGTCAAGGGTGAAATTAAATAGATTAAGAAAGTCAGTTTCCAAGGTACAGGTGCCATCAGGTAACATGTTTGTTTGTTTTTTCCTGTGACAGATTACCCATAGTCCATAGAGAACAGGATCACCAGGTCCAAAATTGCCTTTTAATCTTCACTTTGATCTCTATTTGGATATTTTGCATACATAATAGTCCCTGGCCATTCCACCCCATATTTACTTTTATTAAGACAAGTCTGAATATACTGGTTATTAACATTTTTTGTACATGTCAAAACTAATTATACTTTCATGAATGCATTATTTCAAAACAAACACTCTAGCTCTTGTGAAAGATGTTATTAATATATTCATTTTATGTATCTGACTAATCTCTCTTCATTATATTGTGTGTTTTAAAACTTAACTATATTTGGTTTGATACAGAATAGATGAAGTAATTTTTGTACATAAAAACATATTACTGGGGAAATGTGGAGCCTAATGGGTCAATAAAGCTTGGTAGGAGTCATTTGAAAAGGGTCTGATCAAAAGGAAATGAGTCTTTGCTCTTGGGCTGCTTTATTATCTGGTGAATACATAATGAAAACAGCTCTCAGGGAAGGATGTTCATCGGAGTTTGTAGTGGGGCAGAATGCATCTCAGAAAGTCTTGAACAAACCTTTCAGGACCAACTTCTTGCTAGGTACTGAGATTACTAATATGAATGTGACACAGGGTTGATCGATGGGAGTTCTGAGATAGATTCACTATTTTTAAAAATATATTTTATTGATTTTTTACAGAGAGGAAGGGAGAGGGATAGATAGTTAGGCACATCGATGAGAGAGAGACATTGATCAGCTGCCTCCTGCACACCCCCTACCGGGGATGTGCCCGCAACCAAGGTACATGCCCTTGACTGGAATTGAACTGGGACCCTTCTGTTTGCAGTCTGATGCTCCATCCACTGAGCCAAACCGCTTTCGGCTAGTTTCACTATTTTCCAAGGAAATACATTAGAATACAAAGAAGGACAATTTTTCTAGAAGAGATGATGCCTTGCCAGATTCTTGAAAGAGAAATAGAAGTTCACCAAGAAAATCAGAAGAGGAAGAAAGTTTCAGCAATGACACAGCAAACATAAACTTAGCTTATGGCTAGACAATCTATACTAATAAAAATGTAATATGTTAATTAGACAGGGAGTTCTTCCGGGTGTCCTTCTGGACAAAGCCATGGTGGTGGGGCTGAGGCAGAGGTGGTTAGGGGCGATCAGGCTGGCAGGGGAGGGCAGTTGAAGGCCAGCAGGACAGTGTGTGGGGGGGTGGTTGGGGGCAATCACACCAGCGGGGGGACTCTTGGGGGTGATTAGGTTGGCAGGGGGTTGTTGGGAATTAGCACGCTGGCAAGGGGACATTTGGCAGGGAGCAAGCCAGCAGGGGGTGCAGTTGGGGGTGAGCAGGCTGGTGGAGCAGGCAGGTGATCAAACCAGCAGGCAGAGGGGTTAGGGGCAATCAGGCAGGCAGGCTGGTGAGTGGTTAAGAGCCAGCAGTCCTGGATTGTGAGAGGGATGTCCCATGGGGATTGGCCCTAAACTGGCAGTCAGACATCCCCAGAGGGGTCCCAGATTGGAGAAGGTGTAGGCCAGGTTGAGGGACAACCCCCCACCCCATGCATAAATTTCGTGAACTGGGCCACTAGTAAACTATAAGAGTGAAAAGGGTATGGGAATTAGACAGGGATAAGTTTTCAGGAGTTTAACTTGGATTAGCTATATAAAGAATATCTATCCATAAATTTAATCATAACCAACTGGGAAAAGTTTAAATATTTATATCCAACTCCCACCTTCTTTTCTTTTCCTTTACTTTTCCTGCCCCTGAAAGTTATTGATTATATATCTGTACCTCTACCAATACTCACATGCAAATTTTGTCTACTCTGTGTAGTAATGATAGACTTAATTAAGGCAGTGGCCATATATATAAGAAGAGGGAATAGTCCAAAAAAGTTACTTCTCTCTGAAATATGAATGGAAGAGATGTTTGGTAATTCAAGAATTACTTCTAGTAAGAACTGATCAGGTTTTCTTTATGAAAACATGGGAGGAAAAATAAATTCTGATTACAGTTTGGGTGAGTTTTCATGGTACAGGTGAAATATAGTTTCACCAAGAGAAGCATAGATTTGATAGGCAGAAGTAGAAGCTGAAATTAATTTAAATAAAAAAACTTCCTCCAAAATAATACAAGGTACATTCCAGCAAGAATAAGGTGTCTGATGCAACAAGAGGGAATAGTGCTTAATTCTAAAGGATGCAGAGACTATAGCATCCTTGGAGATGTTTTCATTAACGATTTAGTTCAGAAAAGCTTTGTGTAGGGAAACAGGTAAACACTTTTAGGCCAAGAAGTACCATTATTTTACCTTTGATTTGGATGCATGAAAATAATTCTCATGCAATGAACAGACGAATGCAAGACAAAAACAAAGACTCTGGGAAATAGGTGAGGAAACCATTGTAAGAGTAAGCATGACATATAGTGAGCAGCTGCGCTATACGGGGAGGGGAGAGAGGAAGAGGACAAAAGAGTGTTAGCGATATGACATATTTTTATATATATATATTTTATTGATTTTATACAGAGAGGAAGGGAGAGAGATAGAGAGTTAGAAACATCGACGAGAGAGAGTCATCGATCAGCTGCCTCCTGCACACTCCCTACTGGGGATATGGCCGCAACCAAGGTACATGCCCTTGACCGGAATCGAACCCGGGACACTTCAGTCCCCAAGCCGACGCTCTATCCATGGAGCCAAATCGGTCCCAGATATGACATATTTTAGATCTAAAAATGAGGTGGCTTGAAACTCCTTGCATATTGACAGGGAGGAAAAAAACCATAGATCTGTGCGATTTTAAGTCCATTTGAGAGAGCACGTACTTTACAATATAGAGCTTGCCAACGGCTTTATTATTCATGCCCATAGGCATAATGGATAGAATTTTCACAAATAAATAAGTAATAAGCCTTGAAATCATCTCCCAAGAAACACACATACTCAGATGGCTTTAAGCAATTTTGATTTATGATTCAGTCTCCGGAGTGCGCCACGTGCATTTACCTGCACAGCACAGCTTTCCTGGTACTGCCTAGGAGAGTGCTCTCTGCCTCAGATGTGTGCGGTGGGCATCTTGCAAGCAACACCTTCTCATTTCAATTATCATGGATATTATAGCTCACGATGCTACTCACATGTTCATTGTCATGAGACCCTTGGCGGGGTATTAGTATTGTTCAAAATAATGACTTTGTCATCTGTGATTGATAGACAGTGTGCTTAAGGTTTGTTCAACGTGGAATGATACTTTATAAGCAATTTGTGTTTACTTTCTTTAAAAAAAGTATAAATGTACTTTATATAATTTTTAAGTGGCATATCTTATTGAGCTAATGTGTTCATATTATATTAGAATTTCAAAATTGTTATAAGGAATTTACATATTTCTTTTTCCTCAAACCATTTGGTGATGTATCTGTTATTATATGCTACGTTTATCTGTAAATCTTTGCTAAATATATACATATATTCTCTCTTCCTTTCTTTCTTTCATTTTTTTCTGATCTGCTTCCCTTGATGACTCTATTCTTTTGACTCCAGACTGGCAATATGAGGGTAAGATGACAAAAATTAAAATTCCAAACAGCCTCATGAGCATTGCTTGTCTGTCTTTGTTTCATTCTCTTTAGAACATCGTTAAAATGTTATCCACTTCCTTTAATTAGACTCTTTATCACAATTAAAGTCTAATTATGTTTGTTTCTGTCGTGAAGCTTTAATTACAACTTATCCTTGTTGATCATTCCTTTATGTTATTTCTTTGGGTTATATTACCATCCCATTATCTCTGTCCTGAAAGACTTTTGCTCTCCTGTGGTCTCTGCCGGTGTTTGCCCAGTCAGATTTGAATAGCTTCAAAGTAACTATGTTATGATGTGGTAAAGTAATCTATGTGGTTCATATAATTTTATTTTAAATTAAAAGCTGTTAAAAGTAATGACCCATATTAGTTTGATTGTAGGATTTTTCTTTTTAACTGTCACTACCCATCTCAGTGAATTTGATCTCAGGGTGAGTGCTCCCCTAAGTTATAACTTCTTACCTTTGGTTGTTTTCTCTCTTTAGATTGCAAACTAGCTAGGGGAGGACCACCAGCTACCATAGTTGCTATTGATGAAGAGAGTCGGAATGGTGAGTGAGCTTTCTGTTTGCAAGTGACTTATCTAAGAGGGATTTCTTCCCATTTCAATGCTATATTTGTTATGTGCAGAAGTACTAGATAAAAGCTTCAACCCACATTCACAAACAACTCTCTTTTAACTTTTCCCCTGTAAGGGTTTAAATATCGTCATTTCCTGGTAATGCTTTACTTGGATTATATTATGAGAAATTCTAGATAGTTGCGTAGTTTTTGTTGTGAAGGAATTATTTGATTTAGGATCAGTCCAGAAATATGCATTCAGATACTGCTGGAATTTTTCTTTGTTGTTAGATAGAGTTGATTTTTATTTAATCTAACTGAAATACATTACACTCCTCCAAAAGAAGTGTATCACAAGGTAAGTCGTACACAGCTAACTTAAATTGGCTGGAATCTGGTAAGGATTAGGGTTCATGGTTTATTAGACATGGCGATAAAGAAATGGTTCATGGGAAAAGGAAAGTGCATGGGAACAGTAAAAGCTGACAGAAAGTCTAGGGCAGACAAAGAAGTATGAATCTCCATGCAGGTTGTCTGCCATATGGAATAACTGATACCTAATTCATATTAAGTTCTTTGGAAAGATGTTTTCTTATCACAACCAAAAATAGATATAATTAGCACTTTTTTTTTTTCACAACACTCTTTTAGCATCTCAAAATGTTAATGTACAAATATTAAAGACTAGAGGCTCAATGCATGGAAATTCATGCAAGGGTAGGCCTTCCCTCCCCCAGCTGCTGGCACCGGCTTCTCTCTGGCAGCCAGGACCCAGGCTTCCCTCCAGCCGCTGGCAGGCACCCCACCCTGGGCTTTCCTCGCAGCCCTAGCTTCCTCTGGAAGGTTGTCCAGAAGGACATCTGGTCTAATTAGCATATGATTATGCTTTTATTATTATAAATTCTGCTCTATTAGGTAGGAGTGAAATAATCCATTGAATGCTGGTTTCTATTTCAAACTAAGTGTGGGAATGTGCCTTGTGGCTTATTTTGTCTACTGATTCTATAATGGAGCTTCTATTACTCTTCTTTGATTTGTACTTTATATTTATTTTAAGCATTGCATTTTTTAGATTTACATTTTAAAATATATATCTTATTGATTTTTTACAGAGAGGAAGGGAGAGGGATAGAGAATTAGAAACATTGATGAGAGAGACACATGGATCAGCTGCCTCTTGCACACCCCCTACTGGGGATGTGCCCACAAACAATGTACATGCCCTTGAGTGGAATCAAATCTGAGACCTTTCAGTCTGTAGACTGACACTCTATCCACTGAACCAAACTGGTTTTGGCTAGATATACATTTTTAAAGAAAAGTTTGTCAATTATTAAAAATATGTGTTTTTAATTGAATTAAACCAACATAAATTTTGAAAACTTCTATAATATTCATAATACCTGCATTATTCTAGTCACTTCATAGTCACTTCATCATGGATTTATTGTGCAGCATTAGAAATATTTCTTTTACTCCTTTGAAGAATTGTCATCAAGTCATTGTGAGTTGTTTTCAATGAGAGAAACACATAACTTTTTTTTTTCTTTTGTACATCCTTTAAAATAAGCCAAAAATGTCTGCAGCTTTGCTGGCTTTTGTTTAAACAAACTTAAATATGTATTGGCAGCACTTAAAAAATCACAAAAAATTCAGGTTCTTTTTTTGTTAAGTCAATTTTTATTAAGCATGAAAGCATATTAAGTTAATTATAGTTATTATGATTCATTTAAATACATTGGAAATAAATCCTAGGTGTGTCCATAGAAAAGGAAACATATACAAAAGTACTATATCAGAAAAATCTTCTACTTCACGTGTAGAATTATGGGTTATTTGTGGTTAAATATTTTTCTGTTAATAAGTTTGTATTTTCTAAGTGTTCCACAATGAAAACAATTTGCTTTTTTTTTAAACCAGATATAAAAATAAAAAGACAGAAGGCCAATCTGTACTTCTGTTTCATATTGTTCACCAATTCCCTTGAACATATAAGCTGAGTTGGACTAAAATATTTAGTTTAAATAAATATTTGTGTTTTAATGTGTGAGTCTATACAGAGCTTATTCTGCCAACCAGATAATTATAGCTATAGTTTTGATGATATTTTATCTCCTGTCATGTAGATTATCCCACTTTTCAAAGGAGCTTAAGAACTCTGCAAATACATTGTTATAGTATATTGCAAAGATGTTGCTGTTTGGTGGCATATTGTGAAAGATTAATATTTTAGTTTTAGAAGAATGTGACTTGATATAGTGCAGTAATGTTGTACTCTTTAATTGGGTTATTTTGAAGAGACTGCTAGCTACTGAAAATGCTGCCAAAGTTATTTGAGTGTCATCACAAAGTATTAATAAACAACTCAGAGACTAAATGGTTTACATTTTTCTTTTACATTAAATTTCCAAAATATGGTGATTAAATGAACATCTGCCAGATAGTATAATGCACTGTGCAATCTTCCTTATCTTAAAAGTCTAGAGGAAACAATCCATGAAACTGTTTTCTATCATTTTTTAGGCAATCTAAGAAAGTTCCCAATAAGACCATTAATTCTAGTCCCGCTCTGAAAATGTCTTAATTTCTCTTTTCCAGCATTTTAAATGGTAGTAACAAAACATGTGGGTATCATATCCTGCTATTATAATAAGCATTCATTTTTAAAGGTTCCAGGGCTTTTAAAAAAATATATTTTTTTATTGACTTTGGAGAGAAAAGAAGAGAGAGATAGGAACATTGATGATGAGAGAGAATTATTGATGACTGCCTACTGCACTGCACACACCCCACTTGGGATCCAGCCCACAAATCGGGACATGTGTCCTGACTGGGAATTGAACCATGACTTGCTGGTTCATAGGTTGATGCTCAACCACTGAGCCATATTGGTCCGGGCGTTCCAGGGCTTCTTCAAAGTATTAGTTAATTTATTGTGTATCTACTTGTGTGTCTACTTGTGTGTCTACTTGCCCATTCTGGCCTCTAGTAAATACTTGTGTGTATACTTGCCCATCTGGCCCATCTGGCCTCTAGTAAATAAATAAAATATTTTTAAAGACATTATGTCCTTTTGGCTAGACTGCTTAAGGATGTTACACGGCACTAAAACCATGATTCTAAATTTCTTTGGCATCCTATTGTTTATTTTCCCCAGTTGTCATCAAGTCATTGTGAGTCGTTTTCGATGAAAGGTATACACATTGATGAGAAAACAGAATTTTTTTCATAACTTATGGATGACTTAAATAATACTATCCAATATACATTTGCCAATGTTGGTCCTATGTTTATGTAAAAAAAAAATCGTGTCCATTCTTTATATATTTTAAAATCTTACTATTGTGACTATAAGACAAGTTTTATAGTAGCAAACAATTTGGCTCTGCTCATTACTGCTGACGCTGTATGTGCAAGGATGCATCCTGCTTCATTTATGCCAAAGAATCATTTTCTAAAAGGTCAGCAGCTGCAAACCTTCTGAATATATAACTTCAAAGTGATAAGTAAATAGAAAAGTTTCTAAGCATTAGCAAAATAGGTTGTTAACTTATCTCCTTAAGCTACCTAGAATTTTTTTGGCATTTAATCACATATTTAATTTATGATCTTCCTTTCCTCATTTGGTTAATAAATAGGGCCCCTCATGGAAAGTGACTGCTGGAGTGAATCGAATGATCATAAAACAAGGGGTAGGAGAAGTTCACAAAGCAGAATGAAGGCAAAAAATAAATAAATAAATAAATAAATAAATAGCCAGTAAGCTAGGGCATTTTATACAGGAAAAGAACCCTAAACATTAGTGACCCCTCATTTTAAATTTCAGAATGCCGATGTTATTAATAATAGCAAAAAGATTCAATCATGCAAAATAACCTCTGGTTTCTAAAGAAATGAAAAAAGCACATTTAAGAAAAGACATTTTAGTTCTAGCCAGTTTGGCTCGGTGGGTAGAGCATCAGCCTGCAGACTGAAGGGTCCTGGTTTCGATTCTGGTCAAGGACATATGGCTGGGTTGAGGGCTTGATCCCCGGTGGGAGGGGTGCAGGAGGCAGCTGATCGATAGTTCTCTCTCATCATTGATGTTTCTATCTCCATCTTTCTTCCTCTCTGAAATCAATATAAATGTACTTAACAAAAAAGAAAGAAAAGACATTCTAATCTAATTGTACCTTTTCTTTTTGTTAAATCCTATATTGTAATTATATACCTAATAGGAAAAATCTGAATTATATAGAATTAAATTATTTCATGCACACACATTTAATCCTACATGAACCTTTTTCTATAGAAAAAAAAACCAAAAAACTAAATTATACCTTACTAAGGCAAACAACTGAAGCTAGTATTAATTTCATTTGCATACACTGTTGGAACATAGGTCATGGGCCTTGAAGGGCAGTAAGAATAGTCCTCTATAGTAGAAGGTGAGAAGGCCTATTAGGTTCTATCCATTTGTTAACATGAAGAAAATAAGATCCTATAATTTCTAAGTCATTTTAAGTTAAATGTTGATACCTTTCTTGAGCCAAACAAGACATAACTGTGTGCCTCATCTATCCCATCAGTGTTTTGACTTCTAATCTAGGCAACAAGGATGATAGAAATAAATTAGAATGATGAAAAAGACAAAGGTTATTCTACAAAGCGGGCAGACCATCCGTAGAGAGATACTTTTTAAAAGGGAGGTCTTGGTTTTGAGTCTTTTTATTTATTTATTTATTTATTTATTTATTTATTTATTTACATATCCAACATACTGTTGTGTAATTTTTAGTTTAGTTGGGGCGTGAGGCCCTGGTGGAAATTATGGATGGACGATGCACTAAAATTCAATTACTGGTTTTAGAATAAAGCTCCTGGGATTTTTCTCTGTCCAAGACTTTCCTAAGCAATGTCTGCATTTTTTCTTTATCATAAATGGTCCTATCACTTCTTCTGTTCCTCATGAAGGAATATTAACTGGTAGATCATTGAACATTCTTCGTGAAGCTATGGGGCTAAGAACTTTCTTCTCTGGTAGGACACTGGAAATCTAAAATGGGTCATTATTATTACTTTTGAACAAAGTAATCAGCAATGTAAAGGTTTTTAGCAATACTGGATGAAAATAGTAATCCCTAGATGATTTGAAATTTTCTTGAACTTAAAATGCCTCCTACAGCAGTTTTCAAAACAAATGGTCAAATGCCATATATTTCTACCTGGAATTGTTAATGTAATTTAATTAAATATGCTTTAAATGTGCTGTGTGGATTAATAAATATGAAAGTAGTTGTTATCACCCCATCTATAGCTATTTCCTAAACTGTGAAGTATACACTAAGGCTAGTATGGTTTATATTCATATTAGGTGGAGCAATTTAAGCAAATAATACATGTTTATTCATTAGAACAAATGAAAATAGATCTTTTTTTAATATATTTTTATTGATTTCAGAAAGGAAGTGAGAGGGAGAAAGAGATAGAAACATCAATGATGAGATAGAATCATTGGTCAGCTGCCTCCCATATGCCTCTTACTGGAGATTGAGCCTACAACTTGGCCATATGCTCTGACTAGGAATCAGACTGTATCTTCCTGGTTCATAGGTCAATGCCTAACCAATCAATTAGCTGAAAAATGTCCACTACAGACAGAAGAAAAAAAATTCAAAGGCTCTAAAAACGAATATTGCTAGTAAGTTTAAGATAAAGAAAAAAGATGACAGGAGAAAATGAGTGATAGCAAATATGTTGAAGAAGAAAAGAAGAAGAATGTTGGCTGAATATATATATGAGGCAGATTCTTTTTATTGATTTGTTATCAAATTAGTTGATAGTGATTTCATCTAGCAACCTGTAATTTATGAAGAATAATTTCCCTTCTCATCCCTAGTTTGCATAATTCAAAATTTGAATAGACAATTGTGAATGTAGCATGTGTGTTTATAATCTCAAATCATTTTGTCATTTAAAAAATGTGCTCCGCTAAAAAGAGAAAATCAGAAAATGCATTCTCAAGCAGTTTGCTTGGTGGTATCACTTCCTCAACTATAATAATAAAAGTATAATATGCTAATTAGATCAGACAGCCAGAGACATAGGGGTTGGTGTGAGGCAGAGATGATTAGGGGTGATCTGGCAGGCAGTAGAGCAGTTAGGGACAATCAGGTAAGGAGGTGAGCACTTAGGGGCATCAGGCAGAAGCCATAGTGGTTAGGGCAATCAGGCAGGCAGACAGGGACAGTTAGGGTGATCAGGCAGGCAGATAGAGTAGTTATGGGTAATTAGGCAGGTAGGCAGGGGCAGTTAGGAGTGATAAGGCAGGCAGAGTGGTTAGGGATGGACAGGCAGGCAGGCTAGCAGTTAGGAGTCAGAGGTCCCAGATTTTGAGAGAGTGCAGGCCTGGCTGAGGGACCACCTCTCCCCATCCCTGTGCATGAATTTCATGCACCAGGCCTCTAGTTTAACATATTATAGAAGATTATTGAAATTATTCCAAAGGTCAGTGTGAATATGATTGTTCTCAGTAACAAATTAATATAGTATCTGAGAGTTTGATAGCATATTGCCAGTTAAATTATAACCAGTGATATTTTTGATATATTACAATACATTGTCTTCAAAATACCATTAATAAAAAGAGAAGATTGAATACTAAAGATTCACATTTTTTATAAAATATTGAAAACATTGAGTTTGTTTAATAACATGGGTATTTTTATAGAAGCATGTTTTGGAGAAAGCATTGTCTAATGCACTAGTATTTATCTTGATACTTAGGATACACAGGGTATGGACATTATTAGTGAGGAAGTAGCATCTTATCAATAAGCTCTAGGTTTATTTACTATTCTTAAAACTTTATTTTAGGGATGTGGGGACTCTTATTAACAGCAGCCAAACTAATGATTATAAATGAATTTAAGGCCCTGGGTGAGTAGTTCAGTTGGCTGGAACATTGTCCCCATGAGCTATTTGATCTCTCTTCAGTGCACGTATAAGAATCAACCAATGAATGCATAATTAAGTGAAACAGCAAACCATTGTTTCTCTGTTTCTCTCCTTCCCTCACTCTCTCTTTCTTTCTTTTCTTTCCCTCTTTTCCTCTCCCTAAATATCAATAAAAATCCCATATAATAAAAGCCTAATATGCTAAGTGTCCAGTGGTCTGGTCGGTAGTTCAACCAATTGAAGTGTAGTATGCTAATGATATGCTAAGGCTGCTCAACTGCTTGCTATGACTACCAGGGAGCTGATAGTTGACTGGTCTACCAGTCACTATGACATGCACTGACCACCAGGGGGCAGACAATCTGACCAGTAGGTTAGCTTGCTGCTGGCATACAGCTGATGGGGACTGATCTAGACTGGCCAGGCATGTCATGGAACCTTCCCACAATCCCTCCCTGGCTGGCCAACCTCCTGAATCTTTCACTGGCCCTGATCATGAGCTGGTGGGGTTCCTCAGCCTGGCCTGCACCATCTCACAATCCAGGCTGAGGGACTCCATCCCTCCCTGAGTGCAGGAATTTTGTGCACCAGGCTTCTAGAGAGAGAAAAAAAAAAAAAGAATTAAAAATAAAGTGAATAATTTAAATGCTAACATTGAGACTTTATCCAAAATCTTAGAAACACTTTAAGATATCTTGTAGTGAATAAACTTCATGCAATATCATTACATGCAGTTTTTCTTTCTATGGTATGTTTGCATCACTAATACTAATGACCAGTCAATACCTCTGCTTAGGATTCAATCCTATGATGAGTATCAAGTATGAAAGTGAATGGCAATTACCAGAGGGAAAGAGGGTGGGAGTCGGGGAATGCAAAAGAGGATAAATGGGGATTAAATGGGGAAGGAAGGAGACTTGACTTGGGGTAGTGAACACAATACATTATATAATTGCATGATATTATTACTACCCGAAACCTATACAATTTTATTAACCAATGTCATCCCATTATATTCAGTAAAAAACGTGAATGTTTCATTGGTTATTATTTGAACATACTTTTGACACATGAATCTTAATGCCTCTCAGTTATGCAGTGAATAGGTACTTGCCAATTAATACCATTTGTTTTTTGAAATCTATTGAGTCCCAGAAGAGAAGTAATTATTTTGGTTTCATTTCAGTCCACTTTAAAATGCCTAATTCTCACAGAATATCATTTTTTCCATATCTTTTTTGTTATTAATCTTCACACAAGAATATTTTTTTCCTTTGCTTCTTAGACAGTGTACAAGAGAGGGAGGGAGGGAGGGAGAGAGAGAGAAAGAGAGAAAGAGAGAGAGAAAAGTGTATAAGCATTCTTATGATGACTTATCTGCTTTTTTTTTTTTTAGGCTTCAGAGATAATCGTTTGAGCTTCAGTTTTATAAAAGCATACTGCTTAAATTAATACTTTTGAGGTGTTGTGTTGTATTTTTAGTATTAATGTGAATTTAGCATTGTCTTCTATGACATGACTGTCATTAATTTAACATAAATTTTCATTTTTGAAATAACTATTAGTTACAATTTTTGACCTAGGAAAATGTACATCTTTATTCTGTGACACAGTCATTCAGGATGGCACAAATCTTCCTGGTATATGTGAAAGGAGTGTCTTCTGTGAGTTTTAGTACAAGAATAAGACTTCTATGCCCAGCCGGCATGGCTCAGTGGTTGAGCGTCAACCTATGAACCAGGAGATCATGGGTTCAATTCCTGGTCAGGGCACATGCCTAGGTTATGGGCTCGATCCCCAGTGTGTGGTGTGCAGGAGGCAGCTGATTAATGATTCTCTTTCATCATTGATGTTTCTATCTCTCTCTCCCTCTCCCTTCCTCTCTGAAATAATAAAAACATAATAAATAAAAATAGAAAAAGCTATCTATACTAATAAAAGGGTAATATGCTAATTAGACCAAATAGACAAGATATCTTCCGGATGTCCGAAACTCCTTCTGGACAAGGCTGTGGTGGTTGTGAGGGCAGACAGCCATGGTGGCTGGCAGTGGCAGCAGCAGCAAGGTGATGGGGTTGACCCAGTCGCTTCCCACAGATGTGGCAGGAGAGACCGTGGTGTGATCTCAGGGTCTCAGTCCCAGCATCCTGATCCCTCCTGCAGAGATTGCAGTGTGATCCAGGGGTATCGGGGTCCTGGTCCCAGCACTGTGGCCCCTTCTTCTGCAGATGTGGTGGTAGAGGGGACTGCACGGTTCCAGAGCATCCACAGAGGCTGGGACTGAGCGAGATAGGCCAGGCATGCCCTGGAGCCCTACCCCATAGTTTAGACATAGTTTCTAGACATATATTTTTAAATATATAGTTTTATAGATAGATAGATAGATAGATAGATAGATAGATAGATAGATAGATGCTAGGTATATATTTTGTTACTAATATTTCTCTACTCTTTTTCTATCCTTACCTATTTCTTTCCACTTTGTCAGCCTATTCCCCATTTATCCTCTGTGGGTTTCTGCCTCAACCTCCCTCAGCCAGCCTGGCCCCAGATCAACCCTCCCCCCCCAACAAGTGAGCAGTGAGTAGGGCCAGTGCTAAGAAGCACTGAGCCTGGTTTCTGGTTGAGTCACACTCCCTCCCCCACCTCCACTGCCCCTGCTCAACCAGAAGCTGGGCTCATGGCTGGCAAGCACAGTGGAGATGGCATGCATGAGCCTCTCCCGCCTCCACAGCAAGCAGGCAGTAAGGAGCAAGGGCCCTGGACTGCATGAGCCCCGGACTGTGAGAGAGATGTCTGATTTCCAGCTTAGGTTCCATCCCCGGGGAGTCCTGGACTGTGAGAGGGCACAGGTTAGGCTGAGCCTCACCCCCATCCCAGTGCATGATTTTTGTGCACCAGGCCTCTAGTATAATTATATATTTTTTTATATTTACAGTGGTTGAGAAACAAGGAGAATCCCCTATAAACATACAGAATTCAGTTTGCCTATATATATTTAAGTCCATGCTTAGGGAATGATAGGATGGAAGGCAAATATATATAAAATACTCTATGCATGATGGAAGGCAGATATACTTATACTAGTTTATATAGGCTGGAAGGCAAGATACATGTATATAATAGTCTACATATTCTATACAATATATTATATATGCATATATATATATAATAGTTTATCAGGCTGGAAGCCAAAAATGATGGTATTTTATTGTTCTTACTTAAGTGTAAAATGAAAAAGCAAAAGACTTACCCCAAAAGCACTTTGGGATTCCCAGTGTGAGATAATTAAAGAACTTTGCAAATGCACCCTGGCCAGTTTTGCTCAGCGATAACAGTGTTTCCATGGGTACTGAAGGGCTGTAGGGTGGATTCCTGGTCAAAGGGATGTAACCGGGTTGCAGTTTTGATCCCTGGCCCCAATCCAGAGCATGTAGGAAGCAACCAATCAATGCATCTTTCTTACACTGATGTTTCTCTCCCTCCTTTCCTTCCTCTCTATATAAAATGTAAAAAGATAATAATAAATAAATAAAAAATAAAATAGATGCAAAAATATCCTTGAGAGAGGATTAACATCAACAACAAATAAATGCTTCTCATAATACCATTAGATGTTTTTACAAGGAAGAACTTGATATGTTTTTTATATATGCATGAGAAAAGCAGTAGTTTATTATCCATGTATAATAATTATTAAAGAGATCCTAAAGGCATGCATTAGAATACCCTTGATAAGAAAAAGCCCACGGATGTTCAGATAGGATCATTGCCTCACTTTTTTTAATTTTTAAAAACATTTTAATTAGTATTTAATAGAGAACATATTTTGGACTACTGAATTTATGTCTACATATTTATTTGTTCCCAAATAAGTTCTGGTACCTATACACAAACATTAAAATAAAAGTAGGAACTTCTATGTATTTACTTTATTAATTTTTTTTCTTCTACACTTGGGAAGTATTGCTGCAGAATACTGATTAGTTAATAATTGGCTATATTTTTTATATTCACTTTGTACACTTGAAAAAATTGTTTTTCTACTCCAGCTTTTGCAGGCAATTCAATATAAATTCACAGTTTAGTCAAATGAAGAATATCTTAAGAATGTTTCTACTCCATTATTCAACTAAGCTGAAAGGTATCAACCTTTAAATTTTAGGGCTGAGCAATGACCATTTATTATAGGATTGCAGCTCTATTTTAGAAATTACTAAGTATAAGGTTATGTGCTTTACCTTTTTGGACATATTACTCCAATTTAAAAACTCAAAACATTAATATTTTCTCACATAAAATTTTATGTAACATGGAAATATTTGATTTTCATTTAATATGTTAAACAGCTCATCTAAAAATTTTGAACATGAGATAACCAATGTACTAGTAATCATATTTTCTTCCTTACTCTATAATATTCATGTTGTATAAGGCACAGTCCCCTTAATTACAGGCCAACACACTAAATTATTTTAAACAAGTTTGCATATTTTCAATATGCTTTATTTGGGCTAAAGAAAAATAATTAATGTGCTATTTCCTCACTTTTCTCTCAAATCTCCAGTTGCTCAAAGGTAATTTTCCAATGTGAAGGTTTTAGGCTAATACATACTGAATAATTAATCACTGTGGTATATTTAAAAGAGCTGGTTTGAGTCAGGTGCTGTGCATTTGACACAGTGTGATGGAGAGTGCAAGTTGAAAAATGGCCAATGATAAAAGCTACACATTGGTACTTAGCATCAGTCAAATTCTTCCAAGTGGTAGATCAAATATGTTTTTTAACTAGTTTATTTTATCATAAACAATGATCATGTTGAATAATATGACTACTATAGAAGGAAGACCTTGCAAATCAATGAGAAGTTTATATTTGTTACACTTCAGTAGGCTAACTTTGCCAATTTAATTTTATACCTCCTTAAAAATTATTTAAATGCTCAAAGTGTCATTCCTCATTTTAGTATGCATAAAAAACTGTATTAAATTATTTAAGTTATATTTGTATGATAAAACTAGAGAGAACTTGGAGGGGAAAATGTATTGGCATATGATGAAAAGCTGTCTGGGAAGTATGTAAATGTTTGCATATTTTACATGGACAAACAGATTTTATCATAAGGACTGAGGAAAATATATCTTTCCTTCCTCTCACTTTATCCTAAATATGCATATAGATAGATATAGAGAAAGAGATAGATGTATAATAGAGATATAAAGTAGAATATATGAAGAACTGAAGGGGACTTTGGAATGCTGTACTCAATTAGTTCCCTTGATAAAGGGCAGTTGGCCATGGGTAAGAGAGCGAGATACAAATTTTCTTAAAGCAGCTCATTTTAGAATGTAGCTAAACTTCTCAATTTTAATTTACTGTGTTATCCTTTATAACTCCACTAGTGGTCTGATGCATGAAATTCATGCAGGAGTAGGCCTTCCTTCCCATGGCTGCCAACACCAACTTCCCTCTGGCATCCAGGTCCTGGGCTTCCGTCTTGCTACCAGCACCCAGGACCAGGCTTCCCAGGCTTCCCTCACAGAGGGAGGCCCCACCCACCCACCATAGCCTGTTGGTCAGTGGCCTGAGCCTCCCTCTACAAGGCGATCATGGGGTGATGGCTGGGCACCCACCTTGGATGGCCTGGTGCCAGTGGGTGTCATAGTGTGGTCCTGGATGGTTATCTGGATGGTCTTTCCTCCGCTGTTGGGCCATTCGGTCGATTTGCATAGTACTCTTTTATTATGTAAGATGGTTTTGAAACAGTGGCTTCAAGGAGTTGTAGAGATTTAGGAAAAACAGCAAGGTATTTTATTTTAAAGGCATCTTCTTTCCTGTGATTCCCAGGACTTAGCCAAGCAGCCCCCACCCCCCTCTCTTTAATAAGTATTCACAATGTAAGTTAATAATTTATTTTACCTTATGAATTAGTTGATCATAGGGGTTATTTTTCAGCTTGATTTATTTACAGATGGTGAATTCTGGGATTACATTTTTCTTGATTAAAAATCATGGAGTACAGCCCAGCCTGTGTGGCTCAGTGGACTGAGCATCATCCCACTCACCAGGAGGCTGCTGGTTCAATTCTTATTCAGGGCACATGCCTGAGTTGCGGACTCAGTTCCCAATAGGAGGTGTTTAGGAGGTAGCCAATCAACATTTTTTCTCTCTTCTTCGATGTTTCTCTCTCTTTCTCCCTCTCCCTTCCTCTCTCTGAAATCAACAAAACATATATGTAAAAAAAAAAAAAAAATCATGGACTACAGAAAAATAATGGCAACTCTAACTTTCTAGCCACCCAAACCTCTCTCCTCCCTATAAATTAATACTTGAACTAGGAGAACCACATGTAGAAATTGACATATCTAACAGAGATGAAAAAAAAATGTTATAGAATCAAGACACACACTTTTCTCTTAGGGTCACATAAGAAATGCTGAAGTTACCTCTAGCTGGTTTGGCTCAGGGGATACCGTGTGGGCTTATGGACTGAAGGATCCCATGTTCAATTCTGCTCAAGGGCAGGCAACCAATTAATGTATATTTCTCACACTGATGTTTCACTCTTTCTTTCTCTCCTC
The DNA here is from genome assembly GCF_014108245.1 of Pipistrellus kuhlii. Taxonomy (NCBI): domain Eukaryota; kingdom Metazoa; phylum Chordata; class Mammalia; order Chiroptera; family Vespertilionidae; genus Pipistrellus; species Pipistrellus kuhlii. The sequence goes on from NW_023425460.1 coordinate 20,966,501, forward strand.
CTCCCTTCTACTCTCTCTAAAAATCAATGGAACAATATCCTTGAGTGAGGATTAACAGCACAACAACAAAATTCTGAGGTAAAATAATAATTTATTATTCAATTCATTTAACATGTGCCAGGCACTGTGACTACCAAAGGTCATTAAGACATCATGTCACACCTTCTAGAGCACTTCAGTTGTAAAGATAACAATAAAGATAGTAAGATAATTATATACAAGGCACAGAATTATTACAAAGGAGAAATCATTCAACCATCTGGTAGAGAGAAGGAGTAAAGGAAAAAGAAGAGTGATTCCTGAGCAGGACTGAAAAATGTATGGCTTTTTTCCAGAGTAAAAGGATTAAGGGGGAAGGCAACAATTCTAGGTAAATAGTCATGAAAAATGTGGCGTTTAGAGAACCTGATAGTTCTCACATAGCATTTTATCTCACATCCTGCGGCATGTGTTAAAAATTAAATTGCTAGGTTCCATTCCAGAAATATGAAATTCTAATCTCTGACTTTGAGGATCACAGTTCTGCATTTTTATAAGCTGCATGACTTAGTAGAGGGACTTATTGACACCAGAGAGGTGCTACCAGGAAGCCCCCTGAGTACTTGGGAGAGGATTGTCCCCAACCCCGATCCTTGTCTTCTCATATAAATGAATTTTTATGAGAGACTTGATGCATTGTGAAAAGCCAGTCTATTATAGCAATTAAACCATACACCTTTTTTGAAAAAGCAGAGGAAAACCTATACATGTGGCTTATGAAGCACAGACGAGCTCAGCTAATATGAAGAGCAAGTTGGGTCTTTTCCATGTTTCTATGTCTCTCAATCAATTTTGTTTGTCCGTTTATCTTGTTCATTAAATTCCACATATGAATGAGATCATGTGATCTTTGTCTTACTCTGACTGGCTTATCTTTCAGTGTCAAATATGACACAAACCATAGCTTTGTCAGACTGATTATCTGAAGGAGTGCTGCAGATATTCTTGTTTGTCCTGGAAGAAAAGGTTCAGAGATCTCTTGGTGCATTTTTACTTCAGTACAGTTCCATGAGTCAAACTTGTTCCAAGCACTAGTGTGTGTGTGTGTGTGTGTGTGTATATATATATATATATATATATATATATATATATATATATATATATATAGTATTATTCTACTCTTTTTCTATCCTTGTCTATTTTTGGCTGACTGTTTATTACCTATATCTTTCTACTTTTTTTCTATCCTTGTCTATTTCTGGCTGAAGTATTCTACCTGAATTCCCTTGGCCATCATAGACTCAGTGCAGCACCCGTGCTAGTTTCCCTTGCCTCACACACAGGGACTGTCTCCTGCTCCTGAATTGCTGTAGTGTTAACTATATTTTCTCCCTATTGCCTTCTGCCTCTCGTTTCCTTGCCTATGATTCACTTTTGGTCTATTATAAAGATTCATGTTCAGAACAATCAATGTTTCCTAAGAGTGTCATCCATATTCCTTGCATAACTGTTGCCAAAATAAATTTAACCACAAGCACCTAAACAAGTAAGCTTAGAAAAAGTCATTTTAATACATACTGTAGACAATAGCATAAACCCATGAAAGGGAGACAATCATCACCAGCATCAAGAGCTTATTGTGTACATATTGTGAGCTAAGTATTGTTACAGAAATTAAAAAAAACAATAAAATGCATGAATTGCAGAGGTTTACAATGTCATTGAAGAGGCTGAATGTGTATATGTTAGTATAAATAACATTTAAAAAACACTCAAAAGAACATGACAGTCAGAAATGAAAATTGGATTCAAGCCAAATTCATCAGCTTAACTTTTAACTTTCAAAAAAAGCATCTAGCCTTATTTTCATTAGTTATGGAATCGAGGAAATAATACCTATTTTTTAAAATATATTTTATTGATTTTGTACAGAGAGGAAGGGAGAGAGATAGAGAGTTAGAAACATCGATGAGAGAGAGTCATCGATCAGCTGCCTCTTGCACACCCCCTACTGGGGATATGCTCGCAACCAAGGTACATGCTCTTGACCGGAATCGAACCCAGGACCCTTCAGTCCCCAAGCCGACGCTCTATCCATTGAGCCAAACTGGTCTCGGCAATAATACCTATTTTTATGGGTTACTCTCAGACTAAATAGAAAAAAATGGGGGGGAAAAAGTATTTATTCAACAAGTACATATTAAATGAGTGACTGTCTCATCTATATTAATAAAAGGATAATATGCTAATTAGACTAGGAGACCTTCTGGATGTCCTTTCATACAAAGTCATGCTGTCGGGGCCAAGGCAGAGGCAGTTGGAGGTGAGCAGGCCAGCAGGGGGGCAGTTGTGGGCAAGTAGGCTGGCGGGGGTGAGGGGGAAAGCAGGCTGGAGGGGAGGCAGTTAGGGATGAGCCGGCCAAAAGGGGGCCAGTTAGGGGTGAGCAGGCCTCCAGGGGAAGCATTTTGGTGTGAGAAGGCTGGCAGGGGAGAAAGTTGGGGGTGATAAGGTCAGCAGGTGGGGCAGCTGGGGGCAATCAAGCTGGCAGGCAGAGTGGTTAAAGGTGATCAGGCAGGCAGGTATGTGAGTGGTTAGGAGCCAATGGACCTGGATTGTGAGAGAGATATCTGACTGCCTGTGGGATCAAGCCAAACCCGAACATCAGACATTCCTCGAGGGGTCCCAGATTGGAGAGGGTGCAGGCCAGGTGGAGTTACACTGCCCCCATGCACGCATTTCAGATCACTAGTCTAATACAATAAAAGCCTAATATGCTAAGTACCTGGCCATCCAATTGGCCAACCAATCAAAGTGTAATATGCTAATGATATGCTAAGGTTGCTCAACAGCTCCCTATGACATGCACTGACCACCAGGGGGCAGACACTCCCACTAGTAGGTTAGCTTGCTGCTGGTGTCCAGCAGATTGGGACTGAGCAAAATGGGCCAGACATGCCCTGGAGCCCTCCCGCAGTCCCTCCCTGACTGGCCAATCTCCCATGTCCCTTCTTAGCCTGGCCTGTGCCCTCTCACAGTCCAGGACCCCTCAAGAGATGTCTGAGAGCTATTTTCGGCCTAATGGCAGAACAACCCATTAATATGACGTGCACTGACCATCAGGGGGCAGACACTCAGTAAAGAAGCTACCCATTCATGGTCAGTGCACTCCCACAGGTGTAAAACTGCTCAGTCAGAAGCCAAGCTCATGGCTGGCAAGCACAGCGGCGGTGGTAGGAATCCCTCCCTTCTCTGCATCAGTGCCAAGGATGTCCAACTCAGGGACTTCCCCACCCTGAGTGCATGGATTTTGTGCACCGGGCCTCTAGTATATGATATTAGGGAATAGGGACATAATACAGAACAAGAAAACATAGCCTCCCACTTGATTCAAGCTTACATTTCAGTGGGCAAGATGAGAAAGGTGCATAAATAAGTGTATACAGAAAAGTGGAAGAATGAGACAATGAGTGTTAAAGCCCTGGGGAAAGCTTGGTCTGTTTAAGAAGCAGAGAGGTCAGTGTGGCTGGAATACTGTGATCCAAGCAGAAAATGTAAAAACAACAGCTGGAAAGGTAAGTAGGGGGCAGTCAATAACAACTTACCTTGTTTTATTTCTTTTTCCCAGACAATGTATTAAGCAACCTTTGTATATCGATATAAATATTTCTAATACAATAACCCTAGAGTAGGGACTGCTGTTATCCTCATTTTACAAATGCGGGAGTGATATTGTGCTCTAGGCTACATATCTAGTGGGCCCAAGATTTGAATTTAAGCATTCTGTTTCCAAACTTGAGGTTGGTTACTGGAGGGAGAAGTAGTTCAACTAAAGATGAAAGCTAAGAAGATAGAGGAGGAGGAAGCAGAGAAGAAAGGAGAGGAGGAGCATGAGAAGAAGGAGGGAAAGAAAAAATAATAAGAAAAAACACCTAAAAGATTACAATAGGAAAATCAATCTAGCATCTGTTATTTATTACAATTAGTGCAAATTTATATATAGACACGTATGTACACAGAAATTGGAAAATGCAAGTGTTTGCTTATCTTTCAATGACCATAACATATTTTTAAAAAGCCATTCATAGACTGAGGTGTATAGAATGTTTTCATTTTAGTTACCAAATATCAAACAGAACAAATTATATATAGGTTTGTGCTTAAATATTGAATATATATAATCATGGAGAAACATACAAATTTAATAATACTGGATAGTTCTAGAAAAGGAGTTGAAAACATCCCATTAAGAAATAAATTGAAAATTAAAAAAAAATAAAATAAAAGAGTGGAAGGGAGAATGTAAAACCCAAGCGACTTTTCTTCTCATCTGCCTTTTGAGTGTGTTTGAAAAATATATGTGCATCAAAAAAAGAAAGAAATTAGCACAAGGATTAGATTGTACTGAGAATATTTTCAAAAGTGTGGAATAAACATTGCAAAGTAGTTATCATTTTAGATGCAATGAGATGGCATTTACCTTATTAGTTGTAAATTGTTAACAAAGCACGATTGGTTTGCAAATTGTTTGCTGCAGGCAAACGAGGGAGATATATTTCATCCGTTCTGAACATCATTTCTTTTTAATTTCCCACTGTTCTCAAAGCTCCCCCCTCCCCCCCAATCTCTAAATCTTCAACAGCCAATCTGCAATCCTTCCATATAAACATCCTTGCTTTGGTTTTTGCCTATACCATGTGGAAGCTTCCCTGGCATGGGCATCTCATCCTAGAGTCCTGATTTTTCTGAAGTGACAGAAATGACTTTTGGGTTAATTAATTGATTTACCTAATGCATATGTATCTCTAAGTAAAATAATAATTTATTCCAATTTGTATTCCAATGTTGATACTATTGTAATACCTGGTTATTATTTAACAGGAAGGGAGTATAGGGAAGGCCAAAGAACACAGGCATGCCATGAGTGCCAGAAAGCTGTAGTTTAACATTCTCTAGGTCTGTCCCCCCAGATGGCTGGGCAAAGGGAATGGTGGATAGAGGCTTGCCCAGTAAGGTCTGGGTGTTGTGGGAAGGTGCTGGCCTGTCAGTCATACCTGGGAGCAGGGCATTGGCCAAAGTAGACATGTAGGTATAGCCACTGCAAGCCTGGGAAGAACCAAACATTAAACTCCTAAACAAAGACATGTCCCTCTCTTAGTTCTCTTGGGACTCTTAAAGGGGGAGCACTCCCGTATTTGCTCATAGGGCCCATAGTCATGTGGAGTCCACACGATGAACTATGATTAGCCTGGTGCTCTGCTGGACTCCGTTCCACTGTGGAATGGAAGCTCTGGACACTGGCTGGGCTTTTCATTCTGCTGAAGCCCTAGCTGCACATTTTCCAGGACTGGACTAGGGGAAATTGGACTTTGGGAACCAAGGGATATGATTTCATGCAAATAAACCTTTCTAGCACATCTCAGTCTCTCATGCTAGTCTTAGAAAGTTCTTTTCTTCAAGATATCACAAGAACCTGACCCCCAGATCCCAGTGCGGAAAGGGATACCCCATGCCCACTAATATCAGAGAAGTTCCACCTGTTCAGTCCTCCGATAAAATTTCTGATATGCTTAAAACACACACACACACACACACACACACACACACACACACACACACACACAGAGCAAGTGTTGGGAATGGGAGAAGAATTGGTGAAGTTTTGGGTAAAATAAGAGTGGACATGGTTTGGTCATCTTGAAACTGGGTAATGAATAAATGAAGCATAGTACAGTATTTGCTGCTTTTGTATATTTGATTTTTCCCCCTTAAAAATGTTAAAAAGAGAAAGCAAGACACAGAAGTCTTGAGAGACTGATACAAACCCTTACAAAGTTTAAATTTCCATCATTATAGTGTCCAGTGGAGCTGTGCTTAGTGGAATTGTTGGAGAAAATCTGAAGATATTTATGAGAATTATTAGGGTATCCCTGGGTGTTTTGAAGAAAAAAAAATGAAGAGAAAACCTCAGAAACAATGACTTAAGAGAGTATTCTCTTTTAGCAGGTGAAAAAAGTCTGGAGTGGGCAGCTGAGGGCGAGTGCAGCAGCCCCATGCTACCACAGATGTCTTATTATCGTTCTCTCTTTCTACTCTTCTCTCCTTAATGTGTGGCCTTTGTCCTTATGGCCACAAATAGTTTCTATATCTCAAAGCACAACCACATTTTGGGGTTTAAAAGGAAGAAGAAAGTAACCAGAAGGAAAGTGTAGTGCCACTTGAGGAAAACAAAACTCTCCATAGCAGGCTTTCTCTTCATGTTCATTGTCCAGAATTGTGCCATGCGGAAACTTAGTTCCAAGGCGATCTAGGAAATTTCATTTCACGTTGAAAACTTCGCCAATACCCAGTGAAATGGAAATAATACTGACTAGTGAGTAGGAAAAGGATAATATACCTTGGATAGGCAGGAACTAGTACTTGCCCGAGTCTACCTCTTCGGCTATATAACTTCCTTCGGCAAGCTTCTTTCCAAACATAGACCATCCTCCTTCCCTCTGATCTCCCTTGTTAGAGACAATAGCCTGAAATCCAATCTGGTTTTTATATCTCATTCAAAGTCCAGAAATTTACCCTTGTCTGAAACAGAAACCTGTTGTTGAGATTTCGGCAAGATTTTTTTTTTCCTTCTAATAATAGGGAGATGCTCACGATTGCTTATTAAGAGGAGAGCACATTCAAAGGGGTGTGTGGAAGAAAATGACCAAGAAGCAGGTTATTGAAAAACCCAAATGAGACACAGTTAGATAATGTGAGACTGAATCATATTACAAAATTTAAAAAATCAGGGAATGTGTAGTATAAGGTTGGATTATATTATGCACTTTTATAACTAGCCTTTTTCAAACATGTAATTAGATTGTCAGTTGGTTTCATGTGATTTATCAATATGATTGTGCAATTGCATTTTGCAAATAAATCATTAATGAAAAAATAGGGAAACTTAAAAAATATATCTCTAGCGCGGCCAGTGTTGCTCAGTGGTTGAGCATCAGCCCATGAACCAGCAGGGAATGGTTTGATTACAGGTCAGGGCACATGCCCAGGTTGCGGACTCATCAATGATTTCTCTCAAATTGGTGTTTCTGTCTCTCCCCCCCCCCCCTTCTCTTCTTCTCCCTAAAATCAATAAAAGCCTATTTAAAAACAAAAGAGAACAACAACAAAACATATTTAAACCTGAAAGCAAAATTCAGAATTTTGGCTTTCCAGAAAACAAAAATTATGCCAGGGCCACTTTTATTTTTACAGATGAATTTAATCACTTTGAGGTATAAGTGATTAATAATTTTCTGATTCAGCTGAAACCGGTTTGGCTCAATGGATAGAGCGTTGGCTTGGGAACTGAAGGGTTCCGGGTTCGATTCCGGTCAAGGGCATGTACCTGGGTTGCAGGCATATTCCCAGTAGGGGACATGCAAGAGGCAGCTGATCGATGACTCTCTCTCATCAATGTTTCTAACTCTCTATCTCTCTCCCTTCCTCTCTGTACAAAATCAATAAAATATATTAAAAATAAATAAATAAATAAAAACATAATATTTTCTTAAATATTAGAAGATAGCAAATGTCCACAGAATCCACACATTAATACTGTGGTATGGTTTGCTTCAATATCTATACATATAGTTCTAAATCTTTCCAGGGTAAAAAGTGAATACTCATTCATGACAATCTTTTTGTATCATGTGAGCTGTTCTTGAGGACTTTTTTAGGCTATGCTTGCAGCTTCCTTCTCAGCCTAATGAGGTTTTTAATGACCAGCCAGTTCCGGATGAGGCTGCTGACTGTATTGTTCTCAGTGATGTGACTCACTGCGCCCCATTTAATGTTCCGATATTAGTGTGGCTCCACATTCTCTATTACCTGGATACAAATGATTAACTACCTGATTGGTCTGACCACTCATGGAAGACAAAGGTCAACAAATTCCACCCACAGTGCTACATCATTAACACGACTGTACAGTTGTCTTCCCATGTAATCATTAAATATTATCTCTCACATGGCTTTGTCTTTGTTTCAACCTTAATGCCATTCTACTACCAGAGAACTTTAAGGATTAGTTTAGGCTCTTGATTGCCAAGGCATACATACTTCAAGAATATGTTTTTGCCTGGCCAATATGGCTCAGAGTTCAATTCCCAGTGAAGGCGCATCCCTGGATTGCAGGCTCAATTACAAGTAGGGGGTATGCAGGAGGCAACTGATCAATGATTCTCTCTCATCATTGATGTTTATATCTCTCCCTCTCCCTTCTTCTCTAAAATCATTTAAGTAAACTTAAAAAAAATATGATTTTGCCAGATTTATCGACAATCTTGTCTCAGAATTGAATGTGAATTGCAAACACTCATATGGAAGCTTTCAACTGGGAACTAAACTTTTGAAAAACAAATGGTTTAAAAAAACAACAACTCATGGTCTTTAAAAAGGTAAAAAACCACTCCATCTGTTCTGTTTAATCCAGGCTGAAATCCCCAGCTTATCTCTTTCCATATATATTGCAGTTGAAATCCAGCAACTGGCTAATATTGAGTTTCATGAAAAATACAACTAAGTAGTCTATTGTTTTTATTTTCCAACAGACAAAGACACAAGTCCTCCTAGGAAGTGACTAACATAAAATGTAGTAAGCAGTATACAGTTTTAATTTTTTTCATATATATATATATATATATATATATATATATATATATAATGAAAATTAGCATTATATATATATCGGCTAATATGCTAAGTGTCGATCTGGGTAATGATGTCACATAGCAATACTGGGCTTCCTCTCCCTGTGATTAGCCTCCTTGGAGTTTCTTCAGCCCAGGAACACAACTTGATTGATAGCCAACTGGAAACATTTTACACTTTAACCAAATGTCTGTGAAGCATTTTCCCATGCCTCATCTCATTGGATCCTCACAGAGGTCCTGGAGTAAGTAGATAGGAGACTTGCTGGAACCCTATTTTCTTTTCATTAGCTGGAAAATAGAGATTTAGAAAGCTTAGAAACTTGACCTGACTCAAAAAAAGTAAGAAATGGTGGACCTTGAAAATGACTTCAGGTTTTCTCACTGCACCGAATAGTCACACACTGCTGCAGTTAAATAGTTTACCCTTTGTTCTTCCTGTGTGATCCATAGTAATAATCTGCTTCCTATTAGTATTTACTGCTGTGTTGCTGACAATTACCTGAAAGAGAAGTTGTGGTGCTTTACTGGGCTGGAAAAAGTTTAGCTAAATCAGAAAGCAGATCTAACTAAGCAAGTTAATTCTATATCCGTAAAAGGCTAAGTTGACTCATGCATGCATATAAAGCACTTACTGTAGCCAATTGTATGTGTGTCTTCCCATCTGTTATTGTAGATTGTGAATTTGGTTGGCATTTCTGTTATAGAGAAAGGGCGAATAGCAATATTAAAATATTCTAATTGAATTCCTTTCGATATGGACAAATTCATGCAGTGGGCCACTAGTTACATATAAATGACTTCACTCACTTCTTTCTCAATAGCATATACCTATGCATTTTTGACGTGATGTTTGAAAAAGCTTTTTGGGCATGTTCATTCTGGATAAAGTTAACATCAACAATATATATATATATATATATATATATATATATATATAATTTATTTATATTTATATAAATAAATATATAGTTATTTATATTTATATTTTATGGATTTTTTACAGAGAGGAAGAGAGAGTGATAGAGAGTTAGAAACATTGATGAGAGAGAAACATCGATCAGCTGCCTCTTGCACACCCCACACTGGGGATGTGCCTGCAACCAATACATGCCCCTGACCGGAATCAAACCTGTGACCCTTCAGTCTGCAGACTGACACTCTATCCACTGAGCCAAACTGGTTTCGGCTGAGACTTCTTGGAGCTTAGAGACTTGAAGTACAGAGGATATATACATTTTTTCTCTTTAATTTAAACTTTTTTTTTTTTGTTTCCTACATTGTCATGCACTTTTTTATTATGAGTCTGTTATAGTTTTAATTGATTTTAAATCCATCCCCAAATTTAAAGAAACCTTCTCACTTTCCTCTGAGGAACTGGGATTGATTTTATTTCACACATCTTATCTCAATGCATTAATGAGATTTGCCTCTGACTAGGGCGAAGGTGCCTTCTTCTGCGCAGTGCCTTCCCGACTTCTGTGACCTGTGAATTGCCCATTTAAGATATTCCAGCTTTCCTTTGAAGATTCTTCCAATTCATGTGAACCATATTAGAATAGTTTTGTGGAGGCTGCAGCTGGAGCCTCTACCCAGGCAAATGAAAGCACTCTAACTGGGGAATTCCATTAGGAATGCATTAAAGGCAGAAAAGTGCTATTAGGTGTTTGAGTGAGTCCCTTGAGAGCATGAGAAGGAAAAGCAATCTCCTTGCTTCATGCTCCGAAAAGGCCACTTCAGTGCCTCTCTACACAGGAACTGTCAAACAGCCAATTTGCAAAAACGCCACTTATTATGCTGTGTTCACATGCTAGAGCTGTTTTTCTCTCTCTCTCTCTCTCTCCTCTCAACAAATCATTATTGCCTTTCTGCTAAATGCAAAAGGTTTAGCGTCACTTAGTTGGTTGTATCACAACAGAAAATTACAAGGTTGGACTGCATAAGCTACTTTTTCTATTTAAAGGAGCGAAGAAACTTTTCTAAATGTATGAAGAAGATAAAGCAAAGCAAAAAATAACAACTGGAAGACCACTGGATGTTTTGGACAATATAAAACGTAGCCAAGTAAAGACCAGTACCTTTACTTTTCAAAAGCGGTTCATAATATTTATCTGATAGGGCAGATGGTAGAAGTAGACTGGAAATGCTTTTAGAGTACCTGCATAAAAGAAATACTAAAATAGTTTATTCCTTGACCCACGTTTCTCTTTTTACTTAGAAGGATAACTTTCCAAAGGAAAGGTGAGGAAAAGAATGGAAAACCTGGAGGGTATCAAAGGGTAGTGTTCATTTCTTTTGGTTTTGATTATGAGCTTCCCAGCAGCCCTATCTTCTCCCTTTGGTAGATACTACAATTTGCTTGTGAAGAGCATCCTCCTCCACCACAGTGTGACCCTAGTGTGACCCTCATCTTGCAACTTAATTAAGAAACGGTCACTAAAGGATGAGAAAAATTAGGAGCTGACACACCTGATGGAAGTATCCAAAAAAGAAAATCCATGAAATGCTGAAAATGGAAAGGCAACTAATTTTTTTTCCTCATCGGTTCTTTCTTCTCAGAAAAATAGAAAAATAAAAAATTGTTCAAAATTCCGCTTCTCCTTTGAAACTTATACTTAAAAAAAAATAATTCTTTGTTGTTGAAAATATTACATATGTCCCCGTTTTTCCCCCATTGACCCTCTCCAGTCCACCCCCACACCCCATCCCAGGCCCTCACTGCCCCATTATCTATGTCCATGGGCCATGCATACATGCATACAAGGTCCTTGGTTGATTACCTTCCATCCATCCTCCCCCACCTTCACTTGGAGATCCCACACTGTTCCATGCTTCCATGTCTCTGGATCATGGGACATAGAGAAAAATGAGTAACTCTCCAAGTTTGCTTAGAATTCAGGTTTCAATAGCATCTTTGTAGGGAAAGGAGGAGAGATGTGGGCCTCTTAGGGGAGAGTAAATGTTTTGAGGAAAGATAAGTGGACCCTTAGAAGAATAGTGAGGATGTATGATAATTTATGATAAGGTTTATGAGTGTGGTATCCACTTCTTGTGACCTCTCCCGCGTTGAGTGAATCGTTTCCTTGTTGACACAATTCTCTAGAAGGGGGCTATGACAATTGAGTTCCTTTAGGAGGATTTGTCTTTAGGCAGATAAGCCCAGTTCAAAGAAACACTCTGCCTGCATTAGCTGTTTGTGTGTTTTAGTGAATGCAGTTCATAATTATCAATATACCAAATTGGCATATTTTGGGGTGGTATATTCTGCTCCCCTGCACTACCTTCACCTCACATCCCCACCACTTTATTCCTCTTCCACCCATCATATATAGTTGTTTGCAATCCCTGTGTGCTGGGGTTACATGGAGGGAAGTCAGTTGACTAAGTTAGGGAAAATAAGTTGGTATCTAAATCTCCTTACACATGTTTTAGTTAGTCCTTTAAAAGAAAAATCTAACCTCACCCACATCACCTGCTGAAGAACTTAGTGCTTTCTGCTCCTGAGGCCTTCCTGGGAGATTGGGGTGCATGTGCTGTTGCTTGTTGTAGACTCTACCCACGTGCTCTGTCTTAGAGCACTAGTTGAGTATACAATTTTACTTATATGTTCCTAAAAATTCTAGTTTCTCACTTCTTAGGAATACAGATACAGGAATCTGTATTTTAACAACTCCACCAGGTTATTCTCATCATAAAAGAAGTTTGGGAAACACTGATATAAGGAAGGAGTTCTGATAAGTTCATGTCTCATGTCATCTGGAATTCCAAGGAGAAAATACTTTAGGAATTCTACATCTGAATCTATCATAAATTATACTTAGTAATTTTAACATATAGTATGATGCCTTTATTTTCATATCCTTGATCCACATTTAACTCACTTATTAAATATTAAGTATATAACATAACACATACCTATTAAAATGTGTTATTGCTTTGGGAATTCAATAGAAAGTGTCTTCTTCTATTGTTTTATTATGTATTTAATTTTCATAAAATAATGATGTTATCAATTTGGTTAATACTTTTTTGTTATATAAACATAGAATAATTTGAGAGGAAAAGTAGAGTTACATTACACTGTGCTTATTTCTACCAAACTGAAGTTTTGCATTGTACTCCAGAATATATGCAGACTCTAAACGCGATCATTAGAATAGTATAATATAATGCTGAACTCTTTTCATAGAATGTGGTTTATATTCTTATTATACTTTTAGATTTATAGTGAATATTAAATGGCATGCACTACTACAGGGATGCAGTAGGGTGTACCAGTAGAAACATACTCTGCTTATCTCTACTCATAATAACCTTATGTTTTTCTGGAGATTATGCTGATTTTCAAGGGCAACATTGTAATTTAATTGGCATATCAACCTTTATTGCTTAAACCTGTATTTGTATGCCTGGAATTTAACATCTGTTCATATAATGTACTTGACATTGCACTTGCCCAACTTTTTCAACATTATTTTGTTACTAAAGACAGTACTCAACTTTGAGATTTCCTGATAACTTATAAAAAATACATAAGGTAGGATTCCATCCAAAATGTTATAAATAACTTTATTCATTAATAAGGATTATAAGTGCAATCAATCATTACTTTTTTATTTTTAAGAAAATTGAATGTAGATAACTGTATTGCCTAAAATAAGTTTATCCACTATGAGTCATACTCTGAAAAATTGCTGTGCTGCTTAAGAAGGCTCTGTGTTTGCAATGCAGTGGTGATCTTTGTGACATTGTATGATTCTTGGAGACTGGTCCCAAATAGGATGTTTCATTTTTTCATCTATAGTAACATTTGCCTCTGCATTAATATTAAATTCCAATTGATAGCATTTTCAGTTATGTAATACAGACTAACTCAATTTGGGCATTGAAATAAAAGACTGTTGGAAATACTATTACTCACCAAAGCTCATATGAAAACTAGTGCCCAGGTGTACAGATTCATGCACATTGAAGGGAAATTAATTAGAAGGGGGCTGGTGGTGCAGGACTGGACTAGAAGAGCCAGACGCATCCTGTAGCTAACCTCCCTTAGTCCTTCCCCTGCCTACTGCACCTGGGGTTGTGCCATGGTTCAAAGGGTGTCTGTGGAGTGAGCGGATTCCCTCCTGCAGTTCTGGTCCCTGGACCTGACCTACAGGGATTGGGCCAAAACTGGCTCTCCAACATCCCCCAAGGGATCCCAGATTGCGAGAGGGCAGTTCTCAGGTGACACACCCCAGAATTGGGCTCCCTCCTCTCTGTTTCCAGGGTGTGTCACCTAAGAATTGCAGCTACCAAGTCACCACAGCTCCACAGCTCCTGCATTGAGCATCTTCCCCTGATGGTCAGTGTGCATCATAGCTACCAGTCTGATGGTTGCTTAGCCTTTATATATATAAACAACTATCCTACATAATAAAAGAGTGATATGCAAAGTAACCATTCCTCCGCTACACCCACAAGCCACCCCCACCAGCCACATCCACCAGCCAATCAGAGTGAGTATGCAAATTAATCCCAACCAAGATGGCTGCAACCACAGGAACAGGAGGGAGGCTTGGGTTTCCCAGGCAATAGAAGAAGCCAAGATTTCCGCCTGTCCCTGCTGGCCTAAGCCACCACTCAAGGCTACAAAGTTTCAATTATAGAAGATAAACAAATCCAAACAGAATGGCGGCAGCTACTGAGTGGGCAGAAAGCTTGGTAGTGCTCCAGGCTACAAAGTTTCAATTGTAGAAGGTAAATAAATTCCAGATACCAGAGCCTCCACTTGGGTTGCCAGGGTATATGCCCAGCCTGCAAAGCACCACAGGCCCCTCACTCAGACTGCCCCACACCCTAAGGGAACCCCCACCCTGATCTGGGACACATTTCAGAGCAAACCAGCTGGCCCCTACTCATGAACCAGGCCTCTATCCTCCCTAATAAAAAAATAATATGCAGATTGACCATCACTCCAATACAAAATGGCTGCCCCATGTGGTCAAATATCCTGTCCCTATGTGGACATAAGATGGCCACCACAAGATGGCCAGCAGGGGAGGGCAGTTGGGGGTGATTAACCCTGCAGGGGAGGGCAGTTAGGGGTGACCAGGCTGGCAGAGGAGGGAAGTTGGGGGCAAACAGGCTGGCAGGAGAGCAGTTAGACATCAATCAGGCTGGCATGGGAGTGGTTAGGGGGTGATCAGGCTGGCAGGCAGTAGCGGTTAGGGGCAATCAGGAAGGCAGGCAGGTAAGCAGTTGGGAGCCAGCAGCCCTGAATTGTGAGAGGGATATTCTGGCTGCCCATTTAGGCTCACCAGCACCAAGCTAACCTACCAGTTGGAGCATCTGCCCCCTGGTGGTCATTGCACATCATAGTGAGTGGTTGAGCAACCTTTGCATATCATTAGCATATAATGCTTTGGTTGAACAGACAGCCAGAGGAGCAGACACTTAGCATATTACACTTTTATTATACAGGATATATTTTATTTTTTATTTTATGTTTATCTTCTGTGGAACAATGTGGTTCTTTTAATTTTCCATGTGAAAAATAAGATTTATTATTATAGAGATAATTTCTTCTGGATTATAATCAAAATAAAACTCAGGTAGTTAGTGGAGTACATATTACACACAAATTAGGTGATTAATAAAATATACCATTAGAAACATTACATTGAATTATTTAATAAATTATACATGTGTTCAATTTTCAAATGTAATGCATTTGACTTAGTTTGTTTCCAGAACCATACCTGCAACCCCACTAATGCATGAATAACACAAGAAAGCTCTTTATGAATAATACCTTTAGGGTAGAATTTAATTAGGTTCATTCAAACAAGTATTACTAAGTTAAAATGGAGTTCTAAAAGCCTCATTTTATAGGCCCATATTCATATAGAAGTAATTTTTCTTTGTTTAAAATTTTAATAAGAAATCCAATTAGTGCATTATGTTTTCCCAAAATGTATTACCAAATCATGATTAAAATGTTGTTCTCCATTTATTTTGCTGGCTCCACACCCCCTCTCCTCCTTGTTCTTTCCTCATCTTTTTTTCAGGTAGAGCATATTTGCTAATTTTCTGAGACTAAATTTTAGTATCACACACATTGTAACTCTGAATTTTTATTTCATTTGTTATTTCTATTTTGCCTCTAGGCTTCACTGTGATCACAAGTAACACAATATGTTACATTTAGTTTTATAATATGCCATTTGCATTGTTTTTTCTTTATTTTGTAACAGCTATATTAATGAAACTGCTAGAATAAGTATTTTTCAAGACAGGCAAAAGGAAAATGATGTTACCAATGAGGCTTTAATTCTTCAATTACGTTACAATTGCTTGTTGGGTTTGCACTTAGATGGAAATGATGAAAAGATAGTGCAGAGAGAAACACCACTTATACTGATGACTGAATAAACTCTCCTGAAATTAGGCAAATGCTCATTTTTATGTTAAATATGGGCTTCTGTCATTTCTTTTTGAAGCTGAGACTTTTCTGTGTGAACTTTGGCTTAAACAAATGAGACATATGTCTACATTTCAAACTTGGCAATATATTCTTTGAGTGCTTTTCTTTCTGGAAAAAAATACAATATTAATAACAGACAGGATTTTGGTGTTACCAGGTATCATTGCAGCTTCTGGGCATTTAACTTTTGGGCTTTACTAACTTACTGGTTTCCAGACTTTGCTCCTTAGGACATGTTTTAATTATTTTTTTTCTCTGTGGGCTTACACTTTAAAATATATTATTCAAAATTTTTTCAAATCTATGTATGCCTGCCAATCAGATTTTCTCATCAGATTGAGACAACTAGTGGCCTTACTATAAGAAAAGAAGCTGGATAATAATAATAATAATAATAATAATAATAATAATAATAGTTATTATTATTAATGTCTATGTAGCTCTCAGTGAATGGTGGGGAGTAGTTAGTAAATAAATGGTCAAAATCTTTAGGATTTTGTAATAATACTGAAAACATTATTTGGGTGACTAGATATTTGGCCCCTTTAAATTTAACCACCTCTAAGGTCCTATACAGAAATCTATGAAAATGAATTTTGACATCCACAATTAGTCTCAGGTTTTAAGGAAGGCAAAATTGTGTAACAGTAGGTGGTTTCTGCCAAGTGAGCATCTCATTTTTTGTCTATATTCTATCTGTTCATTCAACACAAGTAGTTTATAAGCATCTGGCATGCAACAGGCCCTGTGCTGTCCTCTCTGAGCAAAGCACACAGGCACTGTTCTAAAAGATTGTATGTTTAATGGTGGGCAGAGATGCATAGAGAGGCAAATATAATGCATTGCAATGGGTGCTATTACAGGAACAGTGATACTAACAATGAAAAGGAATGCCTAATAGTGGTAACAAACACAGAGTTGAAGGATCTAGGAAAGAAGTAATTTTTCAAGTGAGGGCATATAGGACTTTGTCAAGAAGAAGATATATTTGTGAGGGAGGTGAAAAGGGAAAAGAGTAGCAGGAACTAGTTGAAGAAAATTAAAAAAAAAAATGTTCCGTGGGCTGTAATATATTTAAGTGTACACACTGTGAGAGAGAAGACTAAAGTGGTAAGTTAGAATTGAACCATGAAGGACCTCACCTTATTGAGAAAGTAGCCATGCAAAAAGGTTTAGCAAGTGCAGTGACTTGACTCCCTTTGTGAATTTGAAAGCTTACTCAGCACTAAGGAGGGGAGATTTAATGAGAGGGGCAGCAGGCAAGAAAATGAGTCAGAGCCTATTGTAGAAACAAGATGAAGAGAAGCAGAGTCTGACAGAAATTAAAGAGAGTTTGGAGATGGAAAGAAGTATACAAATTTGATATATATTTCGATATTGAAGATAGTTTGAAGGTAAAAAGGGAGCATGATGATGTAGGCAATATTATAACTTTAGCACCATTATGGCCCTTTACACTTGTTCATTCATAGATGTCCACAGACCAATAGACAAGTAGAGATGACCTCAAAAAGAACTTGGATTGTGAAAAAAAAAACACACACAAACAAACAAACAAAAAAAACACTAGCGTGTACACCAGTGAAGAAATGTTGCCCTCTAGATCCCTCAGGTCTTCTGTTGGTTTAAGAATGCAAAGATAGAAGAACTAGGGACTCCATCATATGTGGTGGATTCTTATTTACCTGTGTTCTTTCTACGCAGCCACTTGAGGCGGCCTGAGGGATCTTCAAGGAATAGGTTGAAGAATTAGACCACCTAGTTGAAAATCTGGTTCTGCTATTTGTTAGCTTAGAGCAGGAACTTAAGTATAATACTTTGTTTAATAAGTAAGTAAGAATAATAGCCTCCTCGTAGTGTTATGAAAAGAACAGACTGCTCATTATGAAAGTATTAAAGCACTTAGCACGGTTCCTGGAACTACCTTGGACATCACTAGGCATATTTATACGTTGTTAAGGCCAGGCCTTGAGGGAATTTGGTGACAGTCTGCATACAGATGGATCAATGTAAGTTTATTATCACTTTTGAAATAATTCTCATGACATACCCTGCAGTAATAAAGAATCATCTTCTCTATCTGCAGCTATGTACACAAATTACAGGCATCATTTGTTCCTTAGAAGTTTCTTCTGTAAGCAATGCAGAAATGATAATACATTATATTGATTTTTGTTTTTGCTACTTGACTTACATTTTACTTACCTGAATAAGTATGTAAAAAGAAGATATATTTTAGAAAAATATTATATATTTTCAATCATGTTTAAATATTGAATGTTTTCTCACTTTCAGGTCCCTGGTCATACATATTATTTTCTCTGTCAGAAATGTCCTTTGCCCCTGAATTTGTCACTTGACTACCTTTATTTATTTTTCAAGACAGTGTTCAAATATCACTTCATATGCTAAGCCTTCTTTCTCTAACCCTGTCAGTGTTAGCACATTGCCATAAAAACAACAAACATTTAATGGGGTCCTATACGGGGCAGGGATGTAAAGCATAGTCAAGTAAACCATAATCCATGCCTGTGAGGCTATTACACAGTGAAAAGCTTATTGCCTGGTGGGTATGTTTTTCACTCTCATACAATACTTAATTTTATTTAACAGCGTATGTTTACTTGGCTTCCCACTAGAAGTAACTGAGTTTTTCCTCGCAAGCATTTGGCATATTGTTAGAGAATAGTTTCTAGAGAGATAAAATAAAGATTTGGGAAGTCAGCCCACCTGGGTTCAGTTCCTGGCTCTGATCAACTAAATAGGAAGCCTTAGTTAAATTACTTACTCACCTTCACTAGGTTTCAGTTTTCTCATCGGTAGCAGTGGCTTTCTTTTTATTCTTATTATTAGTATGATAGTTGTTACAAAAAGTATTGTTATTAACTATGGGCCTGGTGCATTAATTCATGCACAGGTGGGGTTCTTTGGACTGGCCAGCAATAGGGCCTGATCAGAGCCCTGGGAGGTTGGCCAGGGGGAGGGGCCATGGGAAGTTGGCTTGCTGGGGGAGGTGTTGCAGGAGGTTGGCTGGCTGTGGGAGGTTGACCAGCAGAGGAGGTTGTCTGTGGGAGTGCACTGACCACCAGGGGGTAGCTCCTGTATTGAGCATCTGCCCTCTGATGGCCAGTGCATGTCATAGCAATCAGTTGACCAGTCATTTGGTTAACTTTGCTAAGTTTTATCACATGCTAATCAGTATTGTAAGAGCTTTGCCTGTGCTACATTATTTAATTTTCACAGTAGCCCCATGAGGGTGGTTCTGTGTTATCATTGGTTTCATTTTACACATGAGTTAACAGATACAGACAGTTGAAAAATTTTGTTCCAGGTCAATCAGTATTTAAGATTTATACACAGTTCATCCAATTCCAGAACCCTCAACCTTTATGACATGAAAAGGCATGTTGTTGTTTACATGGGTTCCTGTGTATACATGTGAAAAATTGTGGATAGCTTTGATATTCTAGGCAGAGTCATAAACCCAAGACATAAAATGTATGTCATTTATGCTAATTCACATAAAGAGCCTGCAAAAAGTAAAGAAAATCTATGAAGTCTGCTATACATGAAACATAGGTTATTGTACATAAATTATTTTCTAAGTTCAACTATGTTACATCTAGTGCTGAAATAACCCAAACTTGTACTCATTCTTTATAGAAGAGAAATTTCCAGAAGAAGCCATTAGGCATTGCATTGATTAATTCATTAATTTATTTATTCTTTAGGACAGACTTTATGAACACATGCAAAAAATCTTTGGTATTTCTACTGAAAGGCATAGCTAAGTAAGTATAAATGCCAGTGGTTATTATTTTATTACTTTTAGGTAACATTAAGTAGCAGTTCTATATTATAACAGATTTAAATAATAAATAACTAAAGAACAAAAAATAATTATTTAGGCACCTTATGTCTGTTAATCAGGCACTGGTATAACTGGTAATGATTCAAAATAGTGTTTCTTCTATGATTAAACATTACTCTTATTCCTATAAATATTTTTTTCAGTGAATACTGCTAATTGCATTTGATTAGAAGTGTGTATAAAACTATTTTAACAACCCCCTTGGGTTTCTCAAGTGCACTTCCAACTCATTTGTTGAAAACACATAATTTTTTAATATACCCACCCCATCCTCAACACACATCAAGAGATTTTCCTCCATTTTCCTTATTTTATTGTCACCATCTTTTACCTAGTTATTCAAGCCAAACAGATGACAGCTTTCCATTCCCTCATCTCCCATATAAAATGCATTAGGACATCTTATTTATTATATCTGTTCTATGTCTCTCACATTCTAATCTGGCATAACCAAAATTCAGCACGATCTTTTCTTTGATTGTGTTTTTGTTGTTGTTGTTGTTTGTTTGTTTTGCTTTGTATTTACATATGTTTTTTATTTATTTCAGAGAGGAAGGAAGAGGGAGAGAAAGATAGAAACATCAATGATGAAAGAGAATCATTGATTGGCTGCCTCCTACATGCCAAACATTGGGGACTGAGCCTGCAACCTGGGCATGTTCCCTGACCCTGGAATCCAGCCATGACTTCAGTGATCAATGTAGAACCACTAAACCATATTTTTACCAAGAGCAGGGCAGACATGTAGGATGTGTTTAGTAATTTTATTAAACAAATGAGTGAATGAATCTAATCAGGAAATCACAATTTTCTAACAGTTTAGTATGGAATTATGAATGTTTTAATAGGCTTCCTCAGACCCCATTGCATTCCCCTGTGTTAGTGCAACTGATGTCTCCTTAAGTATTGAGATTAGATTATATTAATCCATCTTTGTTATTTACCATATCTTCTGAAAAAGGAATAGTACTTGAATGTTTTTATTTTGAAAGACTTCAATGAAAGCTTATAATATACATGTGACATGGAAATAGCTAAACCAAGTAGCTTAACAAAGGGTCATAAAACACCCCAAAATATTAATAGCAATATTTTTCATGAATAAACTATATTGCATATTTTAGACAAGGGCAATATGAAAGTCTGGGTGAATAGACCACTGAAATGGGAACTTAGTCCTAAATCTACTTCTAAACATTATATATGGCATGATACAGTAGATATTCTGTTTCCTCATCTAGAGATTAAAGAAGTTTGTATGAAAACCCTCCAATACTATAATTCTATGACTGCTTATAAAATAATTATTCTCTTGTAGGAATAATGTTTGTTACTAGTTTATTTATTTCCTTTATTTCAATCCAGTTCCTCACTCCTGATTCCCAGTAATAATTTTCATGAAACATTGACTACATACCAATCTCAGTTCTAATATCTTTACATATATAAGTCATTTATTCCTCAGAATAATCTAATAAGTATCTATTATTCTGAGTATATCATTGATTAAAATAAGACACTAGAAGCTTCAGTTGCTTGCCCAAGGTCAGCGTAGCTAGTTCATGGCCCTGAAATTCAAAGGAATATTGGCTCTAGAACTTATTGTCCTAATGACTAAGCAACACTCCCTGCTGAGTTCAGAAACTGAGGTATGTCTTGGAGGCAGTCAGAAGAAGGCAGTCAGGAGGATGCCTGTCATCTTAGTGTAAGTTCCGCATGTACATAAATAATTAAAACATGAGAGAACCTGCAATCAAATATGTTTATTAAAGGTCTTAGAGGTAACAAGAAGATAACATTCTCTCTACAAGTATCTCAGGGTATGTTGTGAAAGAGTTGGCATTGGAATCATCTGGCTAAGGTGAAGCACAAGTTAGAAACAGCCTACGTGGCAAAGGCATGAGAAGGCAAGGAACAGTGAATGGATATGAAATGTTATGCTTTGAGGTTGAGTGAATAGTTAAGAGTGTGAAAGACTTTATATAGAGGTGTTGTCAAAAGCAGGTTTACAGTAGTACAAATAAATAATATGATAATCAATAAATAATTAAATAAGAATAAACAATGTTTTACATACTTACATCTATAAAACTACTTTCTCCCACCCCCATACATCAGGCCAGGTATTTAATCTCAATGCCAAAGGTAATGTGAAATTATTAAAACTTTCTAAGCACTACTCTCACACATTTGGCATTTTTGAAGACAGTAATTTTTATGCTAGTGTGGAAGGAAGTAATTGTCCATGGATTAAGGGCTGCTATTGGTCCTGCCTTTATATATAACAGTGATGGGTAAAAAACAGATAGGAAGAGTCTATAGAATCAACAATAAAATTTGGTTGCCCGAAGGTAAAGGAGAACAGAATCTACAGCTGTAATAAGAGACAAGCAGATGGGAAAACACATCCTTTAAATAATAGAGGTACATAAAACACACATAAGAAGCACATATACTATTGTCAAACTGAAGTCTCACTAGGCAGTAGCGATTTTACAAATGCCTGCATGAAAACCGAATGTGAATTTCATTGTTTTTCAGTAGTCATTGATGTATGGTAACAGCATCCGGTAGACAGCCCAACTACTTGCCCTGGGATAGAGATATTGCTTTATGCTTGTGCATAAAACAGGGCTGAATGGATATAAAAACTAGATACATAGGTTTAACAGACTTTGTAGAGTGTTTGGGAACTTTTACATTGCCTTTGCCCTGTAGCATTTATTTTTGTGTTTATAATTATCATTTTGGTGCCTTTTCATTTTATGTGCTTACAACTATGATTTATCATTACATTTTGAGTATATTCTTAAATGTTTAGCAATTTTAAATGTGGTTGTATAATTTTCATGTCTAGAATTTTTCCTAGAGACACATTGTAAATTAGGTTTTACTTACCAGAAGGAAAAAATAAAAACTTAGATAAACCAGTTTTCTCTAAATATGACCTGAGAGCAACAGCAGGCGGTCCACATGCTGAGGAACATCTGATAATATTCCAGCTGTGGGACAGGGGATTCTGAAATGGTGCAATATAGGAATGAAACATAAAGGCTAATGAGAGGTTAGTGGGTTCAACCGTCAAGTTCATCTCCTTTTGAAAAGAAGAGACACTAAGGTTAGATGAAAAATAAAGTATCAAGAGATAATAAAAAGGAGAGGACAACATAAGTCTTTGCCTGTCACCCATTTACATTACATTGTGCGTTTTAGTCTCCCTAATAATATGCAGTGTGTGTTTGTCAGCCACATATTGCATACCTGTGTGAATAAGGCTAACTTGATAGCTCATTTCATTGTCACTTTGGCAGTCGAAGCTGAAATAAGTCATCTGCTATATATGGTTTTGTACCATGCACAATATTATGATCTGAATTAGCTGTTCAATTCATGGTTTATATAAGTCTTTGCAAGGCTGATTTATACTTCATTATTCTTGCCTTGAATTTCCTTTGGAAATAAAAGCTAAGAAATATATGAACAAAAATTGTCAAATATTTTAAATATTTTTAAATTAATGTAATGTAGCCAAGATATTCTTGCAAGGTTTTTGCATATAAACACAAAGTGTTGATTATTCAAGTATAGGGTGAGGAAAATCATTTTATAGGCGCACAAGTGGAAATTACTTAGTTGTGTTCTTTGGCTGAAAGATAAACAAGTCAACAGTATATGTACATGTGTATTTTCTTACATACACACAAATGTTTCAGCTATTTCAGTTCAAGAAGAGTATTAAGCTTGACTTTGTCTCTCTGTGAAGTCAGAATATGCTTAAAAACTGGGTGCCAAATTTAAACTGTTATATATTCAGAAAAAAAAATTGGCATATATCTGTTCTATAATATGATGGACATTAGTAAAATGATATACACAATTTAGAGCTCTCAACATTAAGAAATCTAACAATCACTTGATAAAAGTGAGGGCCTCTAGTCTGGATAAAAATTTTAAATTAAATTTATTGGCATGACATTGATTAATAAAAATATATAGGTTTCAAGTATGCAATTCTTGGTATATCATCTATATATTGCATTGTATGACCATCACATAAAGTCACATTTTCTTCTGTCACCATATATTTGACTCCCTTTACCTTTTACTGCATCCCCCGATACTCCTTCCTCCTGATAGCCACCATGCTGTTATTTGTGTCTTTGAGTTTTTGTTTGTTCATTTGTTGATTTCAGTTTTATATCCCACATATGAGTGGAATCACATGGTTCTTGACTTTTTCTGACTTATTCTGCTTAGCATGAGGCAAATTCTAACAGGCATATTTGATAGTCATTCTTAAATATCAAAGACTGTCATGAATGACATTAATTTGTCTTACTGTAGGCGAATGACTGCATTGCAAAATCAGTTTTCAACTAGATGTAATGTGATGGCGAACACTCCTATTGGAACTTCTCTAGTGGAGATTTCGAAACAAAATAAATGTAATGTTCACATCTAAGTGATATATTTATATTTGTATTACATCAGTTTATAGTAGGACAAACTTTATATTTTCTATTAATTCTTCTTAGCCATTAAACATTGGTGAAGATGTTTAAAATTCTATACATGGAAGTGCTATCAAAACTTATTTTGAACATCTCTAGTATTCCAATCAGTTTGTTTAAGGTCAATTATAGTTACCTAGATCCCAACCTATTGGGGGAAGTGACAAAATAATTTCTGGCTTAAGTTTCCAAAAGACAAATGTTAATTGTATAAATAACACTTTTTCCAAATCATGTGACCAAAATCCATAAAACAGAAATATCTGTTGTTCACATTAATCCAAGCTGTACCTTATTCTCTATTCTGTATTTATTTACCACAAAAGATAATGCACACTATTGTTGAAGTATATAGGCTTTCATGCATTATTTATAAAGTCAGTAAAAATTTCAAGTATTTACATAATAATTGGTGTTAGCAATAAGAGTTTGAGGTTATAAACAGTTCCCAAGTGCCAATAAATGCTGCTAGTGGAGATAAGTATAAAAAGGTTCTTTTTATCATAGCTGATTTAATGCTGTGTTTTATATATACACATATATTTCTACAATGCCAACAGGATCTCGGAAATTAGAAAAAAGATAAATAGAAACAAATTTTACAGCATTAGAAATAACATTTAAGGTTTACTTGTGTATGTGAGAATACACAGATAATGAATGTAAATATTCTGAGTTTTGAGGCTTTAAGTGAATTTAGGTATCTTTGAATAATTTACGTTTATTGACAAGATTTCACTCAAGGTAAATTTAACATTGGATTGCTCATCTCTTTTTCATTAGTTGGTAAATCTGATTGACAATTTAGGGATGTAACCTGTAGCAGACCTGTGTTGCTATTATTTAATTGTATTGTATTGAACAGGACCAAGAGGCATTTTGTGTACAGATAATTAAAATAAAACATGATTAAATTTATGGCTGATTTGAGTTTATTGTGTTTGCCTTTGAATATGGAGAAGATGGAAGTAAGATGTATTTTTTATTGAAGCTTGTAATATTCCCTTTGTTGTGAATATCTCTGTAGATCTGAGCAAAGTTATTCTTTGCTTACTTTATTCATAACTTTGTAAATTGATTATGATTACCTGTAAGAGTCTTTAGTAGCTAGTTGTCTAATCACAAACAGGCTCATGCTCCTCAGTTAATTATGCTCAATCTGTTTTCTTTCTTTCATTAATATCTAGCTCTCTACACTAACTGAAGGATCTTGAAGTTGGCTAAGGAAAATGTGTAAAGAAAATGAATAAATCTGTTTTTATAAATATTGATCTGGAGACACAACAGAATTAAGGATATAGGATATACCTAAATGTAAAAACATGTAGCTCAATATTCATTTCAAAACTGGATTTGGAAAGTATTGACATGTAGGTAACAGTCAAGCCTTTGATAACAGCCATTTTTTATAGAAAAATATAGATAAAAATTAGCTGAAAACTGATAGTCATACTTGTGAAGAATCATCATACCTAATGTTTGTGTACTAGTTTATTTATGGAAATATTGAGCCTAAAATTATCTGAAAAACAAAACAAAACAAAAACAAAAACAAATGAAGGCTCTTCATTTACTCCAGGTGAGAGAACACTGTCTTTGTCATGGATCACAAGGAAACAAAGAATTTCAAAAGAGGAAGGGTCTGTGATCAATGGATTATTAATATATCGCATATGAAGGTATAAGTAGTAAAATATATTATCTAAAAAAGCACTGAACCAACTGGAATGCAACTTCCTGCTAACGGAGGAAAAGATAAGAAATAAGTCAAACTGAGAGGTAAAACACAATGAAAGTATTTTGGAGGAAAACCTAAAAAATAAAATAAGGTTAGATAAAGTCATCCTGGAAATTAAATCATAGACACCAGTTGCATGTTTTGTTTTGTTTTGTTTTGTTTTTTAAGACTTGGTACAGGAGATGTACAAGGAAGTAATTAGGAACAAGGGCATATAAAAGCAAAACTATATAAACAATAAGTAACAGTTAATGGTTTAATTTCAACAAAAAATGTAGGCATTCATTAATGAATACACTTATAAGGCAAACCAGAAAATGGAATCATTAGCCTTACTTAACTTATAATACATTGGAATGTGAGTGAGCTTTTTATTTTTTAATCCTCAACCCAGGATATGTTTTTCTTTGTTAGTTTATTTGTTTTATTTCTAGAGCGAGAAAGAAAGAAACATTGACATGAGAGAGAGAAATCAATCGGTTGCCTCTCCTGTGAGCACCTTTAGGTGTACCAGATGGCTCTCCAATCAATTGAGCCACCTGGCAAGAGCATAAATGAGATGTTTTGATGGCAGAATTAATAACAATATTTTTCTAAGAGCCATCTAGCTTAAACTATATCATCCACCATTCTCTCTTATATTCTTTTTAAGGTCCTCAATGATATGTAATCACAAGCTTATAAATAAAAATTTATGATTTGGAATTCAGCAGCATGTTAGTTCTATCAGGCTCATGATGATATTTCCTGCTTTGAGCCTAAACTAAATTTTTTTGCTTACCTTTTACAATGAGAAATTACTTATACTCATTTTTTGCATGCTTTAGTATATGAATAAAGGATGAGAGCAAATGTAAGATAAAAGAAGTGCAAATTTGTATTTGGATTCTTGTAGCATGTATGAAGTTAGAAAAATAAAGAAAAACAAGAACAAAACAAAAAGCACAAACAAAACAATTGACACGTGAAAGTCCAAGGTACTTTACTCAGAGAAGATGAATATGAGACTGATAATCCTCAAGAGATATAAAAGAATGGAACCCAGGCCACAGAGTAGACAATTGATAGTGGAAAAAAGAATTATCTCCATGGAAACAACAGGAGATAACTTTTTCCTTGATATAAGAATAAAGAAAGCTGTATACATTTTGGCAGATCAAATATGAATTTCTGTGGGCATTTGAAGACACAATGCAGTATGGGAAACTATACTTCTACTAGAGGACTGGTATACGAATTTGTGCATGGGTGTGGTCCCTCTGGGTGGCCTGCAGGGATCAGCCAAAACCTGTATTCCAACACCACCTACAGCTCCTAGCTGCTGCTCCCACTCATTCTGGCCCTACTGCACCTGCCATGGGCTAATGCCCAATCAATCCCAACCCTGAGAGACTCACACTGCTACAGCAGCACTCATCAGCCATAAGCCCTGCATCTAGCGCCCTCCCAAGGGGATCAGGCTGAAAACAGCTTTCTGACATCCCCTGAGGGGTTCTAGATGGCAAGAGGGTGCAGGGTAGGCTGAGGGACCCCACCGATGCATGACTGGGCTGGGGACGGACCACAGGAGAGCTCCAGGGTGTGCTCTGCCCATTTCACTAAGTTTCTGATCAGCTGGACCCCAGCAGCAAGCTAACCTACTGGTGGGAGCATCTGCCCCCCTGGTGGTCAGTGCACATCATAGCAATTGGTCAGCCAGTTGACTGTCTGTCCCCTGGTGGTCAGTGCACATCATAGTGTGTGGTTGAGCAGTCTTAGCATGTTATTATCATATTACACTTTGATTGGTTGTTCAGTTGTGCCATTCAGTCTATTTGCATATTATCCTGTTATTATATAGGATGCGGTTGAACATGAAAATATTCTATGAGCTAAATTTGCTGCCTAAGCTTAGGAAAATCAGTAGAATGGTCCTTTTAAATGCCAGCTGCTATGATTAAACCAAAGCCTTCATGTCATCCCTGGCACATAGTGAGCCCGCAGTCATTTCAAATAAATAAACATAAAAAAATATTTTAAAAAGAGTCGAAGCATTTCTTAGATAAATAGCTAAGCACTTAAAAATTAGCAAGCTTCTATGCCTAATTTAAAGTCCCTTATCTTAGAGAGAGAGAATTAGGAGGCTATCAGGTGCTTTCCAGAGTAGAAAATGTAAGGAATTAAAATAATCAGATTTCAGAAAAATGTGCAGTGCGATACCAGTTACAGAACAAAATTCTTATATACGAAGGCATATAAAACATATGCCTAGAAAATGGTCTTTAAAGAAAAATAAACCAATACTACTTTTTATTTGGTTACTGATAGGGGAGCAGGAATCATCTTTGTGTCTATCTGCAAAGAAGGGAAAGCAAATAGAATCCCGAGATGTACTTTTGCTTTTTCCATTTATATTTTAGCCTTTGTGAAGCTTGCTCTCTGGAATTATGCAATGCACAGTTTACATTTGGGTAAAAGGAATGAATATTGGTTAAGATCTGAAGGCATCCATTTTCATTGTACCCTCTGTAATGGATATTTTAAAAAAATTTACATCAATAATTTATTCAGGTATATCTTTTATGAGTGAAAATTGTATTGAAAGAACTATCAGATATGTCCCTACTTCTTGGTTGTTTCGGAAGGTTAATGAGTTATTTATATTGGTTGAATTAATTCTAAAAAATATGTAAAGATTTTCTTCTTGGAATACTATTATTTTGAGGAGAAAGACACATGAGGACTTTGTGGACAGGATCAATGAGAAGGTCCTCAACATGAGCATATGTTCTTAGCAGACATGAGCCCCTTGAATCTGAAGCAATGGGTAGCACTCTGGAATAACGTAACAGAGTTTACAGCTCTGGAAAAGAAAATAACAAACTGGGCAATAAACTATGGTGATCTGGGGAAGATCAGAGCAGCCAAAATAATCAGGATTCTCAATAAACACTTGAATAAAAATAGATGAGCAGGCAATCCAGGGTTTTATTAAAATAGATGTAAAGGAGTCACTACTGAGCCAAAATCCCATATAACAAAATCAACATGTTTTATATGAAAATCAGAAGCAGGAGAGAAAGTAGCATCTTGGGAAAAGAGGAGTTTGTGGTCAAATAGAAGGAAGTTTATTCTTCAGTTCTCTATTTACAAGGGCTCACTTATCATCTCCAAATTTCAGCTTCCTCTTCCATAAAAGGGGTTTTTGAAGAAAAAAATAATAATTATTACTTCATATGGAGTTTCTGGTGTGTTGTTAATGCACCTGGGTTGTTTACATGAATAATGCACTCAAGTGCCCTGTACATTTCCTGGTAAATAGATGTTCATTAAATGATATTTTTATGCTTTTTCCACCATCAAATCTGACAACAACAACAACAACAACAACAACACACACACACACACACACACACACACACACACAGACACACACACACACACTCATATCTTAAGGAAATTTGGAAGATGAGTACAAAGTCACTTTGGAGTTAGAACAGTGTGTATCAGCATGGCAAGTTTCCATTAGAAAAATATAACACTATGTATTTCAAATTTTAAAAATGCATTTAATATAAAGATTTAGAGATAATGCTTTGATGGTCTGTCTGGGTCAAGAAAGGAAATAGTGCTGCTATTTTCATAAAAGCTGAAAATGAAAGCCTTACAGGGAAGTTGCTACCAATGTTTTAGGTGCCTGTCAAACCTGAACAGATGACACACACACACACACATACACACATACACACACACACTCTTAGCCTGTTCTCTGGGCCTTGCACATCTCATATTAGAAGTTTTATTTGGTTACTAGTAATCAAATCATTTACCAGGTAGTAATCAAATCATAAGCAAATGAGATTATTATCATAATCTCACTTGGAATCTTCTGCCAAGAGATAATAGAAAATATAGTTGCAATTCAAGGGATATTTTAGAGATTATGGAAGAGATAAGGTGATAAGCAATCTGGTGCTTCCAACTACAATGTCTTTCCTTAGCATTTACCACAGTAACGGTTGAGCAATTAATGGTGTAATTCTTTGCTTAATGCCTGAATCTTTTACTTCACATGTAAACTTAATGAGGACAGAGACTAGGTCTGTGTTTTTCCTTACTGTTTAAGCCTCCAACACTTTAGTTAATGAATAAAAGCCATGATTTTGTTACTCTAAAATGACATTCTGCAGGTACAACTCCATTCTAAAGGAAGGCAACTGTTTACATAATTATGCAGAAATGTTCTAGCCCAGCCAAAACAGGTTTGGCTCAGTGGATAGAGCATTGGCCTGCAGACTGAAAGGTCCCAGGTTCAATTCTGGTCAAGGGCATGTACCTTGGTTGCAGGCACATTTCCACTAGGGGCTGTGCAAGAGGCAGCTGATCAATGTTTCTCTATCATCGATGTTTCTAACTCTCTATCCTTTTCTCTTCCTCTCTGTGAAAAATCAATAAAATATATTTATAAAAAGAAAAGAAATGTTTAATTCAGAGTTGGGTTTTTGTTATTTCTTTTCATAAATTATCTTTAAAGTTTTTATAAAAAATAATATAATAATATCCCTCCAAAAAGTGAGTTGTAGCTTCTACCTATTATATAACCAAGACTTTCTGAAATGCTGAAATCCTATTACCCCTCAAGATTTTAAATATTTCAAGTCCAATATAGTCAAAGTTCAAGATCATCTCCCTCCCCCTAACTCTTGACTTCCACACCCCATCAAATACCACACCAGGAAGTTTCACTAGATAATTTACCCAAGTATATGGCCATGAAGTAGGATAGAGTCCTCAGACAGATAGGAGGAAAATATAATACCCTATTCCAGGGCAGGTATTTTATATTATATGCCCAATGCTATTTTAAGAACTTGATTTTCTAAATTAAAAAAATGTGAATAAAGTTTGATGGCATATTAGTGAAATAAATGCTAAAGAAACATATCTAGAATTCTCTAAAATTTCCTAAATTATTGAACAAATCAAAAGGAGAAAAACTTTCATAGCAACTGCAATATTAAAGGATAAGTGACTTAGTATTCAGTACACTCAGGAAACAGCATAATAATCTGTAAGAAGGTTTCCTGAAGCTGTTAATTTTTAAGCACAGAAAAACTTGACCCAGTTTTTAAAAATATTTCACCGTCTGTCTAAAACCACCTGCAAATAGCTTATTTGCATGGGAATAAAACACTAGGACCTTCATCTTCCTTTTCCTTATTACTGGGATAACAAACCTGCGTTCATGAAGTACAGCATCGTTTTTGTTGTCATTGAAGAATCAGCCAGCTTTCTGCCACATCTGGCTGCTGAACTATAATATAAGCTATGAATAAACAGTAGACATTCAATTGCCAGCAAGCATCCTTTAAAAATGGAGAGCTTCTTCCCCACCCCCGGTCAGGTTTCCCTTTACTATAAATGCATTTCATTTTTGAGAACAACCAAGACTTTAAAGAGAGATCACATTTTGTGGTGCAGGCAGAAACACATTTATTAGGTAATATAAGGAAGCACAGATCTATTTGTAGTTTAGATACTAAATCTTTCCCCAATGTTTAATTACCTATAAAAATTGAAATGGTTACTACAAGAAGAGCATTTTCACAGTGTCAAATTTAACATTTTTCATGTAAGATACTTTCTATTCCTTTTTGAGAAACTTACAATAAAGTGATTAATTTAGCTATTATAAATTGTGCTTCTATGAACATAGGGGTGTATATATCCTTTCTGATTGGTGTTTCTAGTTTCTTGGGATATATTCTTAGAAGAGGGATCACTGGATCAAATGGGAGTTACATTTTTGTAGACTGGTGCAGCCCCTGTGGAGAAGAGTATAGAGTTTTTCATTCTTTTTAAAAAATATATTTTTATTGATTACAAAATGGAAGGGAGTAGGAGAGAAAAATAGAAACATCAGTGATGAGTTTGAATCATTGATCAGCTGCTTCCTACATGCCCCCTGCTGAGGATGCAGCCTACAACCTAAGCATATACCATGTCTGTGAATCAAACCCGTGACTTCCTGGTTCATAGGTTGGTATTCAACTACTGAGCCACACTGGCCAAGCTCCAGTATCATTTAAAACATAATTTTATTGATTTCAAAGAGAAGGGAGAGGGAGAGAGAGATAGAAACATCAATAATGAGAGAGAAACATTGATCAGCTGCCTCCTGCACTCCCCCTATTGGGGATTGAAACTGCAACACAGGCATATGCCCTTGACAAGAATTGAACATGGGACCCTTCATTCAGTAGGCTAATTCTCTGTCTATTGAGCCAAACCAGCTAGGGCTCCAGTATCATTCTTCAAGTTCAGGTCTCTGTTTCAAACTGTTGAATTCATATGCATATTTATATTCTTGTCTATCACTCGCAGTTTAAGATCTTCTGAAAATCGATATTAACTCCTTTTATCATTGATCTTTATTTTCTATCTATAATTTATAATTTATAATTTTATAGGAAATAATACAAAATGTTTTCTCATGTCTCAGAAATTTTGTTTAAATCCAAATAAACAATGGCTACTCACAAATTCTAAAAAAGAATGAACAGTCTTTGCAGATTAAAAAAAAAATAGTAACCAGAAGGATTTTGTTACTTCTAAACCTTCACTTACCTCAATCATGTAAAGAAATATGTAAAGAGAAGACTAGACATTTAAAGACCAATGATACAGAAATTGAATTGTCTGCCTGAGAGTGATTTTAATAATTTTCTTTGGGGTGTGGGGAGGAGGAGGTGAAATTAAGCTTTGTGTCCATCATACCACTGAGTAAGAAGAGAGTTGAAAGACACTGGAGTAATTTCAAGGAAGAGAGAAAGATCTATCACTCTCCTGTTGAGTTGCAGACACTTCTAGGTTCCTTGTGATGCAGTGGAACCATGCATGGTGAGGTAGGCTTAAGAAAGTTTGACATATGTCCTCAAGGGTTTGAGAATGAAGGCAAACATAGACAGATCAGACAGGGCACTTGCTTTCTGCTTTCAAAATTTTAAAGGCTAAATGTCTTTAATTCGAAAAAGAAATAAAAAATAAATACCTGTTGAGGAATTTGTGATGGCAGGAAGAGAAAAAGAGAAAAGCTATTATAATACACGTCCACATCTTGGATGAGCGACTACCCTACAGGCCAAGTAAAATGCAATAGAGATATAAAAGGCTTGTACCCTCACCTTTAATCCACTGGCAGACTGTTGCAATCAGTCAGGAGGAGAACAAATTGTCCAGATTGGGAAAAAAGTAGAGGCCGAGTTCCAAAGAACTGGCAAACGCACTCCAGAACAGAGCCAGCGTTTGGGTGCCTGCCTCTCAGAGAAGCAAAGGTCATATTATTTATAAAGCTCTCTGCTCTTTTCTTTTAATTTTTCCTGACATAAGCTTCCTGCTTTTCCTACTATTTCCAGAGGATAAACTCCATTGTGGCTTGTGGGAGGGAGGTAAATAGTGGAGGTCCTTGGGATGCCACTGAAATAAGCCTTTTCAAAGCCCCCATGGGAGTTCTCAGGTTGTAATGCCCCATTTCCCCCAAGTCCGTCCTGAAAGATGGGCAGCTGGGAGTTCAGCAGAGCCAGAAGGAGGGCCAGTGTCTAGCGTTTCCAGTCCATGTTGCAGCCAGGTGTGGCTCAGCCTCCAAGCTAATAAAGTTTTATTAGTCCATGTGTGGAGTACAACATGGCTGTGCACCATGTGGACACGGGAACACATCCCTCTGACACAGGAGAGGCAGGAACCCAGAGAGTGAGAGGAGGGGAGGGAGAGAGAGAGAGAACCTTTTTTATTTGGAAACTTTTGGGTGGCCACATCCATTCTGGTCACTGACTGGCTTTCAGGTGTGATTGATGGTCAGACAGGTAGGCATCTTCAGACCTTTATTGGGCATGAGTCTACCAGTAAATTCCCTTTGCCCAGTCCCTTCCCCCATGGATCTGCATGGAACAGAGTTTGAAAGTTGCTAAATGCAGCTTTTTGGGCAAAGCTGTATAAATGGCATGCCTATATTATCTTGTCTCCCCTTTCAGTCCTTTCCTGTTAAGTAACAGCCAGGTTACAACAGAGGCTTCATTGCTACAGTCCTGAGAGAGCCAGAACAACTAAAGTAGGCCTGGATAAGCAAGGAGAAGTGGGAGAGCTGCCCATGCCACTTCCTGTTGCACTCTATGTCTAGGCTATGGGTTGAAGAGCAGGGAAGGAGGATATTTTGATTTATTTTAAGATTGTAGTTTTGATTTATATTTAACCAGATCCTTTAAAATATGAAAATAAGTCAAATTTACTCAAATTAAATCTGTTTGTATACATTAAAATTTTGTTTAAAATTACTAGAAAGCAAGAGATTAGTGTAATTATTTTTAAGGAGTAAGGTAAAGCGATCTTGATGAGCATATTTGATGGTAGTAATGAAGGGGGAACCATTATTTCTTCCTTAACATCAGTTATCTCAGACTGCCTGCTAAACCTGCTATATAAGAATTATGAAAATTTTAACCAGTACCCATTTGCTTCTTTAGTCTTGTTTCCTTTTCTAACCTATTACAGCTGATACCATGATTTGAAAGTTGGTTATAGCTTCTTTCTCATATAGTATAGATATTATTTCTTTTCCATTTCCTTTTTTGTTTGTTTGTCCCATATGTATAAAAATAAGTGCATCCTGAGTTTCCTTCTTATTGGTAGCAAAAATTAGGTTCTAAATGTATAAGATAGCCTACTTTCTGAAGAAAGTCTTGAGTTAGTTAAAGGCCAATGAAAAAAGAAATAGAATGGAACACCCTCAACCATATATCTGAATATGACTTTTATTTTATTCATCCATGCAGGCTAAAATATCTCCATTTTTATCAAACATACTGTCTACTTTTAAAGTGGGATGAAGTTATAATTGTCTCATATATGTGCATGTGTGTGTGTGTGTGTGTGTTTTATTATCATTACAATATTTATGGTTTGTAGGAAACTATGCTTTGAGTAATAAGTTTTCCCAAAAGAATGGTAAAAAAATCTATTTCTTCTATTGAATTAAAGAAATAGAGAGCATGCTGATTATAGAGAGAATACAACCATTTAAGAAATGAAATAAATTAAAATTTGCTTCTGTTATATGTGGCTTACAAGGAAATACAAATTATACTAATGAAGGAGATGCCCTAATTCTTTGTAGCTTTATTTGTTTCTCTTCCCTCTGTTGCCTCTTCATCAATTAAGTATCCTAGGAATTGCCTTAAACAGATTATGAAATAGATAAATAGAAGAAGTTCAAGGAAACTTTGGGTCTCTAGAGCAGAAAACCAATCAGCTGAAAAATGAAAGCTGGCACTGAGTGAGAGCTGGTGGTTTGGAGAAACAAGACAGAACACAAGACAACATAGACTACTCCCTTTTTTATCTTCTAACAGATAACTATTCATTTTAATTCTTAATAGACAAATTAAAATACAGATTTAATGAATCAAAGACATAGAATTATTAGAATTATAGGAGCAAATACGTATAGTCTAGTAGAATATATTTCCCACTTGATGCTTGTATTTTCCTAAAGATTGGAGGGCATTTTAAAACAAAAATGGAATAAGTATTCTAGTGCTTAGTTTACAGGGAACAGTAGAAACTACCCTGGCATATAAAACAGAAGAAAAAAATCTAACATTAATAAACAGATTATATTAATTATGTGTATAAAAAAGTATCTCTTGATTTTGACAATTGTCTCTATTTTAGAAACATAGTTTATGAATTTGTAAAGTCTCCTTGACACTACAAAATTCAAAAGGTTCTCATTGGTTAAGTTCAGGATGAACTTCAAAGATTCAACTTTTTAGATAGTATTAGGACATTAATTATGACGTTCATTTAAAAAATGAATGTATAATTAAAACAATCTTATTAAATATATTATATTCCATTAACTACTCTTATTGATAGAGACTTACTTGAATCTCTATATTGAAAAGGATTCTGGGAGTGGGAAGAGAGTAACCAAAAAACTTATATTCTTCTATGCATAACCCATGGACACAGATGCAGTATAGTGAAGGCCTGGGGGGTGAGTCAAGGCAAGGTGGAGGGGTCTTTCGTTTTACTTTCAACAGTAAAGATAAATTTTAAAAAATAATTTTAAAAAGAAAGAAAAGACAAGGATTCTGATGTCTTATAAAGACTCAAGGCATCACTGGCAAGAGAAGGGGAAAAGATGTCACATATATATTCCATTCTAGACAAAGTCAACCAGAATATGTTAGATAAAGACTTCCTTGAAATTGTCTTTGTTTACCTCCTTTGTAAAGGATCTATGTCTCCCAATTTACTCTTCCAAAAAGGGTGACTAAGAGATCACTATTTGAGTATTAACTGAGTGACTATATGTAAGGTTGTTTAGAAGTGTATCAGTGTATAGTAAGTACACAATACATGTCATCTGGTGTTGGTGTTGGTAATAGAAGTAGTAGGACTAGTAATAGTAGTAGGAAGAGGAGGAGGTGGAGTTTCCTCTTATCATTTTGGACAATAAAGCATATATATAAATATATATTACAAATTGGAATTGATCTTAACATTAATTTTGACTAGTCTTTCTCTCCCAGCTTATCATGTCTTCTTATCAGAAGTGCCTCTAATCCAAATAAGATATGATTTTAATCTGACCTGTAATTATATTTAATAAACTCTAAGACTTTATATGATTTAAATAAAAGACCACATAAAGATGTCAAATGAGGTACTCATAATATGAAGAAATATTGAATATTTAGCAAATAATGGATTTTAGTTAATGCCTAAAATTCTACTTAGAGCAGTTTTTTTTTTTCTCCTTTGTCAAATGCAGAATTTATTTTGTTAGTAATTTATGAAGTTATTTGTTAGTGATTTGTGATGCTAAAGTAGCTAATAATAAAAAAAGTTGCCAGGGTCGGGACTGGTTTGGCTCAATGGATAGAGCGTCGGCTTGGGGACTGAAGGGTCCTGGGTTCGATTCCGGTCAAGGGCATGTACCTTGGTTGCAGGCATATCCCTGGTAGGGGATGTGCAAGAGGCAGCTGATCGATGACTCTCTCATCGATGTTTCTGGCTCTCTATCTCTCTCCCTTCCTCTCTGTATAAAATCAATAAAATATATTTAAAAAAAAAGTTGCCAGGGATATTGACAAAATTTAGTTTATTGTTTTAATGATAGCAGTGGTAGTGGTGGTGGTGGTGGTGGTGGTGGTGTGTGTGTGTGTGTGTGTGTGTGTGTGTTGATGTCAGGCATTTTTAAAATTTGTTTTTTGTTCAAAACAAAAGACAGGAATCTTGTTTTATGAACTAGTGAGAAATGTTTAAAAAGTAAACAACTAAATTTATTAAAGTGATTGGATTAAGACATTGCACATTAAAGCAGTGGTTCATATCTGTAGCATTTCCCGCTCCATCTGGCCTGAGAGATAATATGTGCATTGACAACATAACTCACAGATGATTTTGTTCATCATCTTGGCAGAATGTTCTTGGGTTGGTATTTAATGATGTGTGCCTATCTTCTCATTTAGCAATTCCTATGTTTTTTTTTTGTTTGTTTTTTTTTCTGCTTTGGATGCTTGTCAGCTCTGCAGGTTATGTGTAGCAATGTTTACTCTCAGTGAAAGAGATGGGCTCTTATTCCAAATAAAGATTATATACTGTTTTTCTGATTGCTGCTAAAGGACATTAATTTTTATAGAAACAACAAAATTCCTTTTTAGGGCTTTCCTCCTCGATTTAGTACCCATGTTATCTAGCCCAGAAGGAGAAGAGAGGCCTCATTCATGTCTCTCATGTTGTCAATCAGGAACTTATGGATTTTGACATAATTGTTTTCGGGTCTACTTTTAATAAGCATTCTCTGTCGATCAAGTGGTTTGATGTTGGCAGGCTTATTGAAGAATACTATGCCCCACTATGATATATATAGTGTTCATTTTATTTTTATTTTTTTTATTTTTATTTTTTTAAAAGTGTATTTTATTGATTTTTTACAGAGAGGAAAAGAGAGGGACAGAGAGTTAGAAACATCGATGAGAGAGAATCATCGACCAGCTGCCTCTTGCACAACACCTACTGGGGATGTGCCTGCAACCAAGGTACATGCCCTTGACCGGAATCAAACCTGGAACCTTTCAGTCCGCAGGCCAAGGCTCTATCCACTGAGCCAAACCAGTTTCAGCTATAGTGTTCATTTTAAATATTTATGTTTATTATATGTATTAACAAAACAATGGTTTTTCGCCTATGCAAATCCAAATTTTACCAAATCCAATCATTCTCAGGACTTCCTCCTTTCTCTACCTGCTGCTACAAGGACATTGTTTCTTGCTTATAAGTCTCTGCACTTTGTTTTCCATAGAGCAAAGAGAACTATGAAGAATGTAAGTCAAATCATACTACTCCTCGGCTTAAAACTATCCCATGCTAGTTATCCACCTAGAATAGCATCCAAGGTATCTATGGTGACTTGCCCCATGAAATTAAACTACTCCCGACTACTTTTCTCCAGCATATTGGAGTGTTTGTTCCTCAAATATTCTGGGCTCATTCTTGCCTTATAACACGTACTCTAGCTCTTTCCTCTGCCAGAAATATTTCCCCAAATGTTCTGGCTGACTCCCCTTGAGGTTTACACTTAAAATCTCCTTGGCATCTCACATAAAGATATAGTTTCTCCAATAGAAACTCCATTAGAGTAGGCTTTAGGGAGGCCTCCCAAAAACCCTTTTTGTGTATTTGTTTTGTTTGCTATTTTCTAAAATAAGGCATAATGGGAAACATACTAATACACTAAAATATGAAGGGAACATCTTGCATGTCCTAATTCCACACCTTTCTTCAATTATTTTCTCTGTACATACCCCCAGTTTTTGGCTTAGGGGCTTATCAGGATTTCCATGTAGGCAACATGCATATTGAGTTTAATTCTTCTGGTCACATTCCATTCAGTAGTTTTATTTTATAACTCAGAGTGGTTGACTTGTGCCTCTTGTTCCCTTATGATTCTAGAGAAATAGCTACAGAATCAGACTCTTCATACCTCCTAAGCACACCTCCGCTCTCTCCTTCCTAAGAGCCACAGGGGGCCTGTTAAACATTCGCTCTACCTCAAATTTCTTATTTTCTTTCAAGGCTCGGTGATAAAATCTGCACTCCTGCTCTGCCATCTGCTTTTACTCTTTCTTTCTTCAGCCTCCAATTGCCACTTGTACTGATTATTCCCAGCAGGATAAAGCTGTTTTTAGTAAAATTCTGCTTAAGGGAAATTGACGGTTAGGGAGAAATAACTGTACAGTGTTGATAGTATTCATCAGAAGGCAATTTTGTATATTAGAGGACAGAAGCCATTTCTGAGTTCCCCAATCTCTTGCTGATCACTTGCTTTTAATCCCCAAGAAGCACTCTTTTGTTTTTCTTCTTATAGCTTTCCTCCTCAGTCACTTTAATCATGTCCCAGGTAACTATTAGAAAATCATAAACACAAGCTTTGGCCTCAAAGGGCTTCATGATCAATGAATATACTCCCTCTACTGCTATTAGCTGAAGTAGAAGGAAAGGGCAGTAAAAGAAAATGAGATAAATAATCTAGTCCAAGTATTAAGGGTAACCTGAGGATATGTCCATGGTGGACTCAATATTGGTCAAGCTGATGAATCATATCAATTCATCAAAGTTTTGTATGTGACTGCTATGTAACAGGATTTTTTTTATACTGGATACTTAGAAATGAGTAAGACAAAGTTCTTCTAATCAAGGAATTTACTTACCGTCATGTCTTATAGGAAATTATTAGTAGTGATCTACAAATATACTGATTTTTATTATAGTAACAGCCAACACTTATTAAGTTCCAGTTATATTTCCATGAGATGTGTATGTATGTATGATGTTATAGATCTATACACCATGGGTAAAGAAATTAAGTAACCTTCTCAGTATCTCATTGCTAATGAATAATAGGGTTATGATTCTAACCCAGGATTCTGATTATAAATTCTAAAATATTAAACAATATTTTCTAAACTATGCATTATAGTAATACTGGCATTTTTATTGTATTAAAAAAACAATGCAACTCTATTGTGACATAATTCTTTCTTTCAATTTGATTTTATGACTAAAAATATTCTGGAATATATATTGCAAACTGGTGTTTAAATCTGTCTAAAAAAAAGAGTCTAGTACCTCAAGTCAGAAGTGTGAAAGGACCTGTAGGATTGAAATACAATCATTTTTATTGTTAAATATTCTATTATTAGAATCCTTCTACTCATACAAATAGATCAGCCTAGATTAGTAACTTCATAATTCTAAAAGTTTTCCTTTGAATAACTTTCAAAGTTTTCCATAGTATAGGCGCACATGCATGCACACACGCGTGCGCGCGCGCATGCACACACACACACACACACACACACACACACTTAGACTCTCTATATATTTTATTTGCAAGTTTTACTAGTTATGTTGCACAGCAGTATTACTCCAGCTATTCCTGTAATTGACAACTGTTGAGCAGCAAATCAGAGCCCTGTTTCAGCACAGCCAGCTCAGCCTGACTCAATTTGTTTTCTTTGCTCACAGTGTGTCTGCCATTTTTGAACGTGACTGTTGTCTTTGCATTTCTAATAGAACCCTCACTAACATTTACATTTTAGCCTAACATGCAGGAGCCTATCTTCAGGGTTTGAAATGAAAGGCAATCAATCATGTTATTGTATCTTCAGGAGGCCCCCCGTTTCCATTTTCCTTAGAAACTTCATATATTGGGAGTTTCATCAAAAAGTGAATGAGACTATTTGAATGCAGATAAAAACAGGATGCTGAGTAATTTATTCCAAAAGAAGGGCATTTCTGTGCAATTATTTACATAAATTGTAGCATTTCAAAAGCTTTTATGAAATCTAAAGGAATTATTATAAACCCATTGTTCTCTGCTAGAATATTCCCAGATAAGTATTTTTTAACACACAATTGCATTTGAGCTCTAGCTCTCAGAGCTTCACAGTCAAGCAAAGGCTAAAATAAATAAATGAAGTCGTGGCCAAATTCAAAGTCAAGATCATTCTGCATGCTGACTTTTGTTAACAGAGATAAGTCAGAGGCTGTGATGTGCTTTTAAGCCATCACAAAGAAAAGATGAGCTAATTTTCCCCCTTCAAGTTTGTGTATATATTAAGCCAGAACTAGATAGGCAGGCAGAAAACTCTTCTTCAAACCCATTCCTTCCCTGATTCTAAGAGGCAGCAAAATTAATGAATGAATATATTATAAGTAATTATAGCAGTAAATACCATTATAGTGCGTTTTTTAAAAGCATATTTTTAGCTGAAACCTGTTTGGCTCAGTGAACGTCGGCTTGCAGACTGAAGGGTCCCGGGTTCAATTGTGGTCAAGGGCATGTACCTTGGTTGCGGGCACATCCCCAGTGGTGGGTGTGCAAGAGGCGGCTGATTGATGATTCTCTCCCATCGATGTTTCTAACTCTCTATCCCTCTCCCTTCCTCTCTGTAAAAAAATCAATAAAATATATTTAAAACAAAGCAAAAACAAACAAACATATTTTTATTGATTTCAAAGAGGAATGGAGAGGGAGAGAGAAATAGAAATGTCAATGGTGAAAGTCATTGATAGGCTGTCTCCCACATACTTCACACTGGGAATCAAGTTTGAAATGCTGACCAGGAATTGAATCATGGCCTCCTGGTTTATAGGTCGAAGCTCAACCACTGAACTACCATTATAGTGTTTTGACTATCTTACTGGTAATGTATAGAGTAGCTGGTAGTTAATTCCTAGAAATCAAATTCTTGGCCAGATTGCTGACTCTGTTTCATATCATACATTCCTGGGAAAAGACTCTTCTACATCTAGTTCCTCATTTCAAACAAATGATTTTATGTGAAGTCTATAAAATTGATCAGTGATCATGGCTATAAAAAACAAGAATGCACTCTAGCTTCTTTAAGCACAAGGGGTTTATTAAGTTTTTTTTTTTTTTTTTTAAGTCACATAGTATTGAAAGAACAGAAAAGATAGACTCTGTTTTAGAGGTTGAACACCTACTACAAAACTGGCCTGCCATAGGAAATTCTGGCTTTACTGTGATCCAGAGGAGTGGAGACAGAGAGCTACTACTGCCACAGCTGCTAACTCCAGAACCACACATTTCTGCTATGATCCCCATCTGCTGAAATGAATGTGTAACATCAGCTTTTCCTCATATAAGTCATTCTGAACAATGTCTTATGCAAAGAGCATCTTGTCAGGGTAACTTAAATCATACATAGAATCTTGGCTGCAGTTGAATCTTTTAAGTAATAGTTTTTAGTTTCCTAGCCTTTGTATTCAGGGACATTTGCAAGGATGGTATTTGGAATAAATATTGTATGAGCTTATCCACGGCATCAGCTACATCTGTCACAGGCTGACATTTGGCCATTTGTCTCATATATAGTGGTGGAAGTAGAGGATAGGTAACATGCAACAGTGTGTTAAAAGTAATGGGAATAACAGATTTCCTTTTTAAAATCACTTTGAACTATAAAATATGGTAGAAAATTATTAACATTGAACTTATATTTTTTTATTTTAAAATTTATGTTATTTATTTTTTTACAGAGAGGAAGGGAGAGTCATAGAGAGGTCGAAACATTGATGAGAGAGAAACATGGATCAGCTGCCTCCTGCACATCCTCTACTGGGGATTTGCCTGCAACCAAGGTACATGCCCTTGACTGGAATCAAATCTGGGACCCTTGAGTCCATAGGCCAGTGCTCTATCCACTGAGCCAAACCAATTAGGGCTACAACATTTATTTTTACAACAAATGATACCAGTGCATATTTTATAGAAATAGTTTAATAATTCTTATTATTTGTAATGAAATTACATATGTCATCACTATATATTAAAACATTATATGATACCCATCTCTAGTACTTTTAAGAGAGGAAATTGTATATTATAGAAAAACATCTTCATCTTGCAAACATCATGAAAACCTCTGCAAAATGTATCCTTATATACAGAGAAGGTAAGCATGGGGGAGTTTTTGTATTTGTTTTTAATTGAATTTTTTGAGGTGACATTGGTTCTCAAAACCATACAGGTTTCAAGTGTATAGCTCCATAAGACAGCATATGCACACTGCATGAGTTATTTTTATACACAGTGAAGGAAAATATTTAGTGTTAACCTCTAGAAAAGGAGTTTTCTATTTGTTCCTTCACAAAAGAAATTGGAAGGTAATTTAAGGGTCAGGGAGGAAAATAATCCTAGATGACTGTTTCCCATTGTGACACATTAGATAATTGTAGTCCAATTTTTCAAGAGTAAAGAAAATCACCTTTATAAGTCTTCTTTAAATATTAAAAAGCAAGAGG
Source organism: Pipistrellus kuhlii (assembly GCF_014108245.1). NCBI lineage: Eukaryota > Metazoa > Chordata > Mammalia > Chiroptera > Vespertilionidae > Pipistrellus > Pipistrellus kuhlii. Next base: position 21,010,119 of record NW_023425460.1, read on the forward strand.
ATCCAGTATTGTAACAAAATTATACAACAAATACCATTCCCTTGAGGAATCTTAAATTTTTAAATATATACAATGTAAATTGAATGTCATATTGAATGCCCATTTTCCCATTACTTGGCTTCCCCAGTGACTTTGAACAGTGTTCAACACCCTGCAACTGTTTTAAGTTTTACCTTCACCTATTCCCCACCTCCTGTGTGGCTATTATTTTTATGGCTACTTGAGGATAAGTTTACTATACTGAAAGACACAAATATTAACTACACATTTTTAACAAATTGTTTTCTTCTAAGTGCTCATAGTTTTGGTTTCTATGCTTAAACCTTGACTTCAATATTGCCCTTCTATGTTTCACAAGTGTGATTAAATACATTTAACTTCTTAATTATCAGTTAGTTCAGATGCACATATCCTTCCCTGAAAATCACTGAATAAATACTTTTAAGCACCAAATTCTTATTAATGGTAGTTTCCTGTGGATAGCCATTACATTCAGTAAAAACTGTATGAAAAATACACGATCTGTATAAAAATAAGTGAAGGTATTCAACTCACTTTCTTTTTAGTGGAATATTCACAGTGGCTCAAAAGTAGGTTTACAGTTGTGAATACATGAAACAGTTTATTTTTATATTATTATGTATTAATTATTACATTATTTCCCCTAGGAACAACTGTAAACCTATTTTTGCCCTTCCCTGTATTGTCTCTCTGGTTTTCTTTTGTTTGTTTGTTTGTTTAGTTTTGCTGGCAGGTACCTAGAAGAAGTATGGACTTAGAGTCATTTTTGTTTGTTTTCAGGTAATCTTTGTCATGGGAATGAGAATTTGATGATGAATAATTTTTTATTATTTTTCATCAAGAATAACAAATTATAGCAGATTCCTGGTTCAGCCTTATTGAGGAAACTGGAAGAGTTCATATTATTCAGAATATTAACTTCTGATGCATATTTATGGCCTAATTGTATATTGACTGAAAATTTGATTAACCAAGGATGCTGCACATGACATATTGGAAATACATGCATCTTATAACTATCAATTGATAGTGAGTTTGTGAAATTATTATGTCTAACAAAATAAAAATAAAAACAAATGAATAAAAAAGATAGCAGAAGGGACTTTATTATTTATTAGTGAAATAACAAGGTATTGTTCATCTTCATAATTTTCGTCTTAAAGCTTCTTTTTGGAAAAATAATGATAACAACAAATTTATTGTTAAATTAGTATCCATGCCATCTATTGGATTTGAGAATCCCTCCTTACTTATTTCCTTCCTTCCTTCCTTCCTTCCTTCCTTCCTTCTTTCCTTCCTTCCTTCCTTCCTTCCTTCCTTCCTTTTTCCTTCTTTCCTCCCTATCTTCTTTCTTTCTCCCTCCTTCTCTCTCTCCCTCCCCCCTACCTTCCTTCCTTTCTTTCTCTCTTTCTTGCTTCTGTTTCCCATCCTAGAATATGCATTAAGCCTGAACAAGTATAATACTAGGTGATAAGTGATATACAAAAAGCATATTTTAGGACAGCCCTGCACAACACACTGGGTAACCTAGAAATTGAAATGACATGCACATTAATAGCCACAAGTTTGTATATTATAGGAACATTAAGAATTGTGTTGATTGGTTATTTATGTCTTCTCTTTAGTGTGAGAGGGCTCTTTATGCTGATAATGAAGCAAAGCTTGATGTAGAAAGAGATACTTTTGTGAGTCCCAAATTGTTCCAATATCTTAAAATAAATAAATACAAAATCAGTTTTAAAGATAACATGAAGACCCTTCAGTTTAACTGTAAATGTTTTGAATAGAAACATTTGACATTTGTGAAAGAAATAAAGCTTGAAAATTAAGTTGAAGTTGGGTCACTTGAGTAACATATGTTTCTATACCTCTACCTCTCCTAAAGTTCACTCTCATATCTGATATTTTTATTCTGTATTTCATTTTGTTTAAGGCTTACTGTTTCACTATTCTGTATGGTGACCATTAAGTTTTCTGAGTCACCTAGCAAATTAATTTAATAAGTGCTAAAACTTACATTAACTCCTGGGGATACATCTGTTTACCAGAAATTCATAAGAAATATAATTTCACCAATCAACATAGTAGTTCAAATGATGGGCATTTCAGTATTTATAACAACAAGGGAGATGGTTTTATTGCCCCATTTGGTAGGTTGACTACCTTTACTTATATATTGTCCAGGGTTCATAATTCTAGTTTGATTAGAGCAGAATTTGCTCACAACTTGCATGAAGTGAGGCTGATTTTATATAGATTTTAAATATACAGACTAGGCGTGGCTTACAGAGTACCTAAATTTAAATTTAAGTAGAAATGAGCCAAACACCTTAAATCAATAATTTAAATGCTCTCAGAGCTTAAAAATATAAAAATTTTAATCACATATAGATGATAAACAGTTATAATGTATTTTCCTTAGTTATACTCTGGCTGGATTAGAAGCTTTCTAACTTTGTAAAAATGCAGGGTTTTTTTTTTTCTTATAGGTATGTCATTACATTTTATAAGGACACAGGAACAAAGGAAATAATCTAGTATGCTATGCCTTTATTATTTACTTGTGGCCCAGTGCATGAATTCATGTACATTGAAAGGAAATTCATTAATAGAAATATTTTAATATCACTATTCACCCTTCCTCTATAATAGAAGTGTCAACCAAATTCATAATCAACAATGACCGATGGAAACACAGGTGTAATTGGCGCCAGTGTTGAGTTTTATACGTATCGCCCATATACGAGTCAACTTAGCCTTTTATAGTTATAGGTTAAACTTGCTTAATTAAACATACTTTCTGATTTAGCTAAACTTTTTCCATCCCAGTGAAGCACCACAACTTCTCTTTCAGGTAATTGTCAGCAACAAAGCATTAAATATCAATGCAAAGCAGATTATTATTGTAGATCACATAGGGAAAACAAAGGGTAAAATATTTAACTGCAACAGTGTTTGATTCTATTGTGCACAATGAGAAAACCTGAAGTCTTTTTCATGGTTCAGCATTTCTTAATTCTTTTTAGTCAGGTCAAGTTTCTAAGCTTTCTAAATCTCTGTTTTCTGGATAAAGAAAAGAAAATAGGATTCCACAGAATATACTATCTATCTACTCCAGGACTTCTGTGAGGATCATTTGAGATGAGGCATGGGTAAACACTTCACAGACATTTGGTTAAAGTGTGAAATGTTTTAACCTTGTGAAAGCCATGTTCCTGGTCTGAAGAAACTCCTGGGAAGCTAATCCCTAGGGAGAGGAAGCCAGGCATTGCTACATGATGTCATTACTCAGATGGACATTTAGCATATTACCCTTTTATACTAGAGGCCCAGTGCACAAAATTCATGCACAGGGATGGGGGTCCTTCAGCATAGCCTGCACCCTTTCCAATCTCGGATCCCTTGGGTGATAACTGACTGCCTCTCGAAATCCAAGACTGTTGACTCCTAACCATTCGTCTGCCTGTCTGCCTGCCTGATCACCCCTAATCCCTCTGCCTGCCTGCCTGATTACCCCTAACTGCTCCCCTACTGCTTGATTGCCCCTAACTGCCTCTGCCTCTCTCAGCAGCCTGGACCCAGGATTCCCTCCTGTGGCTTGTCACAGGCACCTGGGACCCAGACTGCCCTCCCTCTGGCCAACCATAGGCACCTGGGACTCAGGCCAGCTTCACCCGGGCTGGCTTCAGCCACAGAGTACTGTGGATGAGCAGCTTCACCTGGTCTCCAGATGTAGGCACCTGGGACTGTGGGGCAGGCAGCTTATCCCTCTTCTGGGCCACAGTCTAGTTGGTCCCCATTCCTCTCTCGAGAGCTCATTTGTGTCTGGCTGGTCCCCATTACTCTCTCCCCAGTGCTGAGTGTATGAGCCTTTATAGCATGTCTGCAAGAGGGCGTGATGACCATTTGCATATTAGCTCTTTATTATATAGGATATATATTTTTAAAAAGTCAATTTGGGAATTATGTGTGAATTCTGCATATTCTTATAAAGTGTTTAATATCATAGAACAAAGATTATCCTCCTTTTCACACTGCAATATTCCCTCCTTTGCATAATAAGGTAACATTTATGCCTAGTCAAATCTTTTAAGGTATCAATGGGATTGGTAAGGTATCCATGAATATTCACTATTATGTTGGGGAAGAGAGAAGTCCATTTGTGTCTTTTCATGTCCTTCTCAATCATATTGCCATCCATGCTGACATTCACATCTCATAATACTTAGTAATTAAGGCGTTTGTCTAGGTTCCTTCATTTGTCAGCTCTCTTTTCTCTCTCTCTCTCTCTCTCTCTCTCTCTCTCTCTCTCTCTCGCTCTCGCTCTCGCTCTCGCTCTCGCTCTCGCTCTCTCTCCCCCCCACCTTCTCCAATATGTATATGTGTGTGTGTGTGTGTTTCTCTCTGCGTGTATATATATATGTAAACTATGAGACCTGCATCCTCATAATGTCATATACTTAAAACATTTGATGTTCAGATATAGGTTTAAGGCATACATAGAAGGAATTTAGAACTGCTGACATAGAGTTTTTCACTCTTGGAGTTGAAGGTAAAGGAGAAGAGGTTTAAAAATGGAATGGGGTGTCATAAAAGTTATTATTCATTTTATTGACTCCAGGGTTTTGGTAATGAACACTGAGATTGCAGTGATAGCAATGAACTTCAATCATGCCTCAAAAGTTAAGAGGAACCAGATGAGAAAAAAATTACCTAGAATTTAAGAGTAATAGAAGCATGATTATCATTGAATATCCCCAAAGCAAATGAGAGAGGAACATTTACCATGTACAATTAGCTCTCAACATCTGTTTCATGGTCTTCTAGTCCTTTGCTGGGTTAAAAGCATTGCATAAGCCAAGTATGTTTAGCCTAAGGGTAAGGAACATAAATTTTTGTATAATGGGGATACTTTGTGTAGCACCTTTTACTTACTATTTCCTAAATCCATCCCTGTGTGTTTTTCTTTTAACTAAAGCTAATAAAAACATGTTACTTAGTATGTACTTAAAGCTAAAAAAATGTTACTTAGTATGTACTTTTTATTTATTTATTTATTTATTTATTTACTTACTTACTTACTTATTTAAGGGAGGGGTATAGGGGGAGAGAGAAAGAGATGGAGGAAATCATCATTGTGAGAAAGACACATCAATTGGTTGCTTCCTGTACCTACCCTAACAGGGAGGGTGAATGAGGATCAAGCCTGCAACCCAGGTACATGCCCTGTACCTTAAATCAAACCCACGACCTTCACATGTGCAGAGAAACACTAACCACTGAGCAGTGCCAGCCAGGGGTCTTTTAAAATTAAATTTATTGGGGTGACATTGATTAATATGTTCATATAGGTATTCGATTATTCATTTTATTGATATTTTCTCCATTTAACTACTAGTGAACATATAACATTACATAAATAAAATTTCAAATAAAAGCTAAATATAATTACAGATAGACTGCCTTCAGCTTAATATACATTACAGAAAGTAGTATTTTGTAATTATTTAAAAAGCATTAAAGTGTTTCCTTGGGAGCATATAAACATGAGGATGCCAAGGATACAATAAGAATCTGGGGTAAGGAAACAGAAGTATCACATGGAACAACCCAGTCCGAGATGCTGTTAGGACCTCCCTCTCTTCTCCCCTCCTCAGTGCCATCCTTCCTGTACCACCTCACAAAGCTGTGCATGGGGCTTTTGTTTCCTTTCCCCTAAAACAAGTTCTTCAAAAGCAGGCACTTGATCTTTACTTTTAAATTGTAGCCAATGGAAAAGGAACTGACATTTTTCTCTGGGACTCAAATTTACAATTCTAAAAGCTCTTTGGTTGCTAGCCCTGTGCCAGATGCCCAGAAGACTCCATGAAGATTGGATGGAGTTTTATAGAATGGTGGCTTCTGGACAACTGGGAGGAAGCACTCCTTAAATTCTACATTGCAAACAGACAAAGCTGTTATGAATATGTTTCTACTAATAATGTGAGTATGTACACATGCTCATTTTTCTAAATACTAAGATGTATTTCCCCAATATTAGGCTTTCTCTCTCTCTCTCTCTCTCTCTCTCTCTCTCTCTCTCTCTCTCTCTCTCTCTCTCTCTCTCTCTCATACACACACACACACACACACACACACACACACAAATTCCTTTTGATTTATATAAGCATGAATTTCTCTTTAGTGTGAACACAGGAGTAAAATTTGGGGTCACAGAGAAAGAAATATGATCCCACGTGTAAGTTGTGTATACAACAGAAATTAGGAAACCTATGTACAATAGTTTACCAAGCTGAGGTTTGACCGAAAAAGCTGCTTCAGCAATGTAGAATAACTCCTTGATAACTAAATAATATAATTTGGGTAAACTTAGCATTATAAAAATGATTGTAATTTCAAAAACTTTGGCTCATTAGCTTTAAAAATACAAGACACCTATGATCTGCTTTATTCTTGTTTATGTTTATGTATTTTAAAACCAATCATCCTCATGAATGATTTGACATGAATACAAAGAAAAAGGCTGGAACACTTGAGGTCTTCTTTTATGAAAGTCTCCCAAACCTGTGGTGATACAAAGAGATACTTGCCGGAAAATTCAAGTCCCAGTCTAACCACTTCAGCTTGACTCCTCTTGTTGGTGTCCCCATGGTACACTCAGAACTCAGTCCACTGACCCACCGCAAAGCCTACCCCACAATAACTCAAACTTGTGGCCCTAGTATGCTTCCTTCTCTACCGTTTGTCTGAGTGTGTTGATCTTTCCACTCTTCAAAATGTCTTCTCTTTCTGACCACTCTTTTGTTGATATCCATGTCTAGCATTATTTTAAGTTCTTCTTTGAGTGCCTATCCACTTGACCAGCTTTCCAAATGTTTTCTTTTGGCAAAGAAGCTTAATCTTTTTAAAAATGTTTTATTGATTTCAGAGAGGAAGGGAGAGAAAGAAGGAGAGACAGAAGCATCAATGATGGAAGAGAATGGCTGCTTCCCGCACATCCCACACTGCAATGCTTGGCATGTGCCTGACTTTTTGAATTTTGGGAATCAAACCTGTCATCTCTTGGTTCATAGGTCAACACTCAATCACTTATCTACTTGGGCTGGGTGAACCTTAATCTTTACTATGATATTGTGCAAGAATTCTGATAAATATTACTGAATTTATCTGTTTGTCAAATAGAGCAATTTTAAATTAAGAATCTATTCTTTTACTTTCTGGGCATTATCAACCTGAGGGTGTTTTTCTTTGTTTATTTAATTGAATGCAGTGTTTTTATGCAGAAAAGACTATTAGCATTCTCTTGGGTATTAGTATTAGGTTATTAAGAGTTATAATTGCAAAATCACAGTTTTCTTTTTTCTTATTCAACTTATACAACTTTTAACTTATTTATAGTACCAGTAAACTAAATATAAAAATTGGACAATCACTTATAATTGGATTTATGGTTAACAGTGGATCAATTCAAGTTGACATAAACTTCTACCTTAAATAAGAAAGTACTAGGTAAGAACAGATTATGGAGATGCAGTTTCGGGTGTTTAAAATAGTTTCTATAACACATAAAGCATTTATCTGACTTTCATCCTAGAAACTAAGCAGACAGGTCTCTTTGGGGTTAACCCATGTTCATTAACTTATCCATTTACTTCCATGAAATATTTCTCTGTTCTGATTTACTCTGTGATAATAAAAGGATAGGACACACTGTCATGCAACTTTCTTCTAAGTGCTGCGCAGTGTGACCTATCCTTTTATTTTTAACCTATCTGTGTCTTTATTTTTAAAAAAATATATTTTATTGATTTTTTACAGAGAGGAAGGGAGAGAGAGAGCTAGAAACATCGATGAGAGAGAAACATTGACCAGCTGCCTCTTGCACAACCCCTACTGGGATGTGCCCGCAACCAACGTACATGCCCCTGACCGGAATCGAACCTGGGACCTTTCAGTCCGCAGACTGACGCTCTACCACTGAGCCAAACCGGTTTCGGCACCTATCTGTGTCTTTATATTTAAAATGGAAACAAAAGGTCTTATGGACAAAAGGGAAGCTTGCAAAATAGAGAAGAGGCAAGGGGGCCACATTCTTTCTCTGTGCCCAGATATTCTGCTGGACAATTACTGACCAGCATTTTCTCAGACATCACCTACCAGATCTGGAAAAGCTTGGACCTGTGGGAAGTTACAGTCCCCTTTGCTGGGGTGGAAATAGAGTTTTGGAAAAGCCCATGGCTTAACGTTAACTTTAGCTTGGAATCACTCACTATTCTGAGAGGAGAACGGAGACAGGGTTGTTCAGGCAAGCCAGACTCAACACCCATGTTCATAAACACACACACACACACACACACACACACACACACACACACACACACAAATAAAAAACTGTTGCTTCCAGCATTATGTCTGCCTTAGCTGTGCTTCTATCTCTTACCCAAACGTTTAGTCGTCTGGAGTAACATGGCCTATGAAAATCTTGAAATATCTTTGACAATGTGAATGGAGCATTTTACTGAAAGAGAAGCAGAGATCTCTCTTGTTCACCACACTAGTGCTAGAAATATTTACAGTTGAGTTTCAATTGTTGAACACAGAGTGAAAGGCAAGAACTAGAAAAAATATTTAGATCATTTCTATGAAACTAAAAATATCACTAAATAATATATAAGTCAAGATACAGTGTTTTAGTTTCAATGACTTACTAGTGATTACAATAGCTATTACAGTTCTCTCTGGTTGTGATGTATCTGTGTTACAAAGGAGAGCTCCTTAGCCCCTCATCTGTGCCTGGGTGGTGTGTATGCAGACTGTAGAAAGATCTGCTGTTATGTACCATTGAATCAGGGCGTACATGTTAATGTTAGTTGACTTAACTGTTGTAGATTTCTTTGTGTTTTTTATCAGAAAAAAATCCCATTTAATTTTAAAGTAGATATTGAAATGCAGGCTAAATAATTTTTCAAAGGTTAATTATAAGAGAGAAGTATTTGTAAATGAGTGTGTATCAGGCCCTAAAAATATTTGTAGATCAGAAAATGCCATAATTATCTAATCTGTACTTTGAATGTATTATCTGTAGGTTATCTGTTTGCCATTTCAGTCAGTAAAATAGAAGGATAAGTTTAACTTTATATAAACATGTGTGTGTGTGTGTGTGTGTGTGTGTGTGTACTAGTATATTGAAAAGTAGAAAATATAACCTGCCATTTAGAAAAGTGTGTGTTATGACAGAATGCATGTTTAAATGTTATTTAGATCAGTAATTTTCAACCTTTTTAATCTCATGGCACACATGAACTAACTATTTAAATTCTGTGGCACACCAAAAATATTATAATTTGCCTAACTGACCAAAAAAATTTGGTTTAATTTTGCTTCATTCATCTTGGACACCTATTGTTGTATAGACTGTTGTAATTTTTTTTTTTTTTTTTTTTTTACAATCTAAGGCGAAAAAGGTCAGTGCCCTTGATTAAATAGTCAGATATTGCATGTTTTAAAATTTCTTACAGCACACTGGCTGAAAATAATTGACTTAGATTATTGTTACAAAAGACCAATGGTTACTTCAGCATTTCCTAGGCAGATGAAGTTCATTAGAAATAATACGAGAAAGAAATATTATAGATTTGTAAATGATTATTATTATCTATTTGCAGAGAAAATCTTGTAAAGGGGCCATCCTTTTATTTGCAATTATGCAATGATATAAAATTTAGGCCAATTCTTTATTGTAAAAAAATGCAAAGTATATATTTTGCATGATTATTTTTCAATTTAGGTTCAATATTATGGATTATCTATATATTCTTGTATGCTATCTCAGGGCAATGCATTCTCTAGATCTATGACATTTATCTTCATGTCTTTAGGAGGGTACATTTTTATTTCCATAGCCACATCTCCCATATGCCATGAGTTTAGTTTAAATGGATCAGCTAAAATTGATTTCCTTAAGCAACATTGCATTTTGTTTGGAAAAGAGACGGTCGCTGGATGAGGAAGAAAATGAGACATGGTTTGCGTCAGTATTGTTTGTGTTCAAATTGTAAAATTCATGGACTCTTTAATAGAGTAGGGAGGATTGGAGATGTACTCAATTTTAGCTCTTATTCAGCAAATGTCTACAATTCAGCTCACTAAAGAATTGTAAGGAAGAAAGCATTGAAATGTTACATCGGAAGAGTGTGTGTTCCAGTCAAGTACTCTAGACAAGTCTTAATGGCTTCTTTTGTGTGTCTGTATGTTAATTCTGTCTTTCACATTAGAATTTATATTTTATAGATTTTCTTTAAGATAAAAGTCAAAATGAGCAGTTCTCACCATGGGATACTCAGTTACTGCTTTTTCTCTCCCAGTCTCTTATTTTGGGGATTTCTCCTCTCTTATCAGCAGTCTTACTGAGGGAACTGAAGTACCAGCCTCTGTTATTATAGGCATTTCCTTTTGTTCAGGATAAAATTCAGTGGTAACTCCTGTGGGAGGTGATGGACACGGAGGACAACAGATTGCTGTTGTTAAAGGTAAATTAGAAATAGATGATAAAACTCACTAAGTGTTTGAATCTCTGCCTCCCAAACTTCATCTCCCCAAATGACAGTAATAAATAGCATAATAAAAGTTTTATTTAGTTTTTGGTCTTTTTGAAACAGGAATATTTCCCATATCACATCAGATATGCAGTTTTTTTAAATTATTAAATCAGATTTGCAAGTCAGCTAGCATATTATCTTTGTTAAAGAATGCATGCAAGTAGAATCTGTATTGAAATAACTCTCCTTGGTTTCCAGGTACCATTATAGTGGATAACATGCTGATCAAAGGGACTGCTGGAGGACCAGACCCCACCATAGAGCTCTCTTTAAAGGACAACGTGGATTACTGGGTGCTGCTGGATCCCATTAAGCAGATGCTGTTCCTGAACAGCACGGGCAGAGTTCTGGATAGAGATGTTAGTGATTTCTTTCTTTATTACACTTGAAGTGTCTGCATGTGTCTATTGATATGATATCTAATTTTCTTTATATAATTTTAGTTTATTTTCCATGTTCATCAACAAAAACTTGTTTTTAGCTCCTTAAAAAAATAGGAAAGAAAGGTCCCCTCCATGTCTGACAGAACCATCATATCTTTTATCTGTCATCCTGGAAGTGAATCATATTTCTGAACAAGAGGCTAGAGTGTTCTGAATGAAGGAGTGGTAACCTTGGAAAAGTAGGATAAGCACAGTGGTAATCCAGGGTGAGAGCTAGACATGCAGCTACGTGTTGACTTGAGGACAGAGGATTTGGTGGGAATACTAATGGCGGCTGTTCTTGCACGCACTAAGCGCTGGTTGAGAGATGAGTTTGCAGTGATGTGCCTATAGAGCTGTAGAAGAACTCACAGAAGTGGGCCCAGGTCTCCTGGCAATGTTCCTGTCCAGTCCTCCCAGTCCAGTCATTCTCAGGCAGCACGACCTAAATAGCACTATGTTACCAACAGCTCAGTTACCAAAGTCACTGAATGTATCATCTCTGAAACAGTTTAAAAACTTGAGTGTATTTATTTCAATGTAACTTTATTCTCATGTATTTGCAGTTCAGTCTTGTGAGCAGGGAAGAGTACGTGGGGAGTAGGGGTTTCAATAACTAGTAGTAACTGTGCAGGACCTTGGGAAAACTCAAGGAGGATATATAAACATGCCTACTCCAAAACTTTCTAGTTTATGAAATTCAAAGATTAGATATTCAGTTCACTGAATGATTTCTCCACATCATTAAGGACCTATGATCAACTTTACAGTATGATAGAGTAGATGATCCCTAACGTATTTCACATGTAAAATTTAGAGTCTTTAAAATGTTCTAGTGAGGTGGGCAATACATAGGATTCTCCCACCAGGATAGCTGTCTTCATATACTTGCACACTTTGTATACATGGGTATCTTTGTATACTTGGGGAGATTCATAATCTATATAATAAAAGCCTAATATGCAAATTGATCAAATGGTAGAATGACTGTTTGCTATGACATGCACTGACCACCACAGGGCAGAAGCTCCACGTAGGAGCTGCCCCCAGCCTGAAGACCCCAGGCCAGCCAAGGCAGGTGCCAGCGGGGGGCCCCCTGATTGCTCCACTGGTCACCCTGCAGAGGGAGGTGACTGGCAGTGGCAGCAGGGAGCAGGGCCAGCTGGCAAGCAGGTGGCAGCAGGGATGGGGCTGGTCAATTGGTGGCGCCAGGCTGGCCAAGGCAGGTGCCAGCAGGGAGGCCCCCAATCACCCCACTGGTCACCCTACAGATTGCCCCTAACCACCAGCCAGGCCTAGGGACCCTACCACGCACGAAATCCATGCATTAGGCATCTATTATAGTTTAATTCTAATTGAGCAATGGTGGCATACTTGAAACGTGGGTAGCAGTAGAGAATAGGAATAGAACTGTTCGGCTCAACTTAGGGACAATAAGCATCCTTAATGCTGTCCCCATCCCTCCCTCTCACAGCCCCCACTATGTCCTTTTACCACAGAAGCATGCGTTATGTGGGTGACTAAGAAGATGTAAATGGAATAAAGACATCTGCTATCCTCAATTGTGTCTTCTTCGTTTACCTTATCATAAATCCTACTTTTATAAACCAATCTGAACAATGGCACACATTGGCAAACTGCAGGATTCCCCCAGCCCCTAGCTGCATTACTCACAGGCATTCTTTACTGGCCCTATTTAGGTACGTCCGTATCCAAGTCATATGAATTTTATAACATGCTAGGGGAATTATAGAATATTTATCTATTTGAGACCACTATCATTTTATATTTTGTATCCTTTTTAAAAATCACCTTATAACCCAGCCACCAGGAGGTTGTGCTTCTTTTCCCACTCAGGGCCCTTAACCATGTTGCAGCTTGATCCCCAGTTGGGGACATGCAGGAGGCAGCCAACCAATGATTCTCTCTCATCATTGATGTTTCTTCTATCCCTCTTGTCCTCTACCTTCCTTTCTCTGGAATCAATAAAAACATATTTTTTTAAATCACCTTATAGCTAATTATGGTAATTTACTGGTTCACTACTAAATTACTTTTGGGAACCTATTTTTATATAAAAATCACACTAATAAGTCTGAATTATGAGTAGAGAGAAAGGATATCCTCCTATATAAATAGTCTTCCATCTCTCCAACCTATAAAGCTGTTTAAATGGTAATTACTTACCAAAAATTATATTACTTTTCAAGATAAGTATCTGTTTTCTTAGTATTTTTTTTTTATTTCTAATATGGGCATTATTTATTGAACATTGGCTAAAATGAATCTATGTCATGGGGATATATTTAAAATTGATTTGGCCTGAACATAAAAATGCAAAAATATGCACATGTATCATTTAAAGAAAAATTCAGACTGGTTTATTAACATACTAATGAACATTAAGTTCCTTTCCATTTGAAATGTTATTTCAAATTAGGAATGCTATGGTCAAGTTAAAAAAGATCGTTTGCAAATTGAAGTGTTGTCAGTGGACAGCTAATTAAAATTAGCTAAAGATGATGGAGACTAGGTCATCTAAAGAAAATTAAATGTAAAATGAATATTGCAGAGAAAAATCTGTAAATTGGGAAAAATAAGACCTGCAATGTATTACCATTAAGCAAATGCACTTACTGAAACAATGGCAAGACATTGAATAGAAGATACTCCAAACCTTATTAATATGAAAATTTAAGCTTGTATAGTTAAATAAATTCACACCAAAGATTTAACATCACCATCTTGCACAGGTACTTTCTTTTGGTGGTTAGACTTATAAAACCTGAATTAGAATAGACGCCACTTGAGGCTTCCTATGAGTAGGGACATGATGGCCCTCCAGTGTTTTTGTTTGTTTGTTGTATTTTGTTGCTATTGCTGTTTTCATTGTTATTGTAACACTAAAGGCCCGATGCATGAAATTCATGCAAGAGTAGGCCTTCCCTTCCCCTGGCTGCTGGCACCAGCTTCCCTCTTGCACCCAGGACCCAGGCTTCCCTCTGGCTCAACTTCGTCTAGAAGGACTTCTGGAATGACATCCAGTCTAATTAGCATTTTACCCTTTTATTATTATAGATATTTTACTGGCCCCACTGCTCTGGTGTACTCAGTGTTTACATCAGGAAAGTTTAATGTAGATACTATAAATGAAGTCCACACTGCTAATTAATAAGGAAGCCAGGTTGCCAATTTTTGTTTGTTTGTTTAATATCAGGGAATTCTTCTGGAATAAACATGTGGATTGCATTAACCTAAGAGTTAGAAGTATAATATAAATATAAAAATAGTATGAAGAGTCATGCAGAAGAAATAAGAAGTATAGATGTAGTTCAGAGTAAGCTGAGTAGAAGTAGTAGCATGTGTGAGAAGAATAACAAGAGTGTAAAATACTATCAAGTTTAGACCTGCTAGCTGGTAATGGAGGCCATCAAGTTAAAGAGCAACCATAAAAGGGGGGAAAAGACAATCTGATGTATAGAAACTATTAAATGTTTATATCATGAATATATTGGATCATTAAGAAATATTTCACCAGCATTAGATTTCCAAGAGTCATGGGGAAAAAATGATAATAGGCTGAATGTACTTTTTAATGTATAGATTTGTCAGTAAGACTTCATCTTTTGGGGGGCACTTAGTATTCTGATCAAATCTATGGACTCATTTCTCAGGGAAAAGTTTATTTTCACATCAATAAATTATTTGCAATTTCAAGAGTTTCACTAACTATCAAGATTGCATAGAGCTCAGGTTACAGAACTTGCCTTGGGTAAATAACCTTTTTTAAATTATCAATTTGAGAGAGAATCTTATATCTTTAAATTAGTATTTCCAAACAGAACTAAGAGAAGGAATGATTATTTACCATATATGTTAACTTTTATATCACATCATACTGGAGTAACTTGCAGTAGTCATATACACTGAGTGGCCAGATTATTATGATCTCTAAATGCATAATAATCTGGCCACTCAGTGTGTATTTTATATAATAAAAGACTAATATGCAAATTGTCTCCTCAACCAGGAGTTCAACCAGTAGTCAGGCTGGCCAGCCATCCATGTCCACTCCCCCTGTCCAGGCTGGCTGGACCCCACCCATGCACAAATTCATGCACCAGGCCTCTAATATATATATATAATCTTGCCACTCAATATATATATATATATATATATTGGCAAACTGCAGATCTCCCCTGGACCCTAGCTGCATTACTCACAGGTATTCTTTACTGGCCCTGTTTAGGTATGTCCGTATCCAAGTCATATATATATATTAAGTGGCAAGATTGTTATGCATTCAGAGATCATAATAATCTGGCCACTCAGAATATATATTTGTGCACAGGGGAGGGGAGTCCCCTCAGCCCAGCCTGCACCCTCTCCAACTCAGGACCCCTCGGGGGATGTCCGACTGCGGCTTTTGGCCCAATCCCAGTGAATGGGCCTAAACCTGCAGTTGGACATCTCTCTCACAATCGCTCACTAATCTCTCACCTGCCTGCCTGCCTGGTCGCCCCTAACTGCCCATTGCTGCTGGCCAGGTCGCTCCCAATTACCTTCTCCCTGCCAGCCTGGTCACTTCTAACTGACTCCCCCCCCCCCCCCCCCTCCCCACACACACACACATGTCTAGTTGCCTCTTTCTGCTCCCCCTGCCAGCCTGGTCACTACCAACTGCCTCCCTCTGATGACCTGGTCGCCCTAACTGCTCCCCCCCTGCTGGCCTGGTCGCCCCTCATGACCCCCTCTCTGGCCTGGTCACCCATGCAGCCTGCTGTCAAGTCATTTGGTGATCCCTCACTACCCCCCTGCCGGCCTGGTCATAGGCAGCCATATTGTGAGGGCATGAGGGTCAATTTGCACATTACCTCTTTATTATATAGGATATATATTTCAGAGAGGAAGGAGAGGAAGAGACAGAAACATCAGAAATGGGAAAGAATCATTGACCAGCTGCCTCCTGCATGCCCCACAACCTGGGCATATGCCTTGACTGGAATCAAACCATGGTAGGTAGACGCTCAACCCCTGAGCCATGTCAGCAGAGCACTTGTTGAAGTCTTAATGATTTCTCTATATATTAGACACTAGCCATCTTTTTAATAACATGAAGTAATATGTGAATTGGGGAAAAATAAATCTTAATTTATTTTGATGCATTTCACTTTGTCCTATATTACCTTATTTGGGTTGTGAGTTTATCTTTTTGCTGTCACAGTGCTTTCAGGGTTTTTATTTTTCTTTTAAATCAAAATGTAAATGTCTTTATCCTGAAAATTCTCAATCCAGTGTCCATCTGGTATGTGTACAGTATAGATTATTGCTGCTGAAAAAGTTGTATCTAATCACAACTGAAAATTAGTCTCATTTAATTGTAAAATAATATATACCTGGTGGTAAACATATCAGAAAAGAAAGCTCAAGTCAATGGAGGCTTTAAAATACTGAGTAGTTTAAAATTTCAATAAGATTTTTCATTTTGTAAAGATAGTAAATACATAGAAAGAAAAATCTTGGCAAAAACCTTTTATTCCTGTGAGAATTGAATACATTTTGCCTTTGCCTTATGAAAAATAAAATCAATTCTTATACAGGTTTGCTAAAAACTTATTTCCCTCTAAATTATTTAGCCCATCAAATAACATCATTTCTGGAAAAACTCAATTCCCTTTAGATTGAAGATGTGTGCTATAATCAATACTGTAATATCAATAAATTCACTATAATAAACTTCACTTTGAATGTTGAATCCAAAGTGGATTTCTGAAAAACCCTTAACTCAATTTTCTATTTTTGTCTTTTCACAAATTACACAGTTCATACATATTTGTTGTCAAGTTTTTATTCCTTTACTTTCTACTTCAACTGTACTTTTCAAAGATAATACCCATCAACTGTTGGTACATATTATCCATGTACTTTATGCATATCAAAATCTATACACCAAGATATAAATATGCAAATATACATTCAGAATGTTATGCTAAATATTCATTTTTAAACTAGGAGAATAGTTGGCATGCCTGTGAATATATACATTTTGGTTGTTTTAAGTAATTGCCCTCTAAATTTATACACACTCTTTTATTTTTTGTTTAATATTGAAGCGACTTAAGAGAATTAGACAGAATAAAATTGTCATGACTTATTTTTTCCCACCAGTTATGAAAGACAAACCACAATTTCCCTAACTCATTCCTAAAGACTTTGGATTCCCCAAACTCTCACTAATGGACTTAATAGAACTACACTTGATATATTTATGACCTTTTTAAACAGCAGAATAGAATCTATTCCAATGTGAGATCACAATGTGTGTTATATATTAGCTGCAGGGAATTCTTGCCTTCAACATGATCCATTATGGTTGAAATTTATTGTTAGCTAAGTTCTATCCATACTACTAACAGTTGCATGGGGAGCTAAAATTGAGAATGACAAGAGTTCCAGATGACCTGGGTATGTCTAATTTATGGGCACTTATAGGACTAAGTGGGCTCAGTGCAGTATGCATTTGATCCTCTACTTGCAACGATTGTGACCTTTCTGTCCTAGTGCTTCCACTCATAGAATTAGAGGTTGAGATGAAATGGTTTTATAGGTCTCTCTTGAAATATTTAGAGGACAAATAACCTTAGAAAAACATGATTCAACTGATTGTCTTCCAAAAGAGGTGTGCCAAAGGTGTGCCAAAGACTAATAGTACCTGTATTTATTGTTTTTTACTTTATGATTAAAATATGCTGTCCAATAAAGCAAACACTTTAATAACTGTAGTAAAGAGGTCATCTAATTCAAATTATTTCCTTAAAACTTTGAAGATCTAGTCTTATGAAATAATCTTTTTATTCTCCTCAACCTTGAAAATTTTAATGATGGAGCTTGTCTTATAGGATAGTCTATTCTATTCTGCACCATTATGGATTACTAGAAAACCACTACTTACATTGAAAACATATGCTTTATAAAACTTTTTATTCATTGTTCTTATTTTAGCTCTCTAGAACTGCAATAAATAAAAGATCCTTGATCATTTCACAACTATTCAGATGTCTAGCAAATACTGTATTTTTATCTTAATCATCCTCAAATTTTAACACATACTTGAAAGTGTTCAGATTTTATATCTTATTCACCCAGAATATGGTGCTTATTATAACCCACCTATCTCTGCACCTGATATGATCAATGAATATGAAGTATTATTTTTCCAGAAGCCCACTCACAGTGTCACTATATAAACTTGATGTTCATTTTGTATATATATCATACAGTTATAAAACTAAGTTTGAAAACCAAGTAGGCTCAGGTATACAGCCATCTGTCATAGGCACAGTGCTGGTGCATGTGTAGAGAGATTTTGCCAGGACTGAAACAATACTCCAGGTTTTGTAGAGCTTTAAATTTAGAGTAGGGAGATAAAGTAAAACAAATATATAAAATATGTACTATGTCAAGTGTTGGATGGAAATTGCAAAAAAGAAAACTAGTGAAGGGAGAAATAGAAAAGAGAAATCGAAAAGTGCTGGAGACATAGTACTTTAGATGGTATAAGAACAGGTCATTCTGAAAATGATATATTTATAGGGGTAATTTTATGATCTGAAAAATATTTTTTAAATCACAAAGATACATGTTTTAGTGTTAATCCTTTGACTGTGGAGTCAAAGAGATGTAGGTGTGCATCCCAATTTTGCAAGCCCTAAGCTCTGGGACCAGAGTAAGTGGGTTCCCCTTTGACAACACTTTTCTCCTTCAACAATTTATCATAAAAATAAATTAAGCGATTTAGTACATATTTAGGTATAGAATGTTTATTGAAGTATCATTTATAATGATAAAAACTGACAACATAAAACATCTCATTATAATTTTCTAATTAGACAAATTACGCTATAGAATTAAAGTGGAGTGAGTACTCTGAAACTACAGAAAGTAGTTTCATAGTAGTATACACCAAGATGTTATAGTAAATCTATATTTATAAATATGATATATTCATTCTGTGTATGTTTATGTGTATGTGTATAATACATATATATCTGGAAAGGGGGAAATATTAGAAAAATAAGCATTTAAAGGTACAAATAGAGTATATTTGATTAAATTGTGAATGGGTTCTCTTATTTACATTTTGATTTTTATCAGATATCAACATATAATATTTTAGCCAAAACCGGTTTGGCTCAGTGGATAGAGCATTGGCCTGCGGACTGAAAGGTCCCAGGTTTTATTCCGGCCAAGGGCATGTACATTGGTTGTGGGCACATCCCCAAAAAGTGTGTACAGGAGGCAGCTGGCCGATGTATCTCTCTCATTGATGTTTCTAGCTCTCTATCCGTCTCCCTTCCTCTCTGTGAAAAATCAATAAAATATATTTTTAAAAAACATATATAATATTTTAGCAAAAATATAGACACAAATGTTAAATATCCCTTCCCCAAGAATTTTATTATTAACATCATTTTTATAAATTAGAAGTTCATATAAAAATTTGATCCATCCCATCCAATCTCAGCATTCATTTTATGGTTGTATTTATCACCATCTTCTAATTGTGAGCATGATGCTACTTAAGATGCTATATTTTGAGACACAAAGTTGAACATGAAGTAATCTTAATCATTTTCTTGTCCTTAAAATAGTACAAATTGGATCAATTTGTGTAGATTATTATCATGTAAAAATGAACAAGCATATAAAATTGTATTAAATAGTGCTTTGACAGCAATAATAATAAAGTGAGTTTTTGTTTTTTTAATAAACGTACAATTTCTGTATTTCAGCCACCAATGAACATACACTCTATCGTGGTGCAAGTCCAGTGCGTCAACAAAAAAGTGGGCACTGTTATCTACCATGAAGTTCGAATCGTGGTGAGAGACAGGAATGACAACTCACCCACATTCAAGCATGAAAGCTACTATGCCACTGTGAATGAGGTCAGTCTCTAAATGTTCTCTTTGTCCTTTTTTATACAAATAACTGACTATGCTATAAATGTTTTGAAATGAGTCTTCTATAATAATAAGCTTGCCTGTTTAGAAATATCAAGAAAATATTTTAAGGAAGAGGGCTTTAGAGGGAATAAGGCCTGGATCATTCCTGACATGATTTTAAGAATTTTCTTTGCTATAGGAAATGTTTGATTTATTTATAATAATGACCAAAATATTAATGCTCATGATCAGTATGCACAATTTTAAGCCTGAATCCACCTGTATGCCTACTGACGCTCAACAGAAGTTATTTGTTTTCATTGTAAGGAGAAGAACTAATTTATTTTTGTATCTCTGAAGTGTTTGCAGTAATTAAATGCTGGAAGAAAATATCTATTTAGGATTCTATCAATTTAAAATCTTTCCTCAATTTTAAAATCATTTTGGTGCATTCAAAATATTTCAATACTAGAAGCTCAGAGCATGAACTCATGCAGCCCTGCCCACCCCTGTGTGCCTTGCCTCACTCCCAGCACCGCCCACCCACGCTGAACTTTGGTGGTTAAGGCATGAGGGCCACAGGAATTTTATAATATAGATAACTCACAATTAAATTTTTAAAAGAAAATTCTGATAAAATTATTAAAATAATCAAAAAAGTAATATTATTGATTTTATTAGAACATGCTTTTGTTAGTTTATTAGCTTTGTTTTTTTTGTTTGTTTGTTTTTTGGGGGGATTGTTTTTGTTTTGGGGTTTTTTATTTTTATTTTAAAATAAAAGAGATCTGGCTCAAAAAACAAACAAACAAACAAACAAAAGCATAGATTCCTTTTATTTAAGATCCCTTTTATTTTAAAAAATTACTCTATTATAACATTTTTGTTATTCCATTAAGTCAGAAAACATTTTAAAGTCCCTCTAATATCATCTATTATGTGTATTTTAACAACAGAAAAAAAAGGAACCACATTTTAGCGGTTCTTCTTTACCTCTAAGATGCTCATTGAACCTTAAAAATATGTACCTACTTAGGATGAAATCAGTGTAATTAGGGTATTAGTTACACAGCATTGGGCCTTTAACCTCCACAAGCTTTTGAAATTGTTGGCATGTATCCTATTTATCTCAACATTCTTCTATTCAGCTGAAACCGGTTTGGCTCAATGGATAGAGCGTTGGCTTGGGGACTGAAGGGTACCGGGTTCGATTCCCATCAAGGGCATGTACCTTGGTTGCTGGCATATCCCCAGTGGGGGGTGTGCAAGAGGCAGCTGATCAATGTCTCTCTCATCGATGTTTCTAGCTCTCTATCTCTCTCCCTTCCTCTCTGTACAAAATCAGTAAAATAAAATAAAATAAAATAAAAAATAAATAAAAAAATTATTCTATTCATAAGAAAATTAAGAAATGATGTTTTTCACAATCTGAGACTTTATAGTTTGTATTACTTTAAAATAAACACATCTCTTTTAAGTTTTAACAGGACAAGTTACTGATCAGTCAAGGCTTAACCTTTTTGAGTTACCATGACTGAACAGGTTTCTACTAAAAAAGACAGATGCTAATTAATGTAATTAATCAGGTTACATAATTATTTTAGCATCTGAAGTATATTATTTCAATGAAATTTTTCTTTTTTATTTCAGTGATAATTTCATTTGGGCATAAACTTATATTCAGGTGAATTATGTTAGGCACAGATCTAAATGTAATATATATTTTATACCATATTTAAACTATTCCTGGATCCATATATTTAACTTTTGTAAGTAAATATATAATATACAAATTGAAGTTCAAAGTATTAAATGTGAAAATGTGATTTAACTACTTTCACTTACCCCACCCAAACTTTTCAGCACGTTGCTGAAAAATAATGTTCTCAAATACTATTTTAATCATGTCACTCTCCTATTCAAAAATTGTATAATTTAAAATTATTGCCAGGAAAAAGGCCATCTATCTCTGTTGACTAACTAAAGGCCTTCCATAATACGACCTTTTGTCAATGTATTTTTAACTTCAAATTCTTTATGATAAAGCCTCACTTCTTTCAGACTAATTTCTCCCTCTCACAAATATTTCCACTTCTTGGGCTTTGCTCACACAGTCCATTTTACTTAGAATGGCAGCCTCCTTACCGTGCAAGTCCACAGGTTTTATTCATCTTTTAAGGATTAACTCAGACCTATTTCTATTTCCTATTTTTAAAGTTGTCCCCAGATATTCACATTCATTTATCTTCAGTTTTTCCAAACTCTCAAATACTCATAGTATGGATAAATGTCAATTACAGCGACATAATCTATAGAAAAATCAAACATTTTGTTTGCAGAGGTCCAGAGTTCTTTACAAAGCTGTACGTATATGGTTTTCTCTCAGTACATTTCCCTATAGTCAACTGAGACAGTCCTTTTTCACTGGTACTGTGTTCATATTTTCCATAGTTTGATAATAATATCTCCCTTTGATTTTGCTCGTAATATTTAATCTATTTTCTTGGGGAAAAAAAAACACACAAAAAGTTCATTTAAACCTCAAAATATAATTGCAAGGAAATAAACCAATTTCACTGTTGTTCTGATCTTTTATTTATTTGAGGAGTTCTTCCATAGTAGTACTTCTCTTCATTTCATTGGCTAGAATGGATATGTAAATCCATTGAAATTATATTAATATATACTTATGTTTATGTGTCTACACTCCAACTACAATGCTGCTTTTAAAATAAAATTAAATACATTTTACTCTTCTGTGAAAGATTGCAAAATATTTTCTATGCTGTCTCTTTTTCTTTTACTTTGCTTAATATATTTTTATTGATTTCACTGAGGAAGGGAGAGGGAGAGAGGGGCAGAAACATCAATGATGAGAGAAAATCACCAATTGGCTGCCTCCTGAATGCCCCACACTGGGAATCAAGCCCACAACCTGGGCATGTGTCCTGACCAGGAATCAAACTGTGACCTCTTGATTCATAAGTCATTCTCAACCACTGAGCCATAGCAGCTGGGCCTGTCACATTTTATTATAGGCATGCAGTTAATACAGAATGATCTAAATGGTGTGTATATTTGTTTGTTTGTTTAATCACTCGGAGTTTAATAGATTGTTGGTTCAAAATATTTTACTTCATCAAAATCCTTAAGACAGATATAAAGTCATTATAACAATTGTATAAAAGAAGTTTCCAAAATTAAAGTCCTGATTAGTCACTATGAGAACACTGAGCCCTGAAGCAATAGCATGAATTGGCTATGTTAAACTGGTCACAAAGTTGGGAGTAAAACCTACATTTTTGGTTCAATCATCCCTTCACTGCTTATTGGTAGACATCCTATTATATTAACTAAATTACAATCATTTTCATGTAACTGATTTAAAAATAAATATCAGGGTTTATACATATAGTATTGTATCATCTACCAAATAAAAGAGTAACATGGTAATTGACCATACCTCCATAATACCCACCAGCCATCAGGAGTGAATATGCAAATTAACAAAACAAATAAGGTGGGTTAATTTGCATGCACAGGCACTGAGCTGCTGGGGCCAGGGCGGGATGCTTGTGTCATCACCATGGTGATGATGCTGGTGTTCTGCACCACCCCAGCCACTCTGGGACCATGGGCAGCATGGGAAGGCAAAAAGGCAGCTCCAGCCAGAGAGGAGGTGGTGCCGGAAGCCAGGGAAAGGAAGGCCCATTCTTGCATAAATCTTCCTGCATTGGGCCTTCGTGCATACACCCTTTGTAAGCATGTTCTTCTATTAATATGTCAAAAATTCTAAAGCCTATATCTAAATACTGACCAAGGACTATCATGAGGTTTATAATTCCTTGTTTGTGTGCAAGACATGAGACATTGCAAATATTTTTCTCTGGGTAATTTAAGACTCTCAAAATGAATGTCTTGTTCAACTACATGTATAATAGTTGTAAAAGCCAGCATAACATAAAAGGTATTTAATACTAACTGATATCAAATGCATGTTTAATTAGCATGTTTATTTTACTCTACTTCAAGTTCTGCTATACTTAATTCTCTGAACATGGCATGATAATGTCCTTCAACAACTCCTTAGATTAATGTGCTCATTAATTTTTAAAAATTGGATTCTAAAATATTTTAGTTTTTTTTAAGGTTTAACAGAATGATTTAAAACATTTTAATGATGCTCTCAATAAGCAGAAACCAAAAGCTTAATTTCAGTCAAATTAAATTCAGCCAAATTAAGCCATAGAAATATATGATAATCTCTTTCTTGTTTTCTCTCTTTCTTCACACACACACACACACACACACATGCTCACACAAACACACGCATATGCACACACACATGCAAACTCTTAAGTCTACCTTATTTAATTTTTTGATTAAATATTAGTTTAAATGTTTATTATATATTTATAAAAATTAAGTGTAATATAAGTGGATAAATTTTTATCTTTAGAAATATATTTCTTATAATATGTTCAAAGCTTAGACTTTGTTATAATGAAAGTGATTCATGAAATAGTATTATTGTATTTTTATTATTTATTTAAAATACATCAGAGCTATTTATACATAAATAATATTAATAAAAGTAATGGAATACCATATAACCCTCATCCAATTTCCCCTTCTGTTAATATATTTCATTAGTATAATACATTGTTTTTTTTTAATAACTAATGAACCAACAGTGAAACATTATTTACTTGAATGAATATTTTATTCAGATTTTCTTAGTTTTTATCTAATATTTTAGTTCCTTAACATTTTCTTGACTTTAATGACCTTAATAATTTTCAGGAGTGGGACGATTTATAAGTTATTTCTTATTTTGGGTTTACCTGATATTTCCTCATGATGATGGATTTTGTTCAGGAATACCACAAGATGCTGTATTCTTCCTAGGACATAGCAAGAGAGACATACAATGTCAATGTGTTCCGTTACTAGCAATGTTAGCTTTTTATTGCTTTACTAAGTTAGTGTCTGCCTCTTCTTTTCTACTTTATTTACTAATTATATTTACTTAATAATTAATAAGTATTTAAAACTATTTGATGAAGAATGAATTTAAGACTTTGTAAATATCTTATTTATCATCATATCTTCACTCACACTTTTCTTTTTTTTATTATTATTATTTTTTTAATTAATTAATTTATTTTTTTTACATATTTTAATGATTTTTTTTGCCCCCCTCCCTCCCCCATATCCCCTCCCTCCCCATAGTTTTATGTCCATTGGTTGTACTTTCACTCACACTTTTCTTAGTGATTTATAAAACATTGATTTGGCCAAAACCGGTTTGGCTCAGTGGTAGAGAGTCGGTCTGCAGACTGAAAGGTCCCAGGTTCGATTCCGGTCAGAGGCATGTACGTTGGTTGTGGGCACATCCTCGGTGGGGGGTGTGCAGGAGGCAGCTGGTCGATGTTTCTCTCTCATGGACGTTTCTAGCTCTCTATCTATTTCTCTTCCTCTCTGTAAAAAATCAATAAAAATATATTTTAAAAAACATTGATTTGTTGAAAAGCCATTGATGAAAATGCAAATTATTATGGTGTATATATTTTCTTCATTTCATTTTTCTCCCCTCTTGATCATTTAGTAGCTGCTGTTTCAGGCATTATAAAATGCCCTGGCAATAAATGTTTGGTTACTAATGAGAAGGTTAGCATACTGAAATCATAGTGAATAAAGGAATTTATGAAATAATTTGCTTGCTGAAAATCAACCTGTTTTCAATAGCAGTTATTATTCAATATGAGTTTTCTAAAATGCAGGCAAGAACTAATTTGAATTTATTTGTTTTTCTGTAAAATATCTCAAAAGCATTTTTTCTTAGGGCTAAACATAATTTATCTTTGATGGAATACATCATCCAAATTGCATCATTTCAGATTATCTGTGCATCTTGGGTTTTTTAATGTGTCAAGCTCTATTTATTTCTTCTTTTGTTTCCCCTCTTCTCAAAAGTTTATTATTAGTAAATTATGAAATTTCTGAAATAAAATATTTCATAGTGCTTGAGACCATCTGTGTTGCAGTCTTTATCTATAAACAGAGAATATGCCCAGAAAATCAGGCTAAGGGCTATGAGCAAGGGCAAAACCACAAACTTGATGGCAGCGTCACCTACTGGAAAATCAAGTTTCCAGCAGCCAACCTGGCGAGTTATATAAGAACCAGAGAAGATACACAAGCTTAACTATGAATTCAGACACAGAAGTAACAAAAAATCTGAAGCAGGTATATTAACAGAAAATTCCAGATGTAAGCAGGACCAACAAAAAATATCTCCAACTCAGTGATAATTAGGAAAACATTGAGATGTCTGATACTTTAAAATGCAAAAGCAACAACACAAAATTTCAAGAAACTGAAGAACCAAAGAAAAGTCATCATCAAAAGATAACAATCTATTGTACAATAATAAAACTAAAAAATATGGATATTGGTGATTTACCTGATAAAAATGTCAGTGTAACTGTTTCAAGGAATCTAATACTATAAGAAAGCATAGAAAGACAATTCAATAAAATCAGGAAATTATACATAAATAAAATGAACAATTTAACATATATAAATCATCAAAATGAAACAAACAGAAGTTTTGGAACGGCATAATTCAATGAACAAGATGAAAAACACAATAGAAAGTATCTGCAATAGAATAGAACAAATATTTTAAATAAGGTGTCTTTAAACAAAAAATACATAAAATAAGGTTATGTATTGATTAGTTGATAAAAAATGTTATAAGTGGAGGTTATAAGAACTTAACTCTGTATTCTCCTAGCAATGTAATAACCTTGTATTCCTTTAGGAACAATGATTGAGTCTTTGTTCATTCAGTGTCTGTGGTAACTTTATAGAAAATAACTACCTAGAGTAATGAAAATCAACAGTATTTATATAAAAACATGAATGCAATGCTTCTGTGGGGAAGTATTGCCCATTAAGATTAGTAAGGACAAATGTTTGCTTTGGGAAGCATAGTTCATAATTTTCATGTTGGCTTGAGTATCTGTGGGTCATAAGATATCTAGACAGTTAACTGAGAAGAGCTCACCTTTTACATTCACATTCTAATTTCCCTCATGCATCTTTTTGAAATATTGAATTTTCTTGCATTTGTTTTCTTTAACAGTTACATATTTTGCATTTATTTATACATTTTTGTATTTCCCAATAGCTGTATTAAATCATTTGTGAAAGAGCACATGAACTAAATAAGTTATACCCTCTGGCAGCTACCCAATCTAATAATCATCCCATGCATAAAATGCCCTTCAGAAAACCAAATTTATTTTTCTGAGGCTTGTTGGCATGTTAAAGGCCATAGACCATGCTATTTGCATGGTAGATGTGCCCTGAGAACTGTGAATAATAAAATATAGGGCAATACATTATAATATACTACTTAACTGTCATGTGATGATTTAAACTTCCACACCACACTATTTTAAAATTCTCAAAGCACCAGTGTGCAATGGCCCCTCTAATGAGAATAAGTAAGGGTAATATGTGCGTATTTCTATTCATCTACTATGTATGTGCTTATAGATATGTATATATTTTTATTGGTTGTACATGAAAATTAATGAAGTAGGATTCTGAAATCTAATATTTTTTAAAACCATTTTGTGTATTCTAACTCTCAACTCTTTATGTGCATCTAGTATAGATTATTTCATTGGAGCCCTTTTTGTCTTGCCAGACTTTTTATATTAGCACAAAATATTTTACCTTTTTTTTTTCCTTAGCTATTTCTATTATACTAGTTTCAAATATTCCACACCCTAGCGCATATCTGAACAGACTAACTATCTGAGTTGTAGGTTGTGTTTGTAATGTGTAGATCCATTTTAGTTCTGATATTTTAATTCAACCCATGACACAGTGATTTCCTTTTCCAACAAAGATGTTTGAAGAAATAATTTTGAGTTTATTTCATTAGATATCTGGAAACATATTGCTATCATTCAATTTTAAAATTGCATAATTTAAAAATCAAATCACAGCTATATAAGAATGATAGAAGTTTTTTGAGAGAGAACAGTGTCCTTCGGGTCAGAGGTTACACTAAAAATATATAAATTTTACTTGGAAGCCTTTTTAGTTAACTAACATTTCCACTAAACCCGTACTCCAATGGTCTTTTAGTACTACTTGTGCTATTTTTTTCCAATTTATTGGGGTGACTTTGGTTAATAGGATCAAATAGGCTTCATTTATAGATTTCTATGATACAAGATCTGTATATTGAACTGTGTGCCCTCTACCTAGAGTCAAATATTGGCCACCATATATTAGGCCTCATCTCACCCCCATGTTCCCCACCCCTTTCCCTCTGGCAACCACCACCTTGCTGTTTGTGTCCATGAGCTTCAGTTTTATATCCATAAATGAGTGAAATCCTATGGTTCTTATGTTTTACTGATTGGCTTATTTCACTAATCATAATATTCTAAAGGTCCATCCATGTTGTCGCAAATGGCAGTATTTCATCTTTTCTTATGGCTGATTGTGTATATGAATCAAGTCTTCTTTATCCAGTCCTCTATTGCAGGACACTTTGGTTGTCTCGATATCTTAGCCACTGTGAATAATGCTGTAATGAACATAGGATGCATATATCTTTGTGAATACATGATTTCTAGGTTTTTGTTTGTTCGTTTGTTTTGTTGTGTTTTGTTTTTCTAAGGAGAGGAATTGCTAGGTCAGCAATACCTGGTATTCCAAGGAGAGGGATTGCTGGGTCAGATGGTAACTATCAAGTTAAGGCTACATGCGTTATTTAAGTTGTATCTCTCACTTCATTCTCAGTTCTCTTTGACCTGTAGAAAGTCAAAAGTTTGCTTTTTAAAGCTGCCTGCCTGGAGGACTGACTATACCCACTGAATGAAATGGGATACTAAAATCTACCACTGTTGTACTTTGTACTTTTGGTATATTTTTTAAATCATAATTGTATTTTATTTTTCTAAGTTGGAGGCTACAAATTGTAGGAGTTACTGTGCCAGTGGATATGTTTTGTTTGTTCCATTAAATGTATAATTTATTTATCTAAAATCTGATGCCAACCTTAGAATGAAGAGGTTATTTATAAAATTAAACTATTAGAAGACTTAGCAATAATGACACCTTATTCCATTATGCCAAGAATTTGCTGGGGCTGAGGAGCAAATAACACCTTAGAGAGGCTACATGCTCCTCAGTTGGTATCATTCCCATCAGGCTGTTGAAGGTGATCCACAAATAAGTTGGAATACAACAAATGAATAGGGATACTCAGGGAAAGCTTGAAGAATGGAGACTCTGGATGTAGGGACAAATTGTGCAAAGACCTACAGGTAAGACAAAAGAACAGTGAGTTTTTGGTGGAGATCAATCTATAATAATAAAAGCATAACATGCTAAGTAGACTGTACATCCTTCTGGAGGAAGCCTGGGCTGGGAGGGCCGAGCCCCTGGCTCGAATTTCGTGCATCAGGCCTCTGGTAGGAAATAAAGCCAAACACCAAGTCCTGGTTGTATATGCCCCATTAAGTTTTGTGGTTGTTGTTTTAATCCAAATGAAAATATATGACCAACTCCTGTCACATAACAGCTTCCTACTCGAACAATCTTGTGAGCACGAATCAACGCCCTCCTTTCTTTCTCCTTTGCTAGTAGGAGCATCTGTTGTCTTTGACATTCTTGCTGAAACTTGCCACTTGCATGTAATTACCGACCTGAATTTCATTGAGCTCTCTGAAATTTTTTTTCTTTCAGTTTAAAATAGAGTAACTCACTTGCACATACAGTTTAAATTCTAGCTTGCAGATAGCTTGATGCATTAAGGTGTTTATAAGGAGGAAACACAGATCCACTTTCTCCACGGGGACTAAGACGCTAATGGCCATAAATTGGTCCAAATGTGCTTCAGGCTGAATGTGGGTCTTGTGTTTCTCTGTCCCAATGCGAGGACCGTGATGTTGGTAATTGTGGACTTTAAACGCTCTTATGTAAGGTTTCCTTTGAGTCCCTTTGGGTCTGTGATTGTGGGCAGCTGTCGACTCCTCTTTGTGAATAAAGGACTGTGGGGTTTTTTTTTTGTGCTGGAACAGTTCTGGTGTGCTACTGATGAAGTGAGAACCGACAGATATCCTCTTCTTTTATTTTCAGCTCACCCCCGTTGGCACCACGATATTTACAGGATTTGAAGGAGACAATGGAGCTACAGACATCGATGATGGCCCAAATGGACAGATAGAATATTCGATTCAGTATAATCCTGATGATCCAGTATGTACATACCTGCTTGCAGTGTGACTTGACACTGAGAAATAAAATCAATGCTTACTTCTTGTGATATTTATTATTTACTCTGTTAGCTCTTAGAACTACATTAGTAGCAATAATATAATTAAGTGCTACCTCAAAATTGCATTCTTTTGAATGTGGGCTATGCTTTGGAAAGCTCATTATTTGGTGGTATTTGTAGGGAATCATTTATAGTATGTTTAGGTTTAATATGGCATTTTTACTAAATCTCCATGATGTTTGTGGACTCCTAAGCATTCTAAAGAAATCATTGGACGTGGTATAACCACTGTGATTCATAGGCTTTATGGAACTTACAGAGGAATGCCACTGCTGCCACTTCCCTACCCAGGAAACCTGAGGTGGAGAGGAGGACAGAGCCTCTGGCTATGGGTGTTTTAGGCTGCGAATTTATTTCTTCCAATGATATATTTAACACAGATGAAAGCGGAATTGTTTTTGCTGAGGCTAAAGCTGGTATTGTGCCTGCCATCTTGTCTTCCTCTTTTCCCCAGACAACTTCTCAGAACATCATGGGCTTCCCAAAGCATAGTTTTCTGTTTGTTTGTTTGTTTGTTTGTTTGTTTCCCAAAGCATGGTTTCGTTTTGTTTTGTTTTAAAAATTTTTTATATTTTATTGATTTTTCACAGAGAGGAAGAGAGAGCAATAGATAATTAGAAACATCATTGAGAGAGAATCATAGACGAGCTGCCTCCTGCACACCCCCTACTGGGGATGTGCCTGCAACCAATGTACATACCCTTGACCAGAATCGAACCTGGGACCTTTCAGTCTGCAGGCTGATGCTCTATCCACTGAGCCAAACCAGTGTCGGCCCAAAGCATAGTTTTAAACTCATTTCTTAAATGAGATTTATAAAGGAATGTTTCTTTCCATTAATATTAGGAATATAAAAAGTGGTGAAGATAATATTATATCTTTATTTTTATATCATGTATTTCTAAGGTAAGCTTTAAACAATCAACAGAAATGACTGTGCTTGTTCAGACTAAAAATTCACAAAAGATCTCCATCACAAGTTTATTGTGAGAATTAAGTGAATTGTGAATGAATTTTCTCCTTTTAGTCTCAGAAATCAATCAGTGAATAGTAGTATCTCTCTTGCAAAGGAGAGAGCACATGCTCCTAGGTGAAGTGATTTACCTGGTATCATGCAGCCACTTCTTAGCTATAGAGTCAGGACTCTGATTTGAGAATAGCATGTTTTGTGTTCTAATAAAATAGTTGTGTTAAAATTTTCCCAAACTATGGAGAATGAAAAATGAAAAAAATGAAGGGGAAAAAAAAAAGCCTATGGGCATAGCAGGGTCAAGGGAAGACGGGGAGGGCGTGGAGTGGTTTGTTTTTCTCCTATAAAGTTTGTCTCCACGTGAAACCAAGAGATGGGGAAGTAATGAGAAAGTGACAGAGGACAATAAGGATGAAAGGTTACACAAGAAATGGCATGGAAAAGATCAAAGAAATAGAGGAGAAAAGGGCAAGAGAAACAGATTTTCCTTAAAAGTTACAAACAGGCAGCTGACTGCACATTTTATTTCTAAACCATTTTCTTTACTGTTTAGGTTTTTAAAAGAATTAATTATATGTGTGTGCCATGTTCCTAGCTCACAGTTTATGAAGGCCATTTCCTAATCTTTACTCCTAAAGTTGTATAAATGAACATCCCAGCCAAGTATAGAATGGCCAAACCATATATTTTAGGGCAACATTTATTACATTGCTTTAGGAAAAAAAAAAATACCCAAGGTTTAGCTATAGTGTGAGAAGCTATCTTTTTGAAGTTTTGTGAGGCTGGAATTCCTTGTTGGCTGTGCAGTAATTCCTTCTGAATGCTTTTCCCTCTCAGGGATATGTAGGCTTGGCATAAAATACAATATATACATTTTACTGCCTACAGATTGGACAAGCCAATCAGCCACATGCAGTTTCAAAATTACAATAAGAAAAAGAAAGAAAAATGTCCTTCAGCAAGCTCGTAGTACAGTGGAATACATAAAGACATTCTCTGGGCATGGTTCTAATTCAGTGAGGTAGAATAAGACATCATGCCAGCATTTAACTTAGGATCTAATGGAGGAGAAAACATTAACCCAGTCATGTCCTTACAGAGAGAACCCACCTTTACATCATAGAAACTTGGTGTAAACCTCAGTACCAGTTTTCTCTCTTGTAAGATCTCTGAGAGAGAAATACCTGATGGTATTAATATTCTGCC
Source organism: Pipistrellus kuhlii (assembly GCF_014108245.1). Taxonomy (NCBI): domain Eukaryota; kingdom Metazoa; phylum Chordata; class Mammalia; order Chiroptera; family Vespertilionidae; genus Pipistrellus; species Pipistrellus kuhlii. The sequence goes on from NW_023425460.1 coordinate 21,042,650, forward strand.
ACGCTTCTATTTTTAGTAATTCTCCTTACATTAACAATGGCATAATATTCATCTACTAACTTCTTAATTTTAAAAAATTGTCTGAACTACAAAAATATTTAACTTAACTGTGGCTACCTCTGGCTTTTGCAATCACAATTGTGATTTCTTTTATATTAATCTTACACTGTAGGATGAACCGTAAAACGTGTAGATTGCTCTATTCTACCTAAAAATCTTAGAGTTTTATTTGTTGTTGTTGTTTTAATATGATACTACATTAATCATTAATGGAAATTACAAATTAGTGACCTGGATTTCAACATTTTGTTTGGCCAGAAATCATTTTAAATAACTTTTGAGCCAATCATGAAATTTCACATTCAAAACTTGATTTCTCTTCTCTCTTAAGAAATAGAAATATGACAATGCTGGTCCTGATTTCCAATAAGACAACAATCAACTAGACTCGTTATTCTGTGTTCTCATGAGGAATGAATTCCCACCACTCAGAAAATATATGTATTGCTGCTTATACTCTAAGGAATTTTATTCATTTACAGAATTGCTTTATCCTTATAGAAATTTGCAGAAGTCACTTCTGCCTTACAGTAATATAAATTATTTAAATCAATTCTTCCCATTACTTTAAACAGAGTTTCTGATAAGAGAAGTCAATAGAAATTTGAATCATGTTTCCCAGTATGGTTTCAAGGTTCTTTTTTAATCTTGAGTGTTTGGCAACTTAACTATGTCATGCCAGATTGTTGTTTTGTTTGCGCATGTGATGTTTTGTTTGTTTTTTATAATTACCTATTTTGAAATAGGTTACTGAGATTCTTTTTTATTTTTCTTTATTGATTAAGATATTACATATGTGTTATTATCCCCACATTGTCCCTCTACCCCCTTGACTCGTGCCCTCACCCTCGGATGTCTGTGTCCATTGGTTAGGGCATACAAGTCCTATGGTTGATCTCTCTCTCATACCCCCGCTGTTCCCTATCTTCCCTCTGAGGTTTAATGGTCTGATCGATGCTTCTTTGTCTCTGGATCTGATTTTGTTCATCAGTTTATTTTGTTCATTATATTCAACAAATGTGTGAGATCATGTGATATTTATCTTTCTCTGACTGGCTTATTTCGCTTAGCATAATGCTCTCCAGATCCATCCATGCTGTTAAAGCTCTGCATTTTTATTTCACCAGTTAAATAAAATATCAGTCATTATTTGTTTATATTTTCAATCCTATTTCCCTAACAGTTTTTCTTCTGAGATGGCAATTACAGGAATGTTAGTCATTTAAATATTTCTCCATTGGTACAGGCTCTGCTCAAATATTTTCAGTAGATTTTAATCACTTATCTGCAACTTTCAATTTTCTATTGATATAGTTAAGGTTACTGTCTTCTCTGTCATCTCCATTCTGTTGTTAAACATATTCAATGTGTGTGTGTGTGTGTGTGTGTGTGTGTGTGTGTGTGTTATTTCAGATAGTATAATATTCAGGTATTGATTTTTCCACATTTTTATAGTTTGTTTTTCTTTGTTGTGCTTTTTCAGCTTTTTATCTACAATGATGATATTATTTTTATATCTCTTAATATAGACATAGTTATGAATAGCTGATTTAAAAGACATTATCTGCTTCTTTGAATATTGGTCTTCCTTGATACTTTCTCCTCTTGAAAAGCGATCACATTTCCTGTTTCATATCAGTTTGGTTTGGACTCTGTCCTGGACATTGTAAATGTTACATTGTGGAGAGACTCTTGGTTTTATTATATTCCTTCAAAAAATTTTTTTGTTTTGTTTGTTTGTTTTATCAGACACTTTGATTGGACTCAAGTTGAAAACTTTCCTGGATGCAGCTCAAATCTCAGTTCAGCATATAATTTTTTCTTAGCTTATCTGAGTGTAGTCTTCTTCATGCAAGTGTGGTTTCAAGATCAAACTAAAGTTTTGGACATGTTTTTAATTGAATTTATTGGATGAGAATCTATAACAATAAAAGCACAATATGCTATTTAGTCTGGACAGCTGAATGATCTTCCAGAAGTGCTTCTGAACGATCTTCCGGATGAAGCTGGGCTTTGAGAGCCAAGGCAAGCCACCTTGGCTTCAAGGCCTAGCCCCTTGCACACATTTTGTGCATTGGGCCTCTGGTTGTTAATAAAATGTTATAGTTGCAGCTGTAAGATTTTGTTTCATCTATATATTGTATTATGTATTCACCATCCAAGTGTCCTTCCATTATCATTTATCTCCCCTTTTAAGGCCTTCTTCCTCCCTTCACCACCTTTCCCTCTGATGATTATCTTACTATTGTCTGTGTCTATGAGTTTGTTTATTTTTTCCCCTTATTCTCTTCACCTTTTCCATTTAGCACCTCAAAATCTCTCTCATCTAACAGCTATCAGTCTTTTCTCCATATCTATGACCCTGTTTCTATTTTGCTTGTTGTTTTATTTGGTTCATTTGATTCCACATATAAGTGAAATGATTTGTCTTTCTCTGACCTGCTTATTTCACTCAACAGAATACTCTTTAGGTTCATCCATGCTAGCGCAAAGGATAAGATTTCCTTTTTATGGCCGAGTAGTAGTCTATTGAATAAATGTACCACAGTCTTTTTAAAAAATATATATATTTTATTGATTTTTTTTTTTTTTTACAGAAAGGAGGGAAGAGGTATAAAGAGTTAGAAACATCAATGAGAGAGAAATATTGATCAGCTGCCTCCTGCACACTCCCTACTGGTTATGTACCCTCAACTAAGGTACATGCTTTTGACCGGAATCAAACCTGGGACCCTTGAGTCCACAGGCCGATGCTCTATTCACTGAGCCAAACCTGTTAGGGCTACAATCCTTTTATCCAAGCATGTACTGAAGAGCACTTTGGCTGCTACCAAATCATTGTTATAATGAGCATAGGGGTACATATATTTTTTTGAATCAATGATTTTGGTTTCTTCAGATAGATTCCCAGAAGTGGAATCACTGGGTCTTAAGACAGTTCTATTTTGAATTTTTTAAGGAGAGTCTATACTGTTTCCACATTGTATTCACCAATCTACATTCCCACAGACAGAGCACAAGGGTTTGGTTCTTTTCTCCACATCCTCTCCAACACTTGTTTGTTCATTTATTGATGATAACCATTCTGATAGGTTGAGGTGATATCTCATTGTGTTTTTACTTTGCATTTCTTTGATGATTGGTGACATTGAGCATCTTTTAATATATCTAAGGATCATTTATATTTTCTCTTTGGAGAAGTGTCTATTCAGGTCCTTTGCCCATTTTTAATTGTTTTTTTGTTTGTTGGTTTTTGTTTATCATTATTATTATTATTATTATTATTATTATTTTGGTGTTGAGTCTTATAAGAACTTTATTGATTTTGGATATTAACCCATTATCAGATGTGTTATTGGTGAGTATGTTCTTCCATTCAGTGAGTTGTCTTTTTATTTGTTGATGTTTTCCTTTGCTTGTCAATTTTTTCTTTTTATTTTTAAATAGTCCCATTTGTTTAATTTTTGTTTGTTTTCCTTGCCTGAGAAGACATGTCAGGAAAAATATTGCTACTAGAAATGTCCAAGATTTTACTGCACTTGTTTTCTTCAAGAATTTTTATGGTTTCCAATCTGGCATTTAAGTGTGTAACCATTTTGAGTTTATTCTTGTTTATGGTGTAAAGAAGGTGGTCTAATTTCATTTTTTATACATTTATCTGTCCAATTTTCTCAATACTATTTACTGAATAGGCTCTCTTTACCCCATTTTATGTTCTTCTTTGTTAAATGTTAATTGACCATAAAAGTATAAGTTTATTTCTCGACTCTCTATTCTGTTCCATTGATCTATGTGTCTGATTTTATGCCAGTACCATGCTGTTTTGATTATTATGGCCTTGCAGTATAGTTTGATATCAGGTAACATGGTTCCTCTAACTTTTTACTTCTTTCTCAAGATTGCTGTGGCTATTCATATTTGGACTATGCAATACTCCATTGACATTGTGATAGAGAGACCATTTTATCAATCTTCTAAATGGCATTAAAACACAGAGTGATGTAAGGAATTTTTTTATGGATAAGAGACTGATCTTATATGTTATATTCTTTTGAGGTGTGAATACATTGTCTTACACTGAGGGAAAGAATACTGGAAATTGCCCTTAGGATATGCACGTTACCTGGAAAAAAAACTCAATCCCTGACAGGGTAGGAGATTTAAATAATGATCAGAGTTCCCAGGTATGAATAAAAAGTAAAACCATAACGTAGATGATTTTTCACAAAAATAGTGTTTCAATTTAATAGCTGGATTTAATACTTGAAAAAGTTTAGAATACAGAATGGACACCGATGTTGAAAGTGATATTATGTAGAATAACTGGAATATTTCAGCCCTTTGTTGATAAAACAAGTGCTGAAAGGGTAACATAATAACAGGGAAATTTTTCATATAGTATTGACTTTGATTTAGAAATAAACTAAAAATATTTTTTAAACTCTCACAAAGAACAGGATTCCTGGTTAACATTATCAGAGGACTTTGATAAAACCTACTGATCAAAATGAAAATTTTGAGAAATAAGAATAGCAAATCTGAAGTGTATACTCACATTCTATTTTCAAGGAATAAGCATGCTCTCTGTAACTTTTAAGGATACTAAATTACACTATCAAAATCCCTAATTCATTGTATATTCAAATTATTTTGAATCTTTGTCTTCACTTATTTTCAGACATCCAATGACACCTTTGAAATTCCCCTCATGTTGACTGGAAATGTTCTGTTAAGGAAAAGGCTCAACTATGAAGATAAAACACGCTACTATGTCATCATTCAAGCTAATGTGAGTATTCAGTTTCTCTTACTATTCTCCTATGAACTTATGAAGTAAATAAGTTGTTCAAAATGTCTAAGTTCTCTGACAGTACTCAGTATAGTTTGCACTTCCTCCTTTGGAAAATAAAGTAGCGTTGGCCTCAGTGTAATTTGTATAAATATTCTTCTACCTGGCAAATGGGATGGAATAGGGGATGAAGATTATTTCCACTCACTGTAAACTTTACTCTCTGAACCACTTGTACTCCCTGCTCTTCAGTGATTGGTGTTTAGCTCATACTGAAGTATTTCTCAAAGCAGGAACCACCAAACAATTTAAGCCAAATCACCATGAGAGAATATTAAAAATGTAGATTTCTTGAACCAACCTCAGTATCTCTAAATGAAAATTTCAGAGGCTAGAAATGCATATTTTTAATATATATTTTATTGATTCTTTACAGAGAGGAAGGGAGAGGGATAGAAACATAGAAACATCAATGAGAGAGAAACAATCAACTGCCTTCTACTTACCTCCTTACTGGGGATGTGCCCGCATCCAAGATACATGCCCTTGACCAGAATTGAACCTGGGACCTTTCAGTCTGCAGACCAATGCTCTATCCACTGAGCTAAACCAGTTAGGGCTAGAAATGCATTTTTTATTAGTTTCGCAGGGGACTCCAAAGTACACTAAAAGTAGAAAACTACTTTTCTTTTTTTTCATATTGGTAATCTTTTTCCTCATGGCTATCATCCTATATAATAAAGAGGTAATATGCAAATTGATCATCACTCCAATACACAAGATAGCCACCCCCATGTGGTCAAATATGACTACCTCCATGTGGACACAAGATGACAGCCACAAGATGGCCTGCAGGGGAGGGCAGTTGTACGTGATCAGGCTAGAAGGGAAGGATCAGTTGGGAGAGACCAGGCCTTCAAGAGAGCACAGTTGTGGGTAATCAGGCCTGCAGGGAGGGCAGTTGTGTGTGACCAGGCCTGCCAGGGAGGACAGTTGGGGGTAACCAGGCCTGCAAAGGAGGGCAGCTGGGTGAGGGGACCAAGCCTGCAGGATAGTGCAGTTGGAGAGGACCAGACCTGAAGGGAAGGGCAGTTAGGGGCATCCAGGCCAGCAGGGGAGGGCAGTTAAGGGCAATTGGGCTTACAGGGGAGCAGTTAGGCATTGATCAAGCTGGCAGGGGAGTGGTTAGGATGTCATCAGACTGGCAGACAGAAGTGGTTATGGGTAGGCAGGTAGGCAGGAAGGCAAGTGATTGGGAGCCAGCAGTCCTGGATTGTGAGAATGATGTTAGATTTCCCATTTAGGATCAGGCCTAAACAGGTAGTTGGACATCTCTTGAGGGGTGACAGGTTGGAAAAGGTGAAGGCTGGGATGAGGAAAACCCTCCCATGCATGTATTTTATAAACCAGACCTGTAGTTTATTGTATAGCTGTTCACTAAATATTAGCTACAATGACCATAACCATCGTATGTGGACAGTAGTAACAGAAAGCCTGAAAAATAGTTGCTTATATAATTTAACATTTATTATTAATATTATTATTATTTTAATAAAAGCTGTGTCTCATGCCTCTGTGTGACTGATCAAGTATATAAAGATTTTAGTTCCTTCTATCCTAAAGTTTTCCCCTTCCCCTGAAATTTAGTTATGTTTCCAATGCCTTGTCTGCTGGTGCTTATGAATATTATACCTATTAGCAAAACTGAGTGTAAGCAAGTGGAAAGAGTGCTAAATATTTTTTAAAGGTTGATTATGTCTCCTTTTATTTCAGAGGACACTGGGATAGTGTCCTCTCAACTTCCCCTCATAGACCATTATCACATGAGCAGGCACAGCAGAAAGGAAAGTTGAGAAAGTCTATCTGTGGTTAATGGGGTAGAGATATTTAACTCTGGATGACAACAACTATGGTTCATCTTCCGGAGCTGGGCACATTGATAACCTAGAAAAATAATGTTGGCACTAAGAAGAATGCATTTTAGGAATAAAAACTAACAAGACTGACCACAGATAGCTTTAAATATTAAAAAATAAAATAAAAAAAGCCCCATAACAAGTGGCAGGGATATTCTGAAAAGGTAGTGAGCCTTCAAAGCCATCGTGTGTCTTTAAGGACCCATATATATACATTATATATAATATGTGTGTGTGTGTGTGTGTGTTTCTGTAGATAGAAATCAAAATTTTAAAGTCAAACTTTTAGACTTTCATTGAAAATTCTTATGGGTTGTTTTGTTTGTTTTCAATTCATTGTGGATTGTGTTGATGTCAAGTGGAAGAAACAAGAGTAAAAACTATTGACACAGGAAAAAGTAAAATCTATAAGATCTCAATACTGCTCCCATAACAATGAATTTTAAAAAAAATTTTCTATGTAAAGGAATATATGAACAAAAGATATAATTTCCCTTTCTGACTCAATATCTCTAATATAATTCACACAAAAATTCAGCATGCTATGGCATGTATTTGAAAGCTAGTTTGTATTGTGCTCATTAAAATGAACTAATTTTATTTTATAAAGAAATGTAAGCTAACAAAAATCTGAATTGCTGTCTAAACTTAAATATTTATAAAGCCATCTGGAATAATTTGTATTCAATTTACTAGACTACTCATAACTAGGGAGAGAGTGATAAGTTTTTAATGTGTCAGGAATGAAATTATGAAATTGATGTATATACATGAATCATTGAAAGTAAGGAATGGAATTAATGAGAAGTTCGGAGATTTTTTTCAACTAAGAAAAGAAATTTTATATAATTTTAAAGCATACAGTATTAAATGTGAACAGAAGCTATAGAACATTATAACTTTGGGGTATTTTAAAAGTTTTCAGAATTATATACTAATGTTAGAGAGAGGAAGAGGTAGAAACATCAATGATGAGAGAGAAGTATTGATCAGCTGCCTCCTGCACACCCCTTACTGGGGATGTATCAGCCAGATGCTCAGGTATCTGCACTGACTTCAGATCTAACTGTGATTTCCAGGTTCATGGGTTGATGCTCCACCATTGAAACACAAGAGCATCATAGAATTATATATTATTTAAAGTTGTAGAACATACTGAAATTAGTATCTATTACAATTTATTCAACTATACTTAAATTCTGTTTGTTTGTTTTTGCATTTGGATATGGAATTAAGAGTTCCCTCATGACTATTATGAAAGGCAATAAGTGAAGCTTAGTGTTAAAAGCATTAACTCTAGAACCAGCTCTGCCATTTACTAGTTGTCTGACTTCAGGGATACTTTGACTGTCAGTTTCCTAACTAAAATGAGGATATTAATGAAACATGCCACATAGGGTTCTTGTCAGAATTATTATGTTAGCAAACAAAAATGAACTTAGATTAATGCTTAGAATATATTCTGAGATCATTACAGTATAACATAACCACTATAGTTCTTCTAATTTACTGTTTAAAATGGGTAATTTAAAAATAGAATAACTATGAATATTTATATGAATATATATATATATATTTACTTTTAATGTGAGTAGGTAAGATATTGTTTTCCAGTGTTGCAATTTATCACAGTCCCACAAATTATAAAGAAGACTGTCCATAGTCTCTACTTTTTTGCTATATAATTTACTGAAGACAGTGGGCTATTAGAGCTGAAAAGCTGGCTCCTACTTGCTTGAGGGTCAATTGTTTGTACTTCTTCCTAACTCTGAGTTCACTGACCTCACATTTGTGGTCATAGTGGAAGAATTTACAATATTGTAAGTGGCAGATACTATAAATCAGTGTTTCTTATCTCAGAGAGCTGGTTGTTAAACATATGCTAGTTTGTATATACCAGTATCTATATAGTTTAATTTTTGTGTTTGTATGGATAATGATATCATATATGGAAAATTATCTTTCTTATCTGTACTAATAAAAGGGTAATATGCTAATTAGACCGGACATCCTTCCAGACAAAGCCATGGTGTCAGGGCTGGGACAGAGGTGGTTAGGGGTGATCAGGTCGGCAGGGAAGGGCAGTTAGGGATGATCAGGCAGGCAGGCAGACTAGCAGTTAGGAGCCAGAGGTCCAGGACTGTGAGGGGAATCCAGGATTGGAGAGAGTGCTGGCCAGGCTGAGGGACACCTCTCCTTCTTGATCATGAATTTTGTGCACCAGGCCTCTAGTTCTTTTATATTTTTATTACTTTATTGGTAGTATGTAAATCAATCTATAAACTAAATGATGTACATTAAAAACCTCTGCAAGTTGCCTAGTTGGTATGGCTCAGTGGTTGAGAGTTGACCCATGAGACAAGAGATCACAGTTTGGATTCTGAGTCGGGGTACATGTCCAGCTTCTAGGCTCCATTGCCAGTGTGGGGTGTGCAAGAGGCAGCCAATCTAAGTGTCTCACTTATCAATGTTTCTATCTACCCCTCTCTCTTTCTCTCTTTCTCAAATCAATATGGATTTTTTTTTTCTTAAATATATTTTTATTGATTTCAGAAAGGAAAGGCTATGGAGAGAGAGACAGAAACATCAGTGATGAGAGAGAATCATTGATCAGCTGCCTCCTGCAAACCCCACACAAGGAGATTGAGCCTGCAGCCAGACATTTGCCTCACTGGTAATTGAACCACTACCTCCAGGTTCATAGGTCAATGCTCAACAATTGAGCCAAGCTGGCTGAGCAAGAACATATTTTTAAAATAAAAATAAACAAAACCCCTGCAAGTTATAAGGAAAGTTGAAATCTGAACTATATATTTTGACTTTAAAGTAGATGGTATCTAAGAGGCTAGAGGTCTGATGAGAAATACTGAACATTACTCAGCGTTGGCCTGGCTCTGTTTATGGTACAAATATTTGATTGGTTTGCAAAGAGAACCATTAAAATTTTGTGGGAAGTTCTTTTTATCCATGTGAACATGTTATATTCTTGAATATGTTAGAAGAGTTTTGGTTGGCCCACATTAAAAAAAATACGTCACTTGTTTTTTTGATAGTATTTATAGCATTATCACCCACACTTTTCATTTTCCATATGAATATCAAATGAATGAATGATTAGTTATAGAGAAAAGAAGAAGAAAAAATCCCAGAAAGGAATTTCAGAGAAGTATAAAAATCAATGGGGTTTTCTTTTATTGAAATTTCCAATACATTCTATTATCACAGATTCTAATTTTTATGTTATCCTAAGTCACAAAGGAATCAAACTCATCTCTATACATAGATTTTCTTACAAGCTACTGTCTTTTGTATTACTTGAATTCTGAGGAAAATACTAAGGGCTGTTTACTCAAGAGCTCTTAAATAATTTTCAGGATTATTTAGAATCATAACAAGAATGATTTTTTGAGTTATCTTATTAATAGCATGATCTTTATTTTAACAAATCTGGAGAATAAACACTAGCTGTTTTTAATAAAAAATATAATTTATAAAAATATAGAACTACTATTTAGTTTTTAGCTGTAATTTCTCCTAATGGCTAAGCATATATTTTAAAGTATGTGAAATGTAGAAGCAGAAACCATTTACCTCATCCCCTTCTAGCTTTTTTGGGCTGGTCTAATAAGATATATTAAGAGGAAAACAAAATAATTTTACCAGTCTATGTACATGAGCTCCGTAAAAAAACTATAAGACTAAAAGAAACAACTTTTATAACTTTAGACAAGGAAACAGTAAATTTGTAAAGAACTGGCAAAACAAATGGATTAGGATTTAGAGTAATAAATTAGTGCGGATTAACAATGTTTGTTTAGAGCCATCTGGGTCCTAAAATCTCTATTCCTGGTGATAAGGATGCTTTCTATGATCCTAGTATGGGTCGGTTACTTTTCATATGAAAGTTTATTTTCTACATTCAGGAGTACAAAGGAGGGTCAAAGTGTTGTTCTTGTACCAGCTGTTTCATATGTAATGTTAACTCAAAATAAATAGTGCCCCAAATGGCATATGTCAGCTCTCCTTCACAACACATTGCAATTATGTGGGCTTAGATATAAAATAATTTTTATACTTTTAGATTCAAACTATGTAAACAACTTTTCAGAAGTAACCCCCACCCTGACCTGTCTACTGCAAACGGATGGAAGAACTGCTCATTTTACTCCCATATTTTGGAGCCCTTCCCATTTCTTGGGCATAGTCTTGGGGAGGGGAGCTGAAATAGAAAGGGGGCATTTAATGGTTTACTCCTTATAAAATGTTCAAGTAATGAAGATAGGTGAACGTGTGGACACAAAAACTATGATGCTATCCTGTATGTATACTTTATTTTAGATAGGCAAATGTTTCAAATAAAAATATAATTTCAAGAAGAGAAGAAAAAGAAAAAGAAAAAAGGAATACTTTTAAAGTGACTTAGACCAAGGCAATCTTATTACAGCTGTTTTTCTTTCTGAATATAGAAATTTAACAGAATCATGTTGCTAGGATAAGTTTTAAATTTTCAGTCAGTGATATGCCATCTATCATTGGTGAGCAGAAGCAAGACAAACACCTCTGAGATCTTGGTTAACCGAGGTAGGGTCAAAAGACACAGGGCAACTCCAAATATGTTGCTTTTTTTTTTTTCCTTTCCCAACTGCAAATACCTGATAAGGCAATGAAAGAATCTTTAAAATATGTATCTATGAGTAAGGTTTGGTGAATGCTTCTAGCCATTTTATTAAATTATGAACTAGTTGAGTTCTGAGTATTTAAATGTTAGATGGCTCTTTATTTCAAGTTTTCTATGACATTGCCTCAAAACTAAAATCCAAACTTTGACATGTTTACCTCAGACTCATTTTAAAACCAGGTCGCCCAAAATTTCATAGTATTTGTTAGAGTCCACATCTTTCTGGCCCCATTCAATACAATCAATATTAAACGTAATATACTTCTAAATATAGAGCAGGCACTGATTGAGTTAGAAACAATCATTTATCTCTAGTTTGATTACAGATTAGTGGGTACTTAAACTATTTTTCAGAAATCCTTTCACTTGAGATGAAGGAATTGACATATATTCATCTGAGAGTTAGAGGTCTTATCACCTTTATATGATCACAGTTGAAATACTTTTAGTTTTATAAAAATGTGCTTTGTAAAAAAGAGTGGATTGTGACAATGATTTAGTTATCTCTGAGCTATTTTTTAAATATATATCTTTATTGATTTTACAGAGGAAGGAGAGAGGTAGAACCATCAATGATGAGAATCATCCATCGACTGTCTCTTGCATGTCCCCTACTGGGAATTGAGCCCACAATAGATTATCTGGCCTTTTCTTTTTCCACTCCCACCCCCTGCCACTTAAAAACTCACATTTTATAAATCAACACTTTGTAAGAAGTATATTTTTCCAGTATGCAATAAAAATCTACATTATGTATGTTGTTAAATGCATACTCTCTGTTATGCATTTGCATCTGTTTTATAGCATAGTGACAATGAACCCCAGACTAGAGAATAGTGAAAGATTTGTACCTAACAGAGTAAAAATAAAAATAAAAATAAAAAAAAAACACCTTAGGAAACATTCCACTTTGTTGATTACAGTGACTTGGTGATGACACGTAAGGTGTACATTGCAGGGCTGAATAGCATGCAAATATAGAAACGCTGCCTCTGGGATATTAAAACAGTCTTGCCACATTCAAGGTCATATATAATGTTACTTGTTTAATACTTATTTTCTTAAGTTGAGATCGATTCAGTCTTTTGTATAAGTTTAAGTTCATCCTAAGTAATCATAATTTTAAAATGGGACATTTGATGAACCAGATATATTTGCCAAAATGTAAAAGAAACCCATGGGTTTATGTTAAGTGAATATTTTTCTATATATACTCAAACATTTAAACTCACACATTTAAAGTATAATTTTAAGAAATTAAGAAAATTTAAACATAGTGGACTACATCAAACTAAAATGTTTTTGCACAGAAAAGGAAACCATCAACAAGACAACCCACCGAATGGGAGAAGATATTTGCAAACCATACATATCTTCTTAGCAATTGTAACTTTTTAGAGTTCCTAGTAATGGAGAAACAAAATAAAACAGGTTTCATTTAGATATTTGGAATACTAGGTTATTATTTTGTTGTTGTTGTTGTTGTTGTTGTTGTTGTTGTTGATCCTCACCAGAGGATACTTTTCCCATTGATTTTTAAAGAGTCTGGAAAGACGGATTGAGGGAGGGCAGAGAGAGAAAACCATCTACATGAGAGAGATCCATGGATTGGTTGCCTCCTGCACATGCCCCCGCCAGGGCCAGAGATGAAACCTCCAACCCAGGTACTTGCCTTTGACAGGGAATTGAACTCAGGACCTTTTTGGTACTAGGGCCAATGCTCTATCCACTGAGCCACACCAACCAAAGTACACAATTATTTTAATGATGTCAGCAGACTAGATGGAGATAAAAATGCTCTCACAAAACTTTATAACAGAACAAATTGTGTGACACATGCAAAGTATTTCTTTAATAAGAGTACAGCAGACCTCTTCTCACTTAATGTTTTTAAGACATTAAGTGAGAAGAGCAAAGGTTTTATTTTATTTTCTTCCCTTTATTTTCCTCTTCATTTTTGTTTAATGAGGTATGTTCTTAAAATAACCCAAATTTATCTAATAAACCTAAATTGCTTAAAACATAAAAAGAAGTTGGGTTGGAAAATCAAAGATCATCTTTATTTGCTAATTGGTCTTCTCAAAGAAGAAGAAGAAAACTTTATTGTATCTTTCTAATGGGAGGTAGTTCCGCAATTTGGAGCAAGCCTCCTCTGGAAGTTATGCTCCCAGCCTCCCACAGTGACTGAGATATAGAAGCTCTATCTTCCTTGATGATTATATTTTAAAGAGAAGAGTCTTGGATCATAAAAACTGGCAAAAGTGCGAGCTGGGATGAACCATTGGGTGCATATAGCTTTTTGAATTAACGTTTTAATTTTCTTCTGATAAATAGCCAGCCAGAAGTAGAACTAATAGTTGGGTTCTGTTATATTTCTATTTTTATTTTTTTTAATCTTTATAATAAAATTATAATAACTATACTGTGAAAGATGGTTGCTAGACTTGTTATCATGGTGATTATAACATATATAAACATGGAATCATGTAACTGAAACTGAAATAAAATTGTATGTCAACTATACTTCAAGAAAAATTGAGCAGGGAGAAGATTCACATTTCCAAGGGGCAGAGAAAATTTTTCAATTGCAAGTTTTCTAAAGTAAATGCTCTGGGAAAACAGAGGTCAGGTGACTGTCATCAGAAGCACTTATCCAGAGTTTAGCCAAAGTTAGGGAAGCATTAGTCCATTGTGTTGTTTGGTTGTTTGCTTTTCTTGTTGATTTTTTTCTCTCTCACAGGATCGGGCACAGAATCTGAATGAAAGGCGAACCACCACCACCACCCTCACAGTGGATGTTCTGGACGGAGATGACTTGGGTCCGATGTTTCTTCCCTGTGTCCTGGTGCCAAACACTCGAGATTGCCGTCCACTCCACTATCAAGCTGCCATACCTGAGCTGAGAACCCCGGTAAGTACACTGTCTTCTCTCCTTCCTCACGTTCACCTCTGTGACCCCAGTGTGATTCTGATCAAGTGTTTTTCAGACATTAAGTGAGAAGTGCAGACTTCGCTCTGAGGGTGTTGAAACTAATGATGCCCAAAGCCTGTTTTGGAGACAATGTGCACACGTTTGGTCACAATGCACAATGATGTTATTTACAAAGTAGGAAATATGTGATGGAGCAACAGCTCCCTGTGCCCTGAGTTAGTTTCCGATATGTTCTGTGAAACTCTGAAAAATAACTCCAGCATTTCTTAAAATCCACATGTAAAAATGCAGTCCTCAATCAGAGGACACACGGGTCAAAAAGATATTCTCTAGCCTCATTAGGTTCTGAATTATTAGTGGAGATTACGCTTGGCTACTTGGAGATGGAAACTAATGAATCCTGAATGCAAATATTTATTCCTTAAATATATATTTTAAAGAATTAGGAAGGAGAGGTTTAAATACTTATTTTCCACACTGGTTTCTGCTTGACTTATTAAATTCTAAATTAAGCTATATTAATGATGGAGAATATTAAACTTTATTTGACATACTTAATAGAAATAATGAGAAAAAGTAATACTTTCAGTATTATTTTATTTTTCTGAGTTAATATATATACCGTAGCTGGTATACTGGTGAGATCCCAAGAGAAGGACACACTGTTATAATAATGACCAAAATCAATGATCTGCCTGTCTAACAGTGCTTGATGTATTGAAAGAAGTAACAGAAGACAGAGGTTGCATGGGGAAGCACTGGATTGATTTCATAAAGGATTTTTGAGTCTCCCTTCCTCTTTCTTCCAGATTAGAGATTAAGCATCTTTCATGGTTTAATAGCTTCATGCTAAAGACAAGGCTATGCTCCAGATTTGGGATAAAAATATAAATTATAATAATGACTAATGGTTTAATTTCACCAAAACTGTACTGAACTCTACAAAAATATCAACTGCAATCCATTTGCATAGTAACCATTGTTATGGTAATGTTACAGATGAGCTTTCTGAGGTACAAAGTTTAAGTAACTTTCTGTGGCCTTACAGCTAACAAGTAAAAAGTGTTTTCTTTTAAAATCATGCATTTTGAATTAAGTGTTATGCTATAAATTCCAAGATGATCAATTTTTATACTTCATCATCATTTTAACAGATTGACCCATTCTTTAACATTCTTTGAAACAAAGAGGATTTTCATTTTACATACTTAAATAATCATGGCAAATATTTGTCCATTTAAGATATATTTTTATTGCCAAAAATGTAAATATGCATATTTGCAAAATTGGGCAGTTGTTCTGATTATTTGTGGCTGCATAACAATTCACCTAAACTTAATGGCTTCAACAAGAACTTTCCAATTTACTCAGAAAGCTGCAATTTTGGCAGACTTGAAGGACAGCCTCATTCTTGCTCCACATAGAATCACCTTGGGCACCTTGACTAAGAGCTGGGTCCCACTTTCAGAGTGGTTAACCTAGCAAGTTGATTCTGGCTATTGTCACAAGCTCAAGCATGGCTGTGAACTCCAGGCTTTATTGCCAATGCCTGTGGGCCTCTCCTAGGCTCTCTGAGTTCCCTCCCAGCCAGGCGCTGGGTTCCAAGAACAAACTCCCTGAGAGAATTAGGCAGCAGTTTTATGAACAAGCCTTGTAATTTGCTTTGCTCTTCTGCTGTTGGCAAACCGCTGCCAGACTCAAGAAATGGAATGGCATGCCATCCCATAATGGGACATGTGCCTCAATCACACACAAGAAGAATACATGGGGAAAGAAATTTTACTGTGGCAATCTTTGGAAAATAAAATCAGTCATTGCCTGGCTGGTGTTGCTCAGTGATTGAGCATCAGCCTATGAATCAGGAGGTCAGGGCAATGACTGATTTTATTTTCCAAAGATTGCCCAGTTGCGGGCTCAAACCCAGTGTTGGGTGTGCGGAAGGCAGCCGATCAATGATTCTCATCATTAATGTTTCTAATCTCTCACTTCCTCTCTGAAATAAAATGTGTTGTTTTCTTTTTAATCAGTCTTAATGCTGATAATGAGTTTCCCTGTGTTCTTCCACATGCTCTCTTGAAAGCCCTCTGATTACTATGGTAATCAAGTGGAACCAGTTTTTGAGTTTCATGTTCAGATTGCTGTGTTTATCTCATTCTTTTCTTTTCCTTTATATATTTTGCTAAAATTGCTGGGAATTTCAATAAGTAAGATCTTGCTATTTAGAGCGAGAGGACTAAGCATTTATGTCAGCTTAACAGGACATGATGACTCTAATTACATACTTGCTGATCCTTTCCTGAATTAATTCTTAAAATTTTGAAGCTTTGACACCAGCTCACTTTCTTTGTGAAATTTTCCACCAATTACCTCAGTGGTATTTTTGACTTGAGAAATCATTCTAAGTTTCACTACAATGCTTGCAAAATTTATGAGCTCAGAAAAAACTTGAAAGGTAGACTAATACAGGTTTTCACTCACAAAGCAGGACCTATTAAGAATTAAAAAATACTGTTTGTTGAAATGCAAATAATCATGTGTTTAGAGATAAACTTATCTAATAAATGTTTTACATGTTTTTCTACTACTGAAAGTGATCTTCAGAAAAATTAATGTATTCAACAAACACTAACATTAATATTATACTGAGTATGTAAATGTATAAATCTGGTATCTCAAGGGTTCTAAAGTGAATTTTAGTCCTATGCTAATTATCATTTCTTTACTAGAGGCCTGGTGCACAAATTTGTGCACCAATAGGGTCCGTTGGCCTGGCCTGTGGGATCAGGCTGAAATTGCATTTCTGACATCTCCCAGGGTACCAGATTGAGAGAGGGTGCAGGCCAGGCTGACAGACCCAACTAGTGCACAAATGGGGTCAGGGAGGGACACGAGAGGTTGGCCAGCAAGGGAGGGACCATAGGAGGGCTCCAGGGCATGGCCAGCTTGTATACCAGGATCTCAGTCTCTATACACTGGATCACAACAGGAAGCTAACCTACCAGTTGGTGTGTCTGTCCCCTGGTGGTCAGTTCACATCATAGCGACTGGTGGGCTAGTTGACTTTCTGATCCCACATGGCCAGTGCATGTCATAGTGAATGGTTAAGTGGCCTTAGCATACCATTAGCATATTAAACTTTAATTGGTTGGATGGCTGACTGGACATTTAGCATATTATGCTTTTATTACTAATACTAGAGGCCCAGTGAACAAATATTGTGCGTGGTGAGGGGTATCCCTCGGCCCAGCCTGCATCCTCTCCAATCTAGGGCCCCTGGAGGGATGTCCAACTGCCCTCTCACAATCCAGGACTACTGGCTCCCAACTGCTCACCTGCCTGCCTTCCTGATTGCTCCTAGCTGCTTCTGCCTGCCAGCCTGATCACCCCTAACCACTCCCCTGACAGCCTGATTGATGCCTAACTGCTCCCCTGCCAGCCTGTTTGCCCCTAACGACCTGGTCACCCCTAACTGCCCTCCCCTGCCAGCCTAGTCACCCCCAACTGCCCTTACCTGCAGACCCAGTCACTCCCAACGTACCTCCTCTGCTGGCCTGATCACCCACAACTGCCCTCTCTTGCAGATCTGATCCCTCCCAACTGCCCTCTGCTGGCCATATTGTGGTGGCCATTTTGTGTCCACATGGGGGCAACCATCTTGTGTGTTGGAGTTATGGTGAATTTGCATATTATTCTTTTATTGGATAGGATTAGATAATATAGAGGCCTGGTGCACAGGTGGGGTCAGCTGGTTTGCCCTGAAGGGTTTCCTGAATCAGGCTGGAGGTTTCTTTGGGGTTTGGGGTGGCTTGGGGGGAGGGGCCTATGGTAGTTTGCAGGCCAGCCATGCCCTCAGAAAACCAAGTGGAGGCCCTGGAAGCTGGAATTTATTTATCTTCTATAATTGAAACTTTATAGCCTTGAGCACAGCCAAGCCTCTTGCTTGCTCTGCAGTCATTTTTGTTGGGATTTATTTATCTTCTATATTTGAAATTTTGAACCCTTAAGCAGAGTCCAAGGCAGGCCAGGGCAGGCAGAAAGCTTGGCTTCCTCCGTTGCCAAGCCTCCTGCTCTCTCCATGAACACAGCCATCTTGGTTGGGTTAATTTGCATAACCGCTCCTGATTGGTTGGTGGGTGTGGCTTGTGGATGTAGTGGAGGTACAGTCAATTTCCATATTACTCTTTTATTAGATAGTATGTAGGATTATTTTGTAAGTATTTATTTGACCCTAATGCATGTTATATTGTATGCTACTTGAAGAGACTTGACAACTAGGATGAGATAAAATCCTTCTCATACTTGTATATTGTTTGTATTCTCACTTTCTGACTCTTTTAAAGTTATTACCTCTAAGTAGTTGAATTTTTCTCATACTGTGAGAAAATTATGGAGAGTATAAAATCCATACTTCTGTGTTCTCCATTTTCTATTGAGGCACAGAGACAGAGTAAACCCTTATACACTTTTTTTTTTTTTTTTTTTTTTTTTTTCAGAATTGAACAGGTGTACACTGGTTGGTTGGTTGGTTTTTCTGAGTAATTTGTTCCTGAATTTGTTCCTGTATTAAAATGAAAATACTGGCATACTATCTGTGTCTACTGTATATACCTTCCTTTATTTACTGTGCCTGCATTAGTTGCCTAACAGACAAATCAATGAGCAGATAAAAAACACACTCTGAGTTTTTCTCCAGCCCTGTTTTAAAGCCTGGGGTTGGATACCAGGATTGTTTACCTACAAATACCCTCACTGTGGTCTTTGCCATGAAGAACTCCAGTTTTCATGTAACTGTGGAACCTACCTCCTCTTCTTTATTGATGGTGCTCTCTTCTTCCAGGGAAGCTTTCTCAGTTATTACAAGAGTGGTGGTGATTTGCAGTGATGTACAACATAATTGCCTCTTGCCTCATGCTCATTAAATGTGTTACAATCTGGGTACTCCCTCCTCTCTTGTGTTTTATTAAACTCCTGGTTCTTTTCCTCTCCATGATGGCCCTGGGTTTCTCCTCTTAAATCATCAATGCCTTTTTTCAAACTGAATTGCTCTCAGATTGATTGATTCATTCACTCATTATTGTCTTAGTTATATATTTAGATTTCTATCTTTTACAACTTTTTTATAAATTAAACCTATATCAGTGAGTTTTATTTTCTCACTATAGTAATGGTCCAGATATATTTTCTGAATTGGAATCTCTCATGAATTTTAGCTTATCTTTACTACCTTTTCTATAGCTTTTAACTATATTTCCCATAAATGCTGCATTATCTTTTCTAATGCATTCTAATAAATCCATGCTTATTCTCAAGCTACTTGTTACTGCTTTGGGGGTCTGTTGGTTTGGTCCTAGACTTCCATGACCCCCTAACCCAAACTCAATCAACTTCCAAAGATACTTTCTGCACTGCCTATAAAATGTCACTCAAATATGTTGGGTGACTACACAGCCAAAATACCCATTTTCAGATATACTCTCAACTCTGCACCCCCACTTCTGGACTCTCCCACTTTCAAATATCACTTCACTGAAGGCAGTTGTTGTTTTTTTAATGTAATTGTGATCTGAGTGCTCATCAATTAAAAATTTTTTAAAACTTCATTTTTTTTATTATACACCAAGTAAGTCCCAAACTTTTAGCATTTCATTCAAAGTAATTTTATTTCTGATCACTTTATAATCTCATCTCTAATTTGCATGATGCAACTTGTCTTAAAACACAGAGCTTTGTATGTACATACTTCTATAAGAATTACCCTCCCTTTTCTTCATTGTCTTTCACATATTAAGATATTTATTATTCAAGTTTCTGAAATAATAGGTTTTCAAAATTAAACTTTTCTCTGTGTCCTCATGTGTTCTTGCTATAAGTACAGAAATTCTTGTATTATAGTTCTTTACTTGTTTCTCTTTTACTAGACCATACATTTTTGAATTTTCTATTTGTCTTATATCCTGAGAACCCAGTCAGGTCACATAGTAAATGTTTAATGTATGTTGAATTGAATCAAATCATTGATTATAAGTTCAAGAAATATATATTGTTCACTGAGCTACTGCATATAAATAAGCATGGCTTTTGATTGCTCACTCAGAATAGAGTATATTTATCATAAATATGCAGATGTAGATTGCATACATATTTATAATATATAACAAATAATATATTTATATATCATTTATATTCATACTATTCATTTTATTATTTATACATAATAAAATATTTTATTATAATCATATACCCTCCAAATAATATGCAAGATATAGATACATATATATCTATTTATACTTAATTTTAATATACTTATAGTGTTTTCAAATAAGAATGGACTGGCAAGCATTACCAACCTTGGCCATTGTCTAGTCGAGGATATCCTTTAAATAGGAGTCTAATAGGTGGTTTAGTTGAAGTAAATATATTTCCCAGTTGCCATATAGAGCCCCATTTTAAAAGTATTATACCAGCATATTGCCTTCATAATACCTTCTTTTCCATAATGTTATAAATATTAAATTGCATCCTCCCTCAGACATTAAGCCAGTTTCAAAATGTGTATTCTGGAGCTCTTTTTGGGCCAGCAATGTGATGGATGGAGAACAAAACAATTGACAGTTTTCACATTGCCCATAACTTTTTTAAAGAGAAGATTTTTTTTCACAGTAGGTTGAAAAGAAAAATAACATATAACTATAGAAGAAAAAAAAAGCATTATCTGCCATTTTTCATCTCATCAACAATCATACCCACACACTACCAGCAGTAAATGATCACAGAAATTTTAGATTCAATTTGAGAAAATAATGGGTAAACACCAAGAAAAGATATAAAAACTAGAATTCTGCAAACATTGTCTAGAGTTTGAAATTCTATAATAGTAATTCTGAAAATGGTGTATGACATTCTAATAGAACCAACAGATCATTTATTCCTTTTATCTCTAGTAAAAATTTATGTTGAATAGACTCAACCAATATAAAAATGTCAATCATTAGACTATATGAAGATATTTTCATTTTTTTGAAACAATTGAGGTATGAAAAACAAAAAGAAGAACTGAATTTATTGATATTAAAGGAACAAAGTCATTGTTCTGCTCAGTAATAAGATGGAAATTCAACTCTTTTTACAAAATATTAGTTTTTCAAAATAATTATTTTTCAAAATATTTATTAATTAATTTATTTCTTTTTAGAGAGAGTAAAAGGGAGGGAGAGAGAGAAGAGACAAACATCAATGTGTCTGGGTGCCTCCTGTATGTGCCCTTGACTGGGAATCAAACCCGTGACTGGTGCGTGGTCTGATACTCTATCCACTGAGCTACACCGGCCAGGGCTCAAAATATCATTTTCAGTTAACTTTAGACATGTGTTTTCTATGAAACATACATAAGAGAAAAGTCAGCCACTCAATTTGGACTTAATATTTGTAACTTAACATAAGCATTTCTTCTGGAACTCCCTCATGACTTACTAAATTGTGTAAAAACAAATTTCATAGGTGTTCACTATCATAATATAGGGTGATATGTAAAAAATCCAAGTCCAAATTGAGATCTGTGTGATGTTGTGAATATTATTTAATGTCTCTAAACCTCAATTTGGATTTGTTATCTCTAAAATGGGGAGAAAAATAACTAATATATAGGATTTTTAGTACTAGAAAAGTTGCTTGTAGCACACTTGTTTCCAGCAAATACTAAGAATCGAATAATATTAGCTATGCTATTATAATTATTGTATTGCTATTGTTATAATTAATGTAATTTCTTCTCTGGGTGGGTTTTTCACCCTGAAATTCATGGGAGGTAGTAGCTAATTCAAATTAGTTATTGAATAGCTATGTTTAATTGAGATCTCTTTTGTGATAGCCTCATTTATTCTGATTATGCTAGTCCTCATTAATTCAGTATGATTTTGGTCCTGTAAAAGAATGCAATACCTTTATTGAGAAGAACAGTAGAGGCCCTATCTTTTAATAAACAGATTTGGCATAGTCACTGCTTGTGCTGAATTAATTATGCAATATATTATCGCTTTGGGAAGAGGCAGCAGCTCTTGTAAAATGCCACAAGGTAATACTGTGAGCCAAAAATATATCAATGAATCAAATTTTAAATGTCCTCCAGGGAAGCAAGTATCCTGCTCCCTTTTTTTCTTATTTTATGAATTCAAAAACAATGACTATCAATAAAGTTTTCAAACTGTCACACAAAACTTGCAGTTCTCCAGAGGCAGCCCAGGGCTTCTACTGCTACTAAAGATAGGACTTCCACTCCCAGTAATATTTAACATTCCGCTTTTGTCTCACTTGCTAATTTGGAAAGTTTTTCACTATTTGCTTTAATTAAAATAAGTATTGGCTGCTAATTGTCAATTATACAGAAAATAGTTTTTAAAATTATATACACTGAAAATTGCAACCCTCAATCCCCTAAGATAGTCATTATTAATTTGGTGCTTGTCTTTCCAACTATCTAAAGCCTGTTTGAAACAATTATAGTTTATTTCATTTCACACAAACAAAGGAGTTTGACCTACATACAAGTGAACTATTAGATGTTCACTAGGCTGATAGAAATTTGTTTAAAGAGATTAGCCACTGGAGATTGGAGAATTATGTATTTTGTGTGGAGGGGCAGGATCTTGTGGTCTGGCTGGGACAAAAAGGAGAGAGGATGTACTTCTTCTGCCCTCTACTCAAATGCATGTTCAAGGGGGAAAATATCTAATTGATTTAGCTTAACTAGAAGGAATAGTTAACTTTATATGTCAATTTGTTCGACCTTGGCACTGCCACGATGGCTATGTCCAGAAGGATGTCTGGAAGGTCTCTTAGTCTACTTAGTACATTACCTTTTTATTAGAATAGATAGAGGCCTGGTGCACAGGCGGGGACCAGCTGGTTTGCCCTGAAGGGTGTCCTGGATAAGGGTGGGAGTCCCGCTGGGGTGCCTGGCCAGCCTTGGTAAGGGGCTAAGGGCCATTTTCAGGCTGGCCACAGCCCCTTCAGGGGGTGGGGAGCTGCTGGGGTGCCAGGCCAGCTTGGGTGAGGGGCTGATGGCTGTTTGCAGGCTGGCCATGGCCTCCAGCAACCCAAGCTCCCAGCCCCTTTTTTTCCTTTTTTTTTCTCCCAGTGCCTCCTTGAGCAGAGGCCAGGGCTGGCTAGAAGCAGGTATCTGGGATTCATTTATCTTATATACTGGTAATTGAAACTTTGTAGCCTTGAGTGGAGGCCAGGGCCAGCTAGGGCAGGTAGGAAGCTTGGCTTCTCCATCACAGGGGGCAACCCAAGCCTCCTGCTCTCTCCAGCTCTGTGTCTGCCGCCATCTTGGTTGGGTTAATTTGCATACTTGCTTCTGATTGACAGGTGGGGGTGGCTTGTGGGCATAGTGGAGGTATGGTCAGTTTGCATGATTTTCTTTTATTAGATAGATTGACATCAGATCCTGTTACTTCCCTGCTTCAAGTTTACAATAGCTTCTTATTAAATGATCATTATTAGGTATCTTCCTTTAACATCCTATAGTCCTTTATCCTTGATTGCTGTAGATGAAATGCTTGTGTCACCCTCAAATTCATTTGATGAAATGTAACCCTAAGGTAATGGGTATTTGGAGGTGGGGCTCTTGGGAAGTGATTAGATAATGAGAGTAGACCCTTCATAAAAGGGATGCCAGAGAGACCATCTTCTCTTGCACTATGTGAGGACACAGTGAGATTGCCATCTATGAACCAGGAAGTGGGCCCTCACCAGACACTGATTCAGCCAGTAACTTGATGTTGGAACTCCCAGCCTCCAGAACTGTGAGGAATAAATTTGTGTTGCTTATAATACTCCCAGTTTATGGTATTCTATTACAGCAGCTCAAATAGACTAAGACACTGACCCCATCCCTACTCTCTCTCACCCACTTCCTGACCTTCTTTCTGTCTTTTAACATGCCAGGCTCTTTCAGCTGGGGACATGAGCCTTTATGTGCTACTCTGGAATATTCTCACATTCCTTTGTTTAGTTCTTCTTGATTAAAATGTATACTGAAGGACATGATTTTGATCTTTATTTGCTTAAATTATGCTTATATATGGCCAAAAGATGAAAATGAAATGGGTAGTTCAACTCAGCCACAAAAATAATTAAGTAAATAATAGTAGGAAAAATGATAACTACAGTTTGCAAGGTTATTTACTTATAGCTTCAGTTTTTAGAAACTATAGTATACACAGTTGGCTTTTAGGTAAATCTTGTGTGTGTCTTTTTTATAAAACTTTTTCTAAAAATCTATTATTTTCTACTTTGATAGCTCCAAATCAATTTGATTTGTTTATTAATGTCATGTGCAAAGATACTCTTAGAGAAGGGGAGTAAATAGACCATGAGCCAAGCAAATTATGTATTTACTTCCCAACTAATGTTAGCTCATGATATCTTCACAACCTTTACAGAAAACCTTATAGCAGCCTCTGTCACCTTTAACCCTGCTTCTACTTTTGGTTCCTTCGAGCCATTATTCACACAGCAGAGTAACTTTAAAAGCATGCATCAGTTCAAGTTACTTTCCTGCTTAAAATATTCCAGTGGCTTCTGATCAAGGTGAAAATAAAATCCTGACACCACAAGGGATTTACAAGATTTCACTTCTACCTATTATCTCCTTTCCTGCAGGACTTTTTCCTTGTTACTTGAAACTTCTGAGTCTCTCTCTTTTTAAAATGTTCTTTATTGATTAAGGTATTACATGTGTGTCCTTCTTTCCCCCCACCCTTGCCCACCTCCACCCCTAGCACATGCCCTCACACTCTGGTGTCTGTGTCCAATGGTTATGCTTATATGCATGCATACACATCTTTTGGTTGATCTCTGCCCCTGACTCCCATCCTCCCCTACCTTCTCTCTTAGGTTTGATGCTCTGATAGGTGCTTCTCTGTCTGTTTTTGTTCATCAGTTTATGGTGTTCATTATATTCCACAAATGAGTGAGATCATGTGCTATTTATCTTTCTCTGACTTATTTTGCTTAGCATAATGCTCTCCAGGTCCATCCGTGTTGTTTCAAATGGTAGGAGTTCCTTTTTATAGCACTGTAATATTCCATTGTTTAGATATACCACAGTTTTTTAATCCACTCATCTGCTGAAGGGCACTTAGGCTGTCTCTCCATGTGCAGATTTTATTGTTTACTGTGTTGTAAGACACTTTTGTCAGACCTTGCAATGTTCGATAAATTCTCATCAATCAAATTCAGGTTTCATAAAAAAATATCACATCTTCAAAGAGACATTTCCCTATAACACTCTCTCATGTTGAATTTCTTCAAAGAACAATTAATTCATACAGGTTAATTGAGTGGTTTTATTTGTTTTCAATTGCTACAGAAAGGCAAATACAATTTATAATAGCTCTGTTATATCTTCAGTGAATCCTTGAAGCTCATAGCTATTTTTGGCAACCTTGATGACTTCAGTTTGACAATGATATACAATAGTAAATAATGCACAAGGTAAGTGTTTTTATATTAGTGAAACTGAAAATAATCTTTAATGTCAAGATAATCAAAGAGTAATTACTATAGGTACTATAAACACATATTGATAATATCAAAGAGTTGTAATAAATACCTAAAAAATTCTAAATCCCAGTTAATAACATCTTGAAAGATAACTTATCTGAAGAAATACACAATGAAGAAAACACTAATTCCTAAAAGTATATATTTTAAGATGACATTTTTACATTAGAGGAAAAGGAGGAACTGTGGAATAATTTAAATATGTCTCTGCCCGCTAGCATCTCTTTCATATGATTTGGGTGTCTTATGAAGAGTTCACATTTTTCAGCATGGCATACATGCAATGGCTCAAGAGTTATTTTAAACTTGCTACTCTGAATGCTTATGTCTCAGTGTGATTGCTTTGTAATAGATTATCAGAAATAAGGAATTCTTTGGGTTGTATTCTTGGGTTATAAATATGTTTTGTGTTCATAAGCAAGTTTATACCACATATTGTCTAAAGACAGTATATATCAGATGGATGACTCACATTTAATCCTTATAAATTATGTTTTGTTATATACATTGGAAAATATCCTTCTAAAAAGAATGTGATATGACTCTCACTTGTGTACCTTTAGATTGTTGAGTCCTAATTATTTTTACTATAAAATAGCAATACATTTCAGTGTGTTGAAAACTTTAGAGGAATTTAGGCACACATACACAAGAGAGTAAGAGAGCATCTACTTTCAAAATAATTTTGCCCCAAACATCGGTTTGTAATTAGTTGTTTAGAATGTGGATTTTTTCTCTAAAAAAATGTTATTAATGATAATTAGGAAAACATTCTAGAACATATAAGTTAATTTATCATCAGGGTATTTTTCTAGGCCTGTGGAAATATAGAGGCTTTTTTTTTTTTTAGGAAAGAAAATAGACATAGAGATTCATTCACTTTGGGGAGACAGCAGTAAATTTAACTCAGCAACTCTGAGTCATGATTGTCCTTGTATTGTACTGGTGGGTGGTGAGAGCAGCTCTGAGCCAAGGGTAACCATTTCTTCAAGCAGCTTCCCTCTGAAAACTTGGTACTTGCCATGGGAATTACACATAAAAGCTAACTCTAATGCATTGTTCTATTTTTTTTCTTATTATTATTATTACCTGTGCAGAATTGAACTATATTTAAACAGGAGGAAATGAGTTTGCTTTGCTCTTTAACAAAAGTAAAAAAAAAAAAAAGCCTTTGAAATCACGTAGTAACATTTTCCTAAAGGGTTGTCTGGGATCACTAGTTGAATGCTTGCTATGTGTTAGGTATGTTATATAAACTATCTGATCACAACAAAGGGATCTTTAAAACTTAGAGTCTAGAGTAACACAACTGAACTGTGGATCACACATGCTTTATATATATTCTGCCTTTGTCTGTATCTGACATTTAATGGCCAAGGATCCAACGTAAGTTATTGACATGACATTTACTCTCTTGAAGTGACATGACCAATACCACCTTATTAGGAAGTAGATGAATAGGGAAAATCATCTTGAAATAAATCACAGAGAGAATTCTTTAGGAATTCAGACTGCTAATTGTCATTATCTGAGCAGTTACAGGTACCCCTGTTGATATGAAAAGCAGTACGTTCCATTGATTTTGAAGAAAAATTTTAAATGTTGGTTATATGTTATTCCTAAGAGTGATATTTACTGTAAGTTAAGCACCTCAAAAAGAACCAGATACTACAATGTGGTTGTTGTAATGGCCATTGCAGCATTTCTATATTGATTCGAAAAGGGTCAAATAAGAAAATATCAGAGAGAATTTCAGTAAAAATGGTTCAGCCCTTTTACATAGCGTGGGTGTATAAAACATACCTCAGAGCAGCCCTTTAGGATTGAAGGCACTTAATCTTTGCTGTCAGTGGCTAATAGAAATCACTGAATCCCTCTCATTATCATTTGTTCAAAGAGAGGAACTTTATCCAATCCACCCTCATGCCGCATCCATAGCAGCAGTCACATACAATGGCTTGTCAGTAGGACTGGGGCAAATGTACAAAAGCCCAGTCGTCTGGCCTGAATTCAAGAAAACCCTCAGTTACTACCTTGAGATCTTCTTGGTTTATGTTTTATTTACCTGGACAGTGTTGTTTTTCAACATTTTCTTCTGCCTAATCCTACTTACTATATACCTTTACATGGTTAGTCCCCTGCTTAAGATTCTGTTATCCGGGAGACCATGTTGGTCCCTAAAGAAATACTCTACAGAGTTAGTTTATTTTATATAAAAGAATGATGGTAGACATATTCTGGACACAAAATGAGCTTGGTAATATGCATCTATGACTCTTAAACTTTGATTTCAAGTGTTTTGGATGAGACCTGAGAATTAAGGCTTCAACCTTAAATTAATTTTTATTCAATATCCAAGATGGGGCCTAATAATTTGTAATTACTTTTTTAATGCAGAAATTTTTAGATATATATACAAAAACAGAGACGAGTATCATGGATTCCCTATTCAACTAGAAATTAATGAGTATTCTGGGTTCACCTGTTTCCTTATTCTTCTCTCCCTATTTGAAGAACATCTCAGATATCACATCATTTTATCTGAATATGTTTCAGTGTGTAACTTGAAATAATGCCATACCACAATCTCATAATCACAAACAAAATAAGTTAAAGTTAGGAAATTGTACTCTTTTAAAATCTTTGTTTAAAGTATTATGTAGAGTATTACATATGTCTCCTTTTCCCCCCATTGACCTCTTCCTGGCCACCTCCAACCACTAGCACATGTCCTCACCGCCCTAGTGTCTGTGTACAATGGTTATGCTCATATGCATGCATACAGGTCATTTGATTGATCTTTTATCTCTCCTACCCCCCCCCCCCACCTTCCCTCTGGCTTGACAGTCTGTTCAATGCTTCTTGGTTTCTGGCTCTATTTTTGTTCATCAGTTTATGCTTTTCATTATATTCCACAAATGAGTGAGATCATATGATATTTATCTTTCTCTGACTGGCTTATTTTGCTTAGCATAACTCTCTCCAGGTCCATCCATGCTGTTACAAAAAATAGTAAGAGTTTCTTCTTTTTTACAGTAGTGTAGTATTCCATTGTATAGATGCACCCCCATTTTTTAATCCACTCATCTGCTGATGAGCACTTAGGCTGTTTCCAAATCTTAGCTATTATAAATTGTGCTGCTATGAACATAGGGGTGCATATATCCTTTCAGATTGGTGTTTCTGATTTCTTGGAATATGCTCCTAGAAGTGGGATTACTGGGTCAAATGGGAGTTCCATTTTTAGTTTTTTGAGGAAACTCCATACTGTTTTCCAGGAAATTGTACTTTTAATGTGTCAAAATAATTTCAATGATTCAGAAATACTGAAACCCAGGAACTACTGAAAGATTTGGTATGCAATTCTTGCATGACGAGAAAGAGAGAGAGAGAGAGAGAGATATTACTTTTCTTACAAAAATTTTATATATATATATATAATATACAGCCAACAAGTTTGGCTCAGTGGATAGAGTGTCGGCCTGCGGACTGAAGGGTCCCAGGTTTGATTCCAGTCAAGGGCATGTACCTTGGCTGCAGGCACATCACAGTAGGTGGTGTGTAAGAGGCAGCTGATTGATAATTCTCTTTCATCGATGTTTCTAACTCTCTATCCCTCTCTCTTCCTCTCTGTAAAAAAATCAATAAAATATATTTAAAAATGTATATATATATATATATGTGTTTGTGTGTGTGTGTGTGTGTGTGTGTGTGTGTAATTTATTTTTTTTACAGAAAGGAAGGGAGAGAGAGTTAGAAACATTGATGAGAGAGAAACATTGATCAGCTGCCTCTTGTACACTCCCTACTGGGGATATGCCCGCAACCAAGGTACATGCCCTTGACCGGAATAGAACTTGGGACCGTTCAGTCCTCAGGCCGACACTCTATCCACTGATCCAAACTGGTCAGGGCAAGAGAGATTACTCTTACTTTCAGCTGAGCATATTGGAATTATGCCAAGTTTGTACTTAGTCATGTCCTAAAACATCAATTATTCATGTTGCCTTCTGGTAATTTTACCTTTAATTTAGTGGATTTATATATTTTACCATTTTGATGAGTTCTGATTCAATAAATTCAATATACATAAAGTGTTTTTGAGATGGAATAACAATCTTCAAGTTTTACCAGAAAAGTTTAGGATAGGTCAGTTTTTCAGTTTCAACCATTTCATTTGTTATTTGAGTTTCTGTCAATATCCTTTACCTTTTAGCATCATAGCAGTATCCTTCAACTTCTATTGGTTTGAGAAGTTATTTTTCTCTGTCACCCTGCCTCTCTGTATCTTATTAGCATCAACATCACAAACAATTAAAACATTCTTTTCATGAACAATACCAGCTCAGTTCCCCAATCTCCGCTTTTGTGAACCATGTAGGAAGATAAACCCAGACAATTTTAAATCTTAAGCATTTTTTTTTTGCAGTGTCTAGAATCCATCTGTAGCCAGAATTGATGGTATGTATGTCATTACTGCTCTAATTGTGGAGATACTTCAATTATGTTTAATAAATTTAAAACCCAAGTTTTTATTTATTATCATTTAGATTAAGGTATAATAATAACTGTTAATGAAATGAATGGCATGAAGATTAGTAATATCAATTTCATCAGAATTGCATGAATACAAACACAACAGGAAGTGCCTATAAACATCCTTTCTCTTCCTCATTACTTAAAAAATCATGTCCTGACTAGCCTCAGAACAAGTAAAATAGGCAAGATTAAATTTTGTTTAAAAATAGATAATCAATTCCCATAGGTTAAATTGGATTCCTGAAATTATAGAAGACATCCCAGTGAAGAAAAACATCAGTATTCATGTAAAAAGAATTCCAGGCCTACCAAATTAGCAAACAGAAAAATTAAATAGCAGGAGTTAACTTTGCAGAAAAAATGACCTTTTAAAACACATTTTTTAAAAGCATGTGCTACACCAGGCGTAACTTTAATATTTCCTATATATCTTCATGTACAACAAAGCAAGCAAATAGGCAAAATAGTAGAATTGTTCTGTAATAAGAAACCCTGAAGAAGAGCTAAAGAGAAGCCTAATTACTTTCAGATGCTAAGTGCATGCTAAGGTGACAATATTCTAAAATATTTTTCTACTCAATGCATAGGTGGGTGTGTAGCTTATTAAATTTTGGGGGGAAAAAGCTTTGAAAAGTCAGTAAATGTAATGAAAAACTATAATAAATGTTTGAAAATGTGCAATTCCTAATAATGGCAAAAGCTTTAGGAGTATTAGATATCTTGAGCACAAATAAAATAAAATATCTAACGTATAACATATTGATCTGGGTCAGACCTTATAGTAATTGTTTGCTTTTCATGTAATATTTATTCTAGAAGGAGATATAAAGAAAACTAACCCTTTACTAAGCACATCAAAAGACAATGAAAAAAATATAATGATAGAAAAATTTTAATAAGCAGCATAAAACTATTTTATGTTGCTTTGTTGGGTAGTATATATCAATCACGTTTTTCAGTCTTCAAATTTTTGGGGTAGATAAAAAATGTAGACATGGTGAAGATGCTTCTGTTACCCCAAGATCCAGGGACTGGATCCTTTGGAGACCCTCCTCCTGAATGATTGTCTACTTTCCTTTTCAAGGCCAAGGTTTTAGGTAATGTTTGTATTCTGAATGCTTAAGTTGGAATTAGGAAGTCCTACTGAGAATGCTAATGGTGGTGTAACTATGAATCAGCTTCTAATTGTGGCCAACTTGACCAGAATGGACAGCTTTGTGAGAATGGCAAAACCAGCCTACGTAGCAGAGGCTGAACCACAACTGAGAAATCGCAGCACTACTTTTCTTGTGAAGCATTCAGCCTTTGATTTATTTCAGACCTTTATGAAAACTGAATGACTTAGGTATCAAAAGTGATCTGAGGGATAGGGTAATTAATCACTCAGGTAATTTTTGTCAGTTCTGCTCAGAACCTTAGAATATCACTTTGTTAACATGTTTACAACATACTGGAGGTGAATCCTAAAATGTGCCACAAAATACCTACTGGTAAAAATATTGACTAGTATGTTTTCATGTCTGTCTATGATTAAAAAAACAAAAAGAGATTTAACAAGCATCCAGACACAGACACGTACTTACAACTATTCAAAGCTTTGACGTACTGCCTTCTCTGGTTCATTCCCATTCATTTTACTGAACTTGTTTTTAAATTCCTTTTTTAAAGTATGTTTTTATTGATTTTAGAGAGGAAGGGAGGGGAATAGAGAGATAGAAACATTGATAAAAGAGAAACATCAATCAACTGCCTCATGCATGTCCCCATTGGGGATTGAGTCTGCAGCCAGGGCATGTGTTGCTGGTCAACCACTGAGCCACACCAGCTGGGCTAAATTCTTTACTATGGTTTTAATTTTGTCATCTTAACCTATGCATTCTCCCATTCATCCTGGAGTCTGAAGACTTGGTTATGAAGCATCATACATTTCTCAGATAATAATATTTCGATCTCAGTGCCCTAGTGAGTCTTGGCCTCTGAGCCACCTACTACCTACACTAATCTCATTTTCATAAAACCTTCAGTACCTGTAGTTTTTACACAGCATGACAGGTTGCTTCCTGGTATATTTAGCAGGTATGGTTAAATGACTCATGAGAAGGACTGGATGTTTCTGTTGGCTATTTCCCAAGAATTATAAAAGGAGCAAAAAGTAAGACATTCAAGATGAAATAGGAATAAGAAATACTCCTCCTAATCCTCCTCAAACAAAATGATGATACTGCAGAGAGCCCAGCTTTACTGAAATAGCATCAGAGATTGATGCACTAAAGTTGCAGCCTTCCAAAATACTGCATAAATATTGTGCTACTTTTTCTACGGCATCAGCATTCAAATACGTTGGGTCCCTTCAAAGGTTAAATTAGTAAAGACTACACTTTCTCGTAGTGAAGTCTGCTTCTTCTATCTTTATCCAATGGATTTATATTTTCATTCATCTCTCAACTATTACTATTATTTTAAAATCTCACCCAAGGGTATTTTTAAAGAGAGGTCTGCCAAGAGAGAAACATTGATCCATTGCTTTCTGCGTTCTCCAACCAGGGACCAAGCCAGCAACTGAGGCATGTGCTCTGACAGGAACTGAAACCACAAGCTTTTGATAGAAGGAATGACACTTCAACCAATTGAACTGCCCGGCCAGGGCTATGTATCATTTTTTTTTTTTTTTCACAATCTCACATAGGTTTTCTTTTGCATTCTACCCCCAAACGCACTGACCATTGGTTACCCACAAAAATTATGAACTGCAGCATAATATAATTTGATAAACATTTTATATTCTGTCTGAATAGTTTCATGTGCAATATAGACACTTGTATTTAACTTTGGTGTTCATTAAAGGTTCTAACAATGTATTTAGCAGGATGCAAAAAGTCCAGAATGTATTATAAGAAAACTATTTATTGCCAGAACCGTCGCTGTAATTTTCCAGTGATTTTCAGTTTAATGTCACTTGGAGAGCTGGAGAGCTGAATAAAACAGTGATTGTGAGACCTTACCCCTAAGTTTCTGAATTCAGTAGGACTGATGTAAAGCCAAAGATATGTAGGTTTCTAGGTGATGCCGAGACCAAACTGAGAACCACTGGTCTAGTCATAGGTGACTACTAAAATAATTTGCATCACTGATAAAAAGAGCAGATACAAGTTTTACTGAAGTCTGAACTTAGAGGTTTTCAGTTGTAAATATTAATAGTACTGAGCCTGCCCACAAATTTAAATGCTATGGTTGGCTCCAGAAATTAAAATGTTATTTAAGACTTTGATTTTAACACCTTTAGAAAACTGAAATATCCTCTTTTGACTAACATGGGCAGATGGTATTGTTTTTATTATCTTGATAAAAGGATAATCCTATGAGTTGCTAGATATCTTAATTATTTAATATTTGCAATATTACTTTAAATTAAGGGCCTGATAGTTACCTGAAATTATATAACAGTTATGTTGTATTGTCATGGGCAAGAGTTACAGTTTAATTATAGAATGCCTTCCTTCCAGATTTATTAATCTCTCTTATATATGGTAGTACTAAAATTATCCTTGCTGGTGTACAGTTATCTTGGACCCTATTATAGCTAAATATGATTTAAAATACTACACTGTGGAATATTATAAAATAAATTGAGAACAAAAGGTCAATTTCTCCTAGAGGCAGATTCTGCTTTCATTGTGCACCCTAAGTACATTTAGTTACGACTTATATTGTTACTGGCCTTTTGAAGTTCATTCCTGGAGAATATTCCAAAGATAATTTTATCTTAAAGATTTTTAAGAGAAGATATTAGTAGAATCAGTGCTTATGTTTTTATTTCGTTAAGTTTAACCTCCCAAAATACGAGCATAAATTAAATTTTGAAAGCAAATAGAATCATGGCCTTATTTATTTTGCCTTTTTACATTTTTACAACTTTAGTCATGATTCCAGGTTGTGCTCTTTCTGGAATTTTTTTTTCCTACACTGTAGAACATATGAAAGTTGATGTTATAGTTTATTTCACTAAAAATATTGCAAAGTTGTTGCTAATATAAGAATCTAGAGGCCTGATGAACAAAATTTGTATAAGAGGAGGCCCTCCTTCCCTGGCAGAGTTTTACTAAACCCTGTGACCTGTAATTGACTTTGATTTTATTTTGCATTAGCAGACCATAATTATAAGGTAGGTGAATGGGAGTTTCAAACACATTTTCATCATAAATGTGCAATAGATATGTGATGGCTTAATGACAACAGTGACATTGCATTAATATCGTTTTAGTAGGATGTGTCCTGGAGTTTTGTCAAAACCAACTTAATAATTTCTAGGAAAGTCTCCAAACACCATAAAAAGCTTGATGCCCTATATATATATATATATATTTTTTTTTTTCTGCTACCCTTCTTTGATAAATCAGTCACCTGGAAACTGTTTTAAATAAATGTCACTGTAAACAATTGAAGCATTACATATTTAAAGTTATGAAGATGTGCATTACAGGTAATTAATTTTATGTATATCTGAGATTGTTCTAAGAAAGGCAGATATAATTAAAAGAAATTACTGCTAATTATATTAGGAAAGGAGTAGGAATTGAAAGGGCAATTAATAACATATCTTCTTTAAGAAATGTGTTATATCTGGAAATCTTTATTAGAAATAAGAGCTATCTCCAACCATATTAGAACAACCAGTAAGTAAAATGTTAATTTAAAATGGTAAAATAGTTTTCTTGCTATCTAAAACTGGTATCACTTAATGCCCTTCTCCACTGTAGAGCCTTAACCACAACTAGAAAACATTTTAAAATGTGTTTCCAAAGTTATTTAATTATTAACATAATACTATATGTTTTGAGCTTTATTTGGAGAGATGAGAAGCAACTTAAAATATATGTTTTTTCCCAAATCGGGGCACATACAAGTACCAACCAATGACTGCATAAAAAGTAACATAAATCATTTTATAAAACATACATAGGATAGACTGATGGATCACAGAGGGAAGTGGGGCTGGAAGAGATTAACCAAAGAACTTACATGCATATATGCATAACCTATGGACATAAACAAGAGTATGGTGAAGGCCTGGGATAGGAGAAAGAAGCAAGGTTGAGGAGTTCAATGCTGGAAAAGGGAATATCTCTAATACTTTAAAAATTAGTGATACATTAAAAAAAAAAATAGAGGTGCCAGGTTAAATATGGGACTCCCGGTTAAATTTTAATTTCAGATAAACTACATTTCTTCATTAGTATAAATACAACTATTTACAATAATGCTACACTAGAGGCCTGGTGCATGAAATTAGTGCACATGGGGGGAGGGGGAGTCCCTTCAACCCAGCTTGCACCTTCTCCAATCTGGGACCCCTTGGGCATGTCTGACTGCTTGTTTAGACCTGATCCCGGGGTATGCTGGCTCAAGTGCCTGCCTGCCTGGTCACCCCTTACTGCCATCCCTGCAGGCCTGGTTGCCCCTACTGCCCCCACTTCTAGCCTGATTGTCCCCAACTGCACCCCTCACTGGCCTTGTCACCTCCAACTGCCCCCCTCCTGCTGGCCTGGTCACCCTTCATGGCTCCCCCACCAGACTGGTTGCCTGATGCATTCTGCTGTTCAGTCGTTTGATTGTCCTCCACTAACCCCCCTGCTGGCCTGGTAGCCCCACTC
The DNA here is from genome assembly GCF_014108245.1 of Pipistrellus kuhlii. Classification (NCBI taxonomy): domain Eukaryota; kingdom Metazoa; phylum Chordata; class Mammalia; order Chiroptera; family Vespertilionidae; genus Pipistrellus; species Pipistrellus kuhlii. Next base: position 21,078,780 of record NW_023425460.1, read on the forward strand.
AGCCTGCTTGTTCAGTTGTTTGGTCATCCCTCACTAACCCCTCCTGCCAGCCTGGTCATAGGCAGCCATCTTGTAAGGGTGTAAGGGTCAATTTGCATATTACCTCTTTATACTATAGGATGGGGCATCCACTAAACAACATTATTTGTTGTTTATCTGAAATTTAGATTTAACTGGGTGCCCTTCATTTTTATTTGCTGAATATGGCAGCTCTATTTCTAATCTACAGATTAATTAAGGATGTTATCAATAGTCTTTTAAGTGGAAGTCTTATCAAATATTTTGCCACCAGAGAACATGGACCGTCCTGCTTTCAGCCTCAACAAGAGCTTTAGGATTTGTGATATTTTAGTATCAATCAGGATATGCGAGGTTACATTATGACAGTGAAAGCTCCTAAATCTCAGCAGCTTAAAACAACTCAATGTTGTTATTTTGACTCATGCTTATTCCACGGCCAGATCAGGGAGGCGACGTTTCTCTACTTAGTGCTTCCTGGGAACCTAGGAGGAAGAGGCAGCACCTCTGGGCTCCCATGCTTGCTGAAGCAAGAAAAAGATGTGCTTAATTTCCACCAGCTCTCACACTTTCAATCAGATCATTTTAATGTTTAAGAGGACAATTACAGAGATATGTGTGGCCTTCACCCTCTCTTCCTAATCCTGTTTTCTCCTTTCCGATATCACAGACAATAACTATCTTGAAACTTGTGTGTATTTTTTCTTTGTATGTTTACACTCCTACTGTTCCATTCACATATGTAAAAACATAGTAATATTTATTTTGTTGATTTGCATACATGATCACATCTGAATGAGTCTATTGCAGCTTGCTTTCTTAACTCAACATTATTTTTTGGGTTTTATCAGTTTGCTGATTTCCATTGTAAATATATTTACAATCTGTTTGTCCATTTTTTTTTATTTTAGAGCATTTAAAAATTTTAAAACTCTTGACTAGAAAACGCTGCAATATGTATTTTATGTGGATTCAATTTGCACATGTGCACATGGTTTCCTAGGATAAACATTTGTGGAATTAGTTGAAGTGTATGTACAATCTGTATTTCATGCTGCCAGTGTGCTGTTTGAATTGCTCCCTACTTATTTACTCACACTCTCAAAATCTCCTCATATTCAGAATTGTAATTGTTGCCAATATGATGGTAATGAAATGTTCTTTATCTTAATTTGTGTTGCTCTTATAACTCCTTAGCAGAATGACTTTAGTATCATAATTCTTTTATGTATTCTGGACCCAGTCTTTGCTATTTTCTACCACCTCTCTGCAGCTTCCTTTTCACTTTGCTTTTGACATTGTTTTTGTGTGAAGAAGTTTTAAATGTGAACAGTTTGCATTTTTATGACTTCTACTCTTTTGTGTCTTGTTTAAGAAGAATTCTTTATTGAGATATGAAAAGATAGTTTACTATATTTTCTTATAAATAATTCAAAGTTTTATTTCTTATATTATGATTCTAAGTTTACATGGAATTGATTTTTATGTACTATATTTGGTAATAATCCAACTGTTGTTGTTGTTTTCACATAAATTATCAGTTGACCCAACTACCTAATATCTCCTAATTTCCCCTTTAATTTTTTCAGACCTCTTCTGCCTATGTGGCATTGCTTGTTTGTGAGATTTTTGTTGTTATTATTGTTATTCTGTCCTATTTTTAGGTACTTGATCCAAACTAGTACTTCAGTAAGATTAGTCTTGTTGTTAATAAGGGAGATACTCTGCTCTTTATTCTTCAAAATATTATTGTATTTTCTTCCACATTCATTTTACAATCAGCCTTCAAAATTCTGGGGAGTTGGGGTGGTAATGACTACATGTTAACATTAACTTCTGGAGAAAATTACTCTTTATATCATTGACGTATCCCCAGCATGCACTAATTCAAATATAGTTTTCTGAAATTCTAGCACAACATTTAAATATCAAAGGTATCTAGAGAAAGAGCCATGTATATGAGCAGATATATATGAGCATCTACTCTGGATCTAGAGTCTTGTTTTTTATCCCACTTGTGCACTTGCTAACTTTTGTCTTATACAAGTTAATTAATTACTTTCTGAGCTTCAGTTCCTACTCCATTAAAAGAAAATAAATGTGACATCTACCTCATGGAGTAACTGCAGTTAGCATTAATCTAAAATGAATAAATATTTCTCTTTAAATAAGCAAAACACGTCAGCAGGAGTCTGGCACAATAAGCACTGCATATGTAAATTGTTATTTAGGCATACTAGACAAATGAAATTCTATATATTTACAGTGTCCAACGTGATGATTTGATATACATATACATTGTGAAATGATTGCCACAATCAAGTTAATTAATATAACCACCACCTCAGGTAGTTACCTTTTTTGAGGGCAGTGTTGGTTAAGGACACTTTAAGAACCCTCTCCACAGATTTTAAGCATACAATGCAGTATTATTAATTATAGTCATTATGCTGTACATTAGATACCCAGAATATATTTAATTTGTTATGGAAAATTTATATCCTAGGACCAACATCTTCCCATGTTCCTCACCCTTCAGCTCCTGGTAACCACCATTCTGCTCTCTAATTATAGGATGGTTTGTTTTTGTTTTTGTTTTTAGATTCCACAAATAAGTGATTCCAGACAGTATTGTCTTTCTGTGTCTGGCTTATTTTAATTGGCATATTCTCTCATGGTTCATCCAGGTGATTCTAGATAATGACTCATTACCGCTTGAGAAAGATGTGTATTCTGTTACTGTTGTATGGAATGTTCTGTCTGTTTTATAAAAATGTCGTTTATCTACATACTAGTATTCAAAAGTAAGTGAATGATTGATTATGTGCATGCCTGTGATTTTTTCAAATCTCTGCTATACAGTATGTATAGTTATGGACCTCTTTTTATTTATCATTCGATATCTTGCTATCTGTTTCTCCTTTTTCTTTTTAAAATAATTTGTCTAAAAGCTTATTTATTTAGTTTATGTTTTTTAGAAAAATAATCATGGTTTTCTTTTGCTTTTTTGTTGTTCAATTTCTGTTTTTCCTCTTTTACTTAATTCTGCTCTTACATTGCTATTTCTGCTTAGTTTTTGTGTTTATATTTTCTGTATAATTGGTGGTTTTGCTATATTTGCAACATTTGCTCTTCTGCTGTGTTCAGTAAGATGTTTTTGTATGTGTGTGTGTTTTTGTTTTGTTTTTTACATTTTCAGCTTTTGTTTTTATCAATATTCTTTTCCTCTTTATGTGGCATTTTCACTGTTTTTTAGTACTAAGTAAAGCATGATTTCCATTGTAATTTTTCTTTTGCTACAATTATATGCAAGTGTTTATTTAAGTTTACAAACAAACTACTATCTGACTTTCTTTTCTTATTGCTTTATAAGGGTCAGCAACTACGTAATTGCGGATTTTTTAAAGAAAATCAAAGACAATTTTTTCATGGAACTAAATAACTTTATTCTGTAATGTATTGCCCATTTTGATCAATGACCTTTTGCCATCTTTCAGGCAGCATCATAATCCCACGTTCAAAAAACTTCTGGTTTTTATTAGCAAAGAACTGAATCAGGTACGATTTGACATCATCATCATTATTGAAATTTTTACCATTCAAGGAGTTTTGTAAAGATCGAAACAAAAAGTAATCAGATGGTGCAAGGTCAGGACTATATGGTGGATGTGGCAAAACATCCCAACCAAGCTCCATTAATTTTTGCCGAGTGACCAAAGATGTGTGTGGCCTTGCATTGTCATGATGGAATACAACACCTTTTCGATTTGTCAATTCGGGCCGCTTTTCTTCAACTGCATTGTTTAATTTCGTTAGTTGTTCAATGTAGACATCAGAATTGATCGTTCGGTTGGGTGGTAAGAGTTCAAAGTAGACAATTCCTTTGTAATCCCACCAAACTGATAACAAAACCTTCTTTTGATGAATATCAGCTTTTGATGTTGTTTCAGTTGGTTCACCTGGCCTGCTCCACAATCTTTTCCGCTTAATTTTGTTGTAAACAACCCATTTTTCATCGCCAGTTATCAGTCGCTTTAAAAATGGATCATTTTCATTACGTTTCTTTAGCAAATCGCAGCTGCTAATGCGTTGCGTTAACTGTGATTCTTTCAGTTCATGAGGAACCCATGTATCGAGTTTTTGAACATAGCCAAGTTGTTTTAAGTGATTTTCAATGCATGTATGTGATACATGAAGCTTCTCTGCAATCTCACATGTTGTACCGTGATAGTCCGAATTGATTATTGCTTTGATTAGGGCGTCATTAACTTCAACTGGACGACCAGAGCGTTTTTCATCTTTGAGTGAAAAATCACCAGAACGAAATTTGGCAAACCAATTTTGACACTGCCATTCTTTTAAGGCTTCGTCACCATAAACAGCGCATAACTTTTTATGAGCTTGCGATGCGTTTTTCCCTTTGCGGAAATAAAAAAGCAAAATATGACGAAAATGTTCCTTTTGATTTTCCATTTTTCAACGAACGCCAAACGAAAACTACAAAACAGATCAAAAAACTTTTTTTACTGATTAACAACTGAATAGCCAACTAACAAATAACAAAATGTGTTTTACATTTGTACTACGTCTGCAAACCTAAAAATTCAACTGAAGCCATATATGTGTGAAACCCGCAATTACTTATTTGCATCTATACCAGATAGGTTTAGGATTACATGATAAAATATACCATGATTATCTATTTGCCCCACTTTATAAAACCTATTTTAGCTTTTAAGACTGGATTTATTTATTGCAAATAAATTATTTTTATTTCAAATCTATATTCTATAAGGAACTACATTGTGTTTACTTAATAATATTGACTGATCATTTAATTATCAAAAAGCCGTCCTTCTTTCTCAAAATATTTCTTATCTCTCACATCTATTATCCGTAAAAATCATCCCAAGTTTATAATGCATACTCAAAAATATTTTACGGTAATTTCCAAGAAAAATACTATGTATTCTTAGTTGATTTTTTAATTTTCTTTAGAATTTTATAATATAAATGCATGGATATGAGGACTTGTCTTAAAATATTCAACAATCCTATTCACTTCTTTTATCAATAAATAATATTTTAAGAATAAAAATGTTATACTTTAAAATATTTTCAATACTTATTTATCTTTTAATTTTGCTTTAGGGATGTATTATTCTCTTCAACTTACTATATCTGGTAAATTTCAATATTATATGCCAGAATATTAATTTAGACAAAAAATTTCTGTGTGTATATATATATATATAATATATATGTTTATATATATATATATATATATGGTTATTAAAAACTATTTTCCCACTGTTGTTGAAACAGTGAGGGCCCTGAATGATTTGATAACTACATAATTAATCAAATAATAGGCTACCTAACTGCATCTGAGTGTGCTATAAATAGGAAAGTTATCTGTAGAAAGCTGTAAACAAAATTAATGCTATGAAGACCAGCAGGCATGATTTTAAATGATAATCCACATTTCTTTGCTATGTGGTTGGAGATCTGCTTACAGGCTTTCTTTTCTACATGGGAATAAGAATGGCACAATATAGCTGTAAGGATGATCATCAATTGCATGGTGGGCAATTACAAGAGCAAAGGATTCTGTTTTCTTTGGCTATGCCCCCAGAATATCCTAAAACAAAGATTAAGTTTTCTGAACAAATAAAAAATAACCCACAAGGATCCAAGATGGCTGCACAGGTCAACACCTAACCGCAGCCGCACACAACAATTTCAATGGAATGCAACTAAAATATAAAATGGACATTACCCAGAGCTACAGGTAGTCGATTAACTGAAAATTCTACAACAAGAAGGAAAGAGAAAACCAGAAGGAAAATCAGAGGAGCTGAAAAAGCCTAAGGTACGGAGACATGCTGCGCACCCGCGCAGAGGACGGAGCCAGAGAGGAGGAGAAGGCTGGATGCCTGCCTGGCATTCCCTAGCAAGAAGGAAATAAAAGCCCTGGACTGGGCTGAATCCCAGAACCGGCAGCACTGAGCCCCAGTTCTGGGCCAGACCCAGGCTCAGGCAGGGGGAGACGGGGCTGTGAGGCAGAATCCCAGGGGAGTGGCGAAAAGCAGAGCCCCCAGAGTCACGCACATTGCGCGCAGAGGACAGTCTGTTGACTCTGATGCTAGACTCCCCTAACAAGAAGGAGAAAAAAGCTCCAGACTGGGAGGAATGTGATGAGGAAGGAGAAACGCTGCCGGACACCAGCCAGCCAGGCTCCGGCAAGGAGCCAGGCGAAGGGGCCCTGGGGGCTGGGGGGGGTGCCACTGGGCCCTCGACCACGGATCACGGGCCACGGAGCCGAGGCTGGGGGTTGCTTCTTGGGCGGCGCTGACCCCGGCAGCAGGCTGAAGCTGCACAGGAGCCCGCAGAGAACAAAGGGGTGCCGCAGGCCAGCCTGCTGAGCTTCCAGGACAAGGAGGAAGAAACCGAAGAAGTTTTCAATGTGAAGAAATCAAGTTATAGCAAAAGATAGTAAAATTACTTAAGAAAGAATACAAAGAAGATCTTGAAAAATCGAAGACTAAGGCAGAACTCAACTCAGCAGCCAACATTGCAACATAAATGCATTTAAAAAAAAAAAACACAAAAAACAAAAAAAAACAGAATGTTGGAATGGCGGTGGCCAGGCCCAAGGCAGTGGCAGCCGGGCCTGCAGCAGCAGCAGCCAGGCCCCAGAACAGCAGCAGCCAGAACCAGAGCAGCAGCCGCCAGGCTCGGAGCAGCCAGACCTGGGGCAGTGGCAGCCAGGCCTGGGGCAGAGCCAGCCAAGCCCAGGTTGGCCAGGCCAGGAGCACCCAGGCCCGGAGCGGCCGGGCCCGGAGAAGCCGGGCCCAGAGAAGCCGGGTCGGGAGCAGCCAGACCCAGAACATCAGCAACCAAGCCCGGAGCAGCTAGGTCGGGAGCGGCCATGCCCGGAGTTGCCCGGCCCAGAGCAGCCGGGCTCAGAGAAGCCATGTCGGGAGCAACCAGGCCCGGAGCAGCAGCATCCAGGCCTGGAGCGGCAGTGTCCAGACCTGGAGCAGCTGGTTGTGGAGCAGACCGGAGCAACAGAGGTCAGGCCCAGAGCAACCTGGCCTGGAACAGCTCGCTCCTCTCCTGCCCACGCCCCAGGGCTGCCTCTCAGACATGGCTGGAAACTTTTGGGGGAACTTGAGAGTCTGCTGAATCAAGTGATGAAGGCTTAGATCTGGATGTGTTGAGTTAGTGTAGTGCTGGGGTGTTGATCTGTGAGTGCTTTGTGTGGGGTCTGGATGAGGTTGGTTGATCTATTTGGAAATGTCTTTTGTGTGAAGTGTATCCTTGGGCATGTGGAGGTATTATTGATTTGAGAAAATGCTAAGTAACTGATTTACTATCTGAAAAATTTAAAGTTCTGAAAGTTTCAGATCTCTTGCCAAAAAGAGGTTTTAAAGCTAACACCTTAATTTTAATGGAGAAAGGGGAGGACAAGCCCTTCCCACCCAGAACAGGTAATCCAATTCCAACCAGCAGCTATCTTTAAACAATCTGTTCATTTACATTTGAATGGCTACACCTTTTGATAGCCTAAGGGCAAGTTTACATGTAAACAAGTTTGCTTCTCAGTTCCCAGGGCAGAAAAAACAAGGTTTAAAATTATTAGATTTTAAAATTTATTCTTAGAAGTGTAAAAGTTTATTAATTAAAAAACAAGAACAACAACAACAACAAAAAAGGAGATTGAAAAACCTGATGAACAATATTAGCTGTTGATTGTAGTAGAGTCTAAGATATGGGAGGGGAGTGGATTGACAGTTCTCCGGGAAAGGGGGAGTAGTAGATGTGGGAAGAGACTGAACATAAACTGTGCACCTATGGATGAGGACAATGGGGAGTGGGGAGGGGGCGGAGGGTAGGGTGGGAACCTGGTGGAGGGGGGAAGAAATGAGGAAACTTCCTAATAATATGAACAATAAAGGTTGATTTAAAAAAAAAATAACCCACAACTATGTGAGTATGATGTAAGAGCCCACAGTTAGTAGGATAATCTTTCATTTTATTTATTTGTATTTTATATACTTCCTCTGTGGTTAAGCAGGTTAGGAAAAGAAATAGCTAAATAATACTTGCTAAGTCCAATACTTGACTAACAATAAAATATCGCATCCATGGGAAACATACAATGCTTGTGATGCAGAGAAGGAAATGCGATAATATCTGATATTTACATGTAAGAACATCATGTTAATATGAATAAAAAATAAATCATTTAAAATTTTATGGTAACTACAATGGCATATCATACCTGTAGTTCTGAGTGTGGTTCAAATTCAAATAAGTTATCTGTCTGTTTGATTCTCAGTTCCCAACTTTTGGAAAAATCTAGCTATTTGCATAGAATTTATGAATCATTTCAACCATTTGTTTTCTCTACAATGTGATGGACATTTATATATATAATAATTTAGAACCAAATATAAAAAGCAGCCAATTCATCTATTATTGAGATTGTGAATATTTAGAACCAAAAATATATATAATAGAATTATCAAGAAAATATCCATGTAAAGAAGACAGATTTAAAGTATGTTTACATTTTCATTAGTAACTAATGTCTAATTGGTATTCTTTTAGGATAATCTGGTAAATTTTAAGGATCACTGGGAAAAAAATTGTATATTCAACTTGATTATTCAGGTATTTTAAAAAGACTGCAGACTATGACATTAAATGTTAGGCAAGGAAATTTATGTATCCAAAGGCAATGCTAGAAAAAAGAAAGTATTCCAGGATGCCCTTTACCTCTTTACTTCTTTACTTTTCCCATAGCATCCTAATGTGTGTTTATATTTTGTGATTTTCTTACTTCACCCATAATTTTTTAAAATATGTTTTTATTTATTATTAGAGAGAGAGGAAGGAAAAGGTACAGAGAGATAGAAATTTTAATGAGAGAAAAACACCCCTGCGAGAGCTCCAGCCTACAACCCAGGCATGTGCCCTGACCATGAACGGAACGGGAGACTTCCTGGTTCCTGGGTCCAAGCTCAATGCTGAGCCACATCCGCCAGGACATTTTTTTTTTTATTTTTTTATTAACTTTTCTTTTTTAAGTGCAGATCCTTTTTTGTTTATTTCTATTGTCGCTCAAATATCTAAAAGGAGTTTTGGCACTAAGTACTCACTAGGTTATTCTTTATTGAGTTAATCATTATTAGGGGAAAGAAGAAGCCAAAGTCAAATCCTGTACAATATTGGATTTTCTTCAGTTAAGATTCATGATGATGATATGAGGAGGAGGAGAGAAGAAGGAGGTACCACATAAATTAGAATCGTTGTGAAATATATAATTGCTACAATTCTTATTATACGATATAGTGAGAGGTCCTATAAAAATCAAACCAACAACAATGAAGACATTCTGATTGAAGTTTTAGGAGGAGAAATAGTTCTGTTATAGCTTTGCTCCCACCCCACATATATTCCCACCCTTTTCTAAAGAATTCCTATGACTAGTCAGAAAATATTCACACAATTCCCAAAGTGTTTTTTTGTTTGTTTGTTTGTTTGTTTTGGCTTGTTTTTATTTATTATCAAGAATAATGACTCTCAAAATTATGAATGTGTTCATTTATTTAGTCGACAATCATCAGTCACCTAATATGTTCTAAACAGTGAGTAATTGCTATAGTTGGCACAAATATAGAAATAAGACTAACCCTCCTCCTTTAAAGGAAGAGCTATCTATGAAGGAATGTAAGACCAAGGATAAATGGCTATCTAATAAGTTGTTTTATTTATTATTACAAATTACCATGTGCTAAAAGAAATCAGTGATAGAACTTACATTCTTAAGACAAAACCTGTAATAATTTATGTCAATTGTCATATTTTAAAATTACAGGTTAATTATGGGCATGATAATAAAAATGCTTATTTATATATTTATTATGTATATGACTTAAAATATATATAGTACATTTTAAATTTTTTAAGTATTTCTGAATATTTGTCAATAAGACCCAGAAATAGTTGATTGTAGATTTCTTATTTCTAAAAGAGAGAAATTCAACACTGATATAGAACACCATAGTTAAGAGGACAGAATACTGAAGAAATCACAGTAGACTACTCTTATAAAGGAAACATGAAATGTCAAAGAGGAAATTTTTGTAGTTCTTTAATCAGAATTATCAAATTATAACAAATGGAACTTTCTATTGAATTTTACTGTTGCCTGAATTGCACATGAGATTATACCTGCATACTAAGTGAAAAATCATATTTCATAATGTGTTTCATTTAGCTTTCAGCAGAGCTATTCTGCTGGAGATATTTCTGTAAAGGTTGTCAGATATAGAAAAACCAATTTAGTGAACATCACAATCAGATGCCTATGCAATTCTTTTCAGCCTTTTGAAAATATTTTAGTGCCTAGAATATCATTGCTAAAATAAAGTGTTCTGCTTCCCTTTTCACTCTGATTCATTAAATTATATTTATTGTTTTTTACAAAGTTGTTTTGACACACCTCACTAACTATCAATTTTAGGAAAAGGTCAGTTGTTCAATAGAAAGCACTTGGTTTTTAATAACATTGTTTCTTAAAAACACATACTGGCTTGTTTTCTTTCAGTTTCTCATTTATCTTAATTTGTTCACCTTCACTGGATGCTGAACATATGCTACCTCACAACAACTTTAACTAATTAAATATGTTTCTTATACATACTTCAAATTAAATTTCCAATTACTCACCTTACTGTGATTATGATATTGAGAAATCTGGCCATACTGCTAGTGTAAGAACAATTGCTGTGCTATTCAGATTTAGTGCAAGATATTCTAAGGATTTATGGAAATGAAGTGTCAGGTACTAGACTGGATTCAAGGCAGATAGGAGATGGAAGTATCAGATTCAAACCAAATAAAGATATGCTCTTAAAGTAAGTTACAGACATTTTCAATTGATACTTTTTGGAAAATCTTATTAATCAAAGAATAGCTTAAATCAATGATGATCTCCTTGACCACAAGACAAAATGTGGTGTTTTTTAATTCTTTCAAGTCAACATACATTTGTGATGGGAAGTTTAGACATGAGTAAAATATTTATCTGTGTCCTAGGTTTATCCCAGTGATTAATATGCTAGGCTCCAAAATATGATTATTCAGTTAGTAAATTCGTAACTAAGTTACTAGACTGAAATATCTCTCTTGTATACAGAGATATCCTCTCTCTCTCTCTAGGGCAACCTGGGAAGCCACGTGAGGGCCTCCATCACCTAAGTCACTGTATGATACCTTGACCTTTGAGTGAGAAATAAGCATCTATTAAAATGGGCCACAAAAAATAAGTATTTATTTTTAAGCAAAGAATATTAATTTGACTAACCTAGGATGTGTGTGTGTGTGTGTGTGTGTGTGTGTGTATCAGCCTAAGCAACCATTCAACCGTTCAACCTTTTGACTGGTAGCTATGATGTGCACTGACCACCAGGGGGCAGACACATAATGCACAGGAATGGAAACATGGGATAGACTTGAATCTCAGAGGGAAGGAGAGAGGGAGGAGGGTAGAAAGAGATTAACCAAAGATCTTATATGCACACTAGAGGCCTGGTGAATGAATTTTTGCACCGGTGGGGTCCCTTGGCCTGGCCTGTACCCTCTTGCAGTTCGGGACCCTTCAGGGAATGTTGGACTACTGGTTTTGGTCCAGTCCTCCACAGGTCAGGCCAGGAAACCTTATCGGTGCACTAATCCATTCCTGGGGTCTCTCGTTAGATTTATAAGCAAAAAAGAAGTGATAGTAATGATGCTTAATTTCCATACCTCATCTACCTCCTTTGATTTTCACTGGATTGGCAGCATTGAAAGACATAAATCAGTGGTCATCCTGGCTTGTAACTCAGATGAGGAGAATTTATTCTGAACATCTAGCATCCTGCAATGATTAATATAGGAATTGTTCTCAGACCAGCATTTAACATTCTGAGAAGATAAATGTTATGCTAAAGACAACAATAAGAAAAAATGTATAGAGCCTTAGCTGCTTTGGCTCAGTGGATAGAGTGTCAGCCTGTGGAATGAGGGGTTCTGGGTTTGATTCTGGTCACAAGCCAGGCCTGGGGTTATAGGTTCAACCCCCCAATAGGGATTGTTCAGGTTGTAGCCAATCAATGGTCCTCTCTCAACAATGATGTTTCTCTCTTTCTCTCCCCCTCCCTTCTTCTCTAAAATCAATAAAAATATTTTTTTTAAACATACAAATGCAAAAAGATTATAATCTGTTTCTAGGGCCTAGACTATGCAAAATATATACCATCTTTTTTACTAATCTCTTCACCTTCTTTGTCATAAACATTTGCTATTGATTTTTATTCATTTCATTGAATAAAATTGCATTTTATTCATTGCATTTTATTCACTTGTTATGGATAACTTTTTATAAATATGTAGTGATTTACCTTTCATTCTGATTTTTTTCTTTATAATTTTACTTAAATGGTTTCCAAATATTATGTAGATTTTTTTGTCTCTAAAAGTCTAAGGCCATAAACATAGACAAGATTCAGATAGAAAGAATGCTCATAAAGCGACTGCTTACATATTACAAAGGTTAACTGTCAAAACCAACAACAGTCATCATTATAAACAATGAAGCCAAAAGCCATTTAAAACATAAGGACATAAAAATCAACACAGATGCACATTAAAACCCTATTAAGACTGTTTTGAAAGTTCAAATATTTAATAAATTTTAAGAAATTCCAGTAAACATTGAGTAAAGAGGCAAATTTTGGCAATGACATGACGGTATATCTGAATATCCAAAAATTCTATTACATTAATAAAAAGAATACATTTAATAAGAATAAACTTATATTAGGAAGCCTTAGATACACACAAACCAAACATTTTAAAGAATGGTTAATGGGTTTCCTAGGAATGCACATGTATATAAATCATAATGGTGACAAACCTATAATAAATTCTTTTAATAGGGAAAGTTAATCTGAAATATGGTAAACTGGTATTTATTGTATTGTGAAATACTAGAGGCCTGGTGCACAAAATTTATGCACTTGTTGCAGAGTGGGGGAGGGGCTTTCCCTCAGCCTGGTCTGCATCCTCTCCCAAATTGGGAGCACTTGAAGGATGTCCGACTAAGCCGGCAGTTGGAAATCCTTAGCGCTGCTGCAGAGGCAGGAGAGGCTGTTGCCACCACTGCTGCATTTGCCAGCTGTGAGCCCAGCTTCTGGCTGAGTGGTGCTCCCCCTGTGGGAGTGCACTACATTGAGCGCCTACCCCCTGGTGGTCAGTGTGCATCATAGTGGCCAGTCATTCTGCCATTTGGTTGATTTGCATATTAGCCTTTTATGATATAGGATTATTTATCTTTCAGTATTTGTTTAAAGCTTATTGTGATTTTATTTTACTTGCAAGTATCATTGCTGTCATGTAAGTAGTAATCCTTCAAAATAAATCAAAGTACCTGGTTCCTGTATTTCCCTTGGCTGTCCTTGCTTCTTTTGGCGTAAATTTAGCAGCTGTGCTCCTGACACTATCACAGAAATGCAATCTTCAGCTCCACAATTCTTAGGGGGAAAAATATTTTAGTTTAGATTAAGGTTGTATTTATATTTCATGCAGAATAACCATCATTTCATTTATTTGATCTCTTTCTAGAAAGGACCAAAAGTTATGTGTGATTGCTTCTTGCCCCTTCACCCAGGGATTTCTGAAAGTGCTACAAGAATGGAACATAGAGAATCTAGGTTTCGGGAGACACCCAGAGAGGAATCAATCTATAGCAATGTCCTTGTCCATTCCACTTTGGTTCATTTAAATGGCCCGTCATATTAATGGAAAGTTGTAAGAATTATAATTAAAAATTGCTGAACTTTACTCAAATTAACTCCATGTGTTTCTCTCTCCATTTGCTGCCTATCTCTTTTATTATCCCCTCTCTGCCTCCATCTCAGATGGCGTGGTATAATTATTTTCCTGATCTGCACAGTTGGGATGGGTTCCATTCACTTCGCCCTTACTCTGATTCGACTCTCCTGTGCTATTTATGATCATTCCTTCCCATCTGTATGCTGCCACCACAAACAAGATGCGTTCTGATTTGGAACACAATCGAGCCCTCAGGACATACCTCTAGCTCAGTTTCAGGTGACTTCTGACAGGGCCAAAGAGAGGAACACGGTACATTGGCAAGAGGACCAGTGTTGAAAGTAATATTCTTTCCAAAGCTGTGGCCTGTTTAGTCAGGCCTATTATATGAAGTGCAATTTGTCATTTTGTAAAAGTGAATCTTTTAGCCTTCCTGCAGCATTCCATCTGGTGAAGATTACTTTTAATGCGATTCTAGGTCACTGTCTTCTCAAATGCAGAAGTTCTGTCATTTTTCAAGAAGCTTTCTATAATGTAAACATTATGTAAGGTATAAAGTGAACAAGAAAATTTCACAAAAAAAGCAAAGTGTGATTTTAATTTGCTCATATTAGAGAGCACACTTTTTTATTTCAAGTAAAATTAAGAAACACAAATGCTATATGGAAAATAAAGTGGTTCTTAAATGTTTTATATCAGAATTTTGTCATGCAAGCTATATCATTAAAATAGAGCTCCATAGTATTATATTATTAGTTAGGTAAGATGTTTGGATAAACATGGCTATTAAAGTTATTGGAAAGCATTTTCCCTTTTTTATTGTGGGACTTTAGCCAGATGATTTATTATTATTTTATTATTTATTTATTTTATCCGTTTTATTGGAAAATACTAAGAAACAAATGTTCAAAATATAAATTTAAGGAGTTATCTTAGTTGTTCACTATATACATAAAGGTTGTTTGTGTAGAGAGCTCAGGACTTAGCTTCATTTAGCTCTGCCCCTAAACCAGTATTATGATGTAATTCTGCTTAAGCTGCAGTAGTCACTTATAATTAGTTTGGGTTTTTTTTTCTCAACTGAAACTCTCAATCTACTTGGGTAGAAAAACAGTACAGTTTCTTCTAATTTAGTCCCACAGTCCCTCTATTCAAAGTGTATTATTATTATTATTATTATTATTATTATTATTTTCACTGTGCTTCTTCACAGTGAAAATAATAATAATAATAATTATTATTATATTATTATATTCTTATATCTGTGATTTCTTAGTGAGTCTCATTCTATAGCCAGCATAATGTCTTCCCTTCCTTGACTGCCCATATTTTCCTACCCTGTCAGCAAAACAAATAAATTCTATTTTCAAACAAGAGCAAGACATCAATCTAATTCACTCTTTGACCTTCAGCTTCCCCGTGGCTATCCAGGATTTGCTGTATCTAAGCAACCTTGTTTCTAGTTTTTCATCACTGACAGAAGTGGCTCTGGAATATTGGGTAAAAATCAGAGCACAGAAAGATGTCCCCAAAAAAGGAAAAGAATTACCCAGGGACTTTGAATTTACTAATTTACCAATTATCTCCTACATGTAAACCAGATTGCATGTTTTTATCTCTGGGCTCTTTTAATACTAAACAGATGCCATCTAACAGGTCAGTTCTAGCCCAAGCCCCATGCACAAAAATATGCATATAGAAGCTATCCCTCAACGTGTTCAAATTGAATAGTTGCTCATATAAGTAGGCAAAAAAAATAAAATAAAATATGTTTTCTTCCATTTGATGTCAGTTTGGCGAGTATACTGTTTGAAAACAAATGCTCCTATCATATGGTTTATTTTAAATCAGTGGCTAAATATATTTTACTAGAGACCCGATGCAGGGAAGTTCGTGCAAGGGCCTTGGCCCCAGCCCCGCCACCACCGCAGCTGGGGGCCTCTGCAGCTTCTGCCTTGGCCCCCGCCTGCTGTGGCTTTGTCCAGAAGGAAGGACATCCGGTCTAACTAACATAGTACGCTTTTATTATTATATATGACATCTCACTATGGCTCCATTGATTTACTAGATTATCTTGAAAGCATATGTATAGACCCTCCACCCATTTCCATGCAAACCAATAGATGTTCATATATATATATATATATATATATATATATATATATATATATGTAATTGATTTTTTTTTACAGAGGAAGGAAGAGGGATACAGAGTTAGAAACATCCATGAGAGATAAACATTGATCAGCTGCCTCCTGCACACCTCTACTGGAGATGTGCCTGCAACCAAGGTACATGCCTTTGACCAGAATCGAACCTGGGACCCTTCAGTCTGCAGGCCGACGCTCTATCAACTGAGCCAAACTGGTTAGGGCTAGATGTTCTTATTTTAGGAAATAGTCTATGATGCTTTCAGCAAGCTAAATACCAGCAAATATAATGCATGTTGTAATAGTGGCATGTTCTTTTATTTTTGGCTCCTCATGTGGCCTACTTTTTCACAATTAAGAGTTATTTGCTTTTCTAAAAAATAAACAAAAGAGAGTAGTATTTTACACAAGTTCTATCTTCTTTGGAAAGCTTTATCTCACAGCTGGATTTATGCTTTTGATGTAATTTAACCTCTCTATTAATAAAAGGATAATTCTCTTCAGATTGCATGGTTCCTGTGAGGCTCATTTGAAATAAAATACATGATGGGCTGTAAAACTGCAGAAATGTGAAGTAGTATTCGCATTTTTTCAGGTCCACCATTATCACCCAATCCCCTGCCTTCTGAATAACTCTAGCAGGGAGTTAGTGCTAAACAGGATGCACTGTTTTTCATTATTGGCTATAACACACATTAGTTGATCTTGTCTTATAACATATTTTAATCTCCCTAGTAAGGGAAATCTTGCCTTTTACAGTCCAGAGAGAAATCAGTCCACCAGATATATGTTATATCTTTGTCTGTCTACCAGAATGAGACAGAGAAAGACTTTTATTACAAGACAATTCAAGACTTTTATAGCAAGACATTTTTTTGTGAGTGTGGAACTAGTGAAATAGAGATTGTGATCATATACCTCCAGGGAGCTTACATTTTAGTTTAAAGAGACCAAAACTTATACTTTATCTGTCTTGTTTAAGAAGGTGGAGAAAGAAATAAAGGTCCGGAGTAGGAAGGGATGTCAGAAATGGTTAGAAGGTATGGGATTCACATAAATTGTTATCCTATGTAATAAAAGGCTAATATCCAAATCGACTGAACTGTAGAATGAATGGTAACTATGATACACACTGACCACTAGATATGAACATGAGAGGGAAGACGCATGCAGGAGCTGCCCCCTGCTGGTCGGTGCACTCCCCGGGGGGGAGCACCACTCAGTCAGAAGCCCTCAGGGCTGGCAAGTGCAACCACAGTGGCAGGAGCCTCTCCTGCCTGCATGGCAGCACTAAGGAAGTCCAACTCCCAGCTTAGCCCTCTCCCCACCTCAGACATCCCCTGAGGGCTCCCAGACTACAAGAGGGCACAGATCGGGCTGAGGGACACCCCACCCCCAGTGCATGAATTTGATGCACTGGGCCTCTGGTTGTACATAAATTATCCATGAGATAATTTCAGGCATCAGACGTTTTCTAAAGAGCATGGCCTGTAGTGAATAAATATATGAATGCATGAATGTGATTAAATGGAGTTTTCTTAGGTCAGGTGGTCAGGGAAGGCTTCTCTGAGGAAGAGGCTTTTGCGTGGGGACCTGCATTATGAGATAGAAGGCTAAAGAAATAACAAATGCGAAAACTCCGGAAATAGGAACATTTGCCATATTTTATTAAGAAAAAAATATCACGTAGAAAACTCCTATTTAAAGTACTGCTTTAGGGACTTTTTAGTCTCAGTGCTCTACTTCCTTGCAATTTAATGGATGGTTGAGTGGCAGTAATTCTCCTGGTTTTATATGCAGTACTTAGATTAATTATATCTGTCAGGGTCCAGTGAGAGAAACAGAGCACATGCCACATAGTGAAGTGAAAAGAATTTAATGCAGGGAGCTAGCTTAGTTGCAAATGGATTGGGAGTGAGACAGAGGATGAGGGAACAACATCAGGAAGCCTCTAATGTGAATCACTCCCCCTCGGTGGTCAGCCATGAACTATCGGTTGCATATCTATCCGTGCTAATATACGGAGGCGGCCACAGACATGTGCAAGGCATAGTTCCTGTGTTCAAGGATCTCAGGATCCAGTATAAGCAATAAAGCATGGATGACTGACTGGAAATAGGCAATATCTGTTCTCTGTGTATTCAGAGGAGAAATGATCAATTCTAAATGCAGATTCAGGAAAAACAAATCTCAAAAAGGAGATTTGAGCAGATCCTTGAACTATTTGATGGAAGGTGAACAAAGGCATCGACTGGGGACTGTTGTGTTTAATAGAGAAGATGAATCTCTTAGTTTGGGTAGAGCAGGATATGAATGGAATTGGTAAGAAATGCGGATGATGAGTTGTGGCCATGTCTTGATGTCAACTTTGAGGATATAGACGTCAGGAATTGGGCTATGTGTTAGCAAACTATATCCCATTGGCAAGTCTGGACTGATGCATTTCTACTAGTGTGAATGCACGTTTTTTGATAGGCCCATGAAAAAATAAATATTTTTATAGATAAACATTTGCAATCCATTCTATGATAAAGAACACTAAAGTTGAACCCAAATTAAATGAAATCTACCTTCCTTGCAAAAATAATTCTATTTACCTGATTGGTAGACCTATATTACAAAAAAGAAAAAAAAAAGTTTTCTTATTATTATTTAATTTGCCACTGAAAATTTTTGAAAAAGCATAGAAAAAGGAAGCCAGCAAGTTAGTGGTCTGGGAATGAGAGACACAGTAGTGGGAGGTACATTCAGACAGGAAAGCAAGGACCAGAAATAGTGGCCTCACCCACATAAGGGTGGACAGTCAAAGGTTTTTAAAATCCAGCCATTAACATCAGATACTCACCTAAACTATACCACCCTGGAGATTTTTGAGAGGTTTTGTAACAATGCCTTTATGAAAATTAAGTACATAGTGTCAGGCACAATACTAAGTGTTATTATTCTTTCCATCTTTTTCCTTATTTGAATGCATAGCTATGTATTAAATTGATTGTGACAAGCTATCTCCAGTATTTTCTAAGTAAAACTGATTATCTGATTCCTTTTTCACATATTTTTTTTTAATTCTCTGTGTGGTTTTTTTTTTTTAAATTAGGACATTATTAAATAGTTGAAATTCTTTTTCCATTTTCAACTTCATTTTTCCCTGAATTTAATTATTCATCTACTTGTTACTGTGCTTGTTCACCCCTTAACTGAATTTAGTTGAAAAACAACATATACATTCAGTTCAGTTGTGGTCAGTGGATGTCTTTTGAAACCTTTCTACTAGATTGAATACTTTATTTTGGAAAGGTATTTTTGCATGTAAAATAGCATTAGGATTCTGACAGTGTGCTGCCCAGTTATTCACATTTTGATATTTGGAAACATTTCATCACAAGTGTTGCAATCGTGGCTTGCAACCATAAGAATCTAAGGAACACCTAAGGAACTTCTAAGTTGTGAGAGTTGGCCAGTATAAGTTTAAATGAAATGTAAAGAGTCATAAAAGAGGTAAGGTTATAAAAGAGGTAATATGCATACACCTTTTCCTGTGAGACATTGCCCATCATCTCCGTCTTATTTTCGGTGGAGAGAGAAATAAAGGTCCAAAGAAGAAAGAATTGTTAGAAAGAGTTAGGAGGGTATGTGATTTGCATAAATCACTATTGTATATAAAATTTTCCTGAGGTATTTTTTCCCAAAATTCAGATTATTTAGAGCTATCCAAATGCGTCATGATTATATTTGCTTCCCGAGATCAAGCCCAACAACTGCATTTTTGTTTTAATTTTTGTTTTAATTTTAAACAAAGGCGACCAGTGCAGGTGTAATGGTCAATACAGCGAGAAATAAATGCATTCTTTGGGAAAGACAAACTTAGCGCCAGCAACAGGGGAGAAAAAACTATTACATTGAACTTCTGGAGAAAAATTGAAAAGTGTAGAGATGCTTCCAAGAGACCCTGGGGGCACATATCAAGAATGCCATTTGAAAAAAGATATATGAAGATCTATCAGTGCCCTGCAGGCATCAGCATCCAGAGTTATCAAAGGCTCCCTGTAGTGGTTTAGGTAGCAGTCCTACTGCAAGGACAAACAGAAGTCTGAATACAAGCCCTGGTCATACTCCTTTCAAACACTGCGAACAAGTCTTCCTAGGCCCTTCAGGATGCTAGAGGAATTAAATGTTGCTAATGGTTGTGTTTCGGGAAGCTTGGTATTCTGCTAGTGATTCGGAAGCTGGCTGAGGGAGCTGAGTAAGTGTGCATGGGAAATAATGCTACAGGCTGTTACTAGATGTGTTCTGTCAAGCATTTTTACTGTTCAGTGAGGCAGATACAATCGTGTCAGGTCTTTCTGTAAAAAAAAAAAAGTGAACCTTTATTTTTGCTCACTTTATATTGCTAAGAAATGCAGGTGATATAGTTCTAGAAAGCATTAGAACCTTATTGTACTGGTGTATCCTGCTGTGAATTTCCATTTAAGTGCTGTTCTGTACGTTTTCTATTTGTTAAAAGAAGGCTTGCATAATCTTTACAATTCTTCTTCTCACTGATTAATTCATGCAGAATAACTTTGGGGTGAGTCCTATATCCTACTGTAACAAAAGGATGCTTCTTTTTCTTCACCCAACATTCAATAACATGAAAGGAGTCAAAAGTTTAAAGTATGTTCCAAATTAACATCCAATAGCATAAGTTTAGTCTTCAATACCTGGGATACAATATGTACCATGATACTGTTTATCAAAAATTACTTATACTTATTCCCCATTTTATTAATTTCATAAGAATACTAGGAGTGTGGATATAATTGCTGCTACTCTATTTTTCCTAAAGCTGATGCACAAGTGGATTTTATGTTTAAGAATTTCAACATACCAGATTAAATATAACTGAAAATGCCATTAGCATATTTTCCTCTAGCTAGTATTAAATGACTATAGGGTCTACTAAATTAAAAATACATTATTTGATATCTATGAAACCAGGTTAAAAAGTAATGAAATAGTAGATTTAAAAAAATCATGAAAAATTACTTATGCCATTTAATGATTACCAAATTTAATGTATACCTATAAATATTTTAATATAAATAAAGATGACAAAATTAATTAATACATCTTCCTAAAAGTTAAGTTGTGTATATAAAAATCAAGCTACTAACCACTAATGTTCCTTTTTCATTGGTCCAGATTTATAAGACAACAAAAACAATTTATATTTTTTGTTTTTAAATAATAAAATTGTTTATCAATGTTCTTGACAAGTCCCCATTCGATGATAACTTGTAGCTAGTGATATATAGAGCTCAAATATCAAAATAATGCTATTAATTATTATTATTTTCAATAAATGTTTTATAGCGGATGTATCCACCTTTTTTTTGAAGAATCTGGTCATGAAATTATTTTTCCTTAAAATCTGAATTTCCATTCAGTCCACAATAACATTGTAAGAGTAGAATTTGGAAACTAGGGGAACAAATACAGAAGTTAGACCTGCTGCTACCTAACCTAATTCACATTGTGGCCAAATTCAAAAATGATTCTGTAAGTGACCCTGTAAAACATGTCATTGCTTCAAACAGCAAGAGTGCAGTTTATAGATCAATTTATTATATGATTTGTGCTATGCATTATATAAAATGATAAATGAATAAAATATATGATTCACTGCTGTCACCAAATTGTCAAGATCCTTAATGTTCATGAAGCATCTACAAGGTGCCAGGCAATGTGCTTAGTCAAAGATATTATCGTTGTTATTACTATTAGTAGTGGTGGGTTTTTTTTTAATCTGCTGACCGAAAAGTCTACTTTGTCAAGACACACCCAAAAATATGTATGAAAAATATCATAACTTTGATATTCTCACATGGAATAAATGTCTAATCAATAAGATACCAAGTAAGTCACTAACAATGAAAGAGATATTAAGGATCCTGTTTGATGTATTTATATATCCTAGATCAGAAACAAATTTACACATAAATAGGATAAGTAGACCTTTAACAACTGATATTTATTGAATGTTAACCTGGGACAGTTACTGCAAGGGACTTTAAGTTGAGAAAAGCTTTGTGATTAAATGAATATGATATTAATTCATATAATTTGATATTAGTTAATGTTACTATTATATACTTAGAATACTGAATTTTAAACATATTAAGTATTCATATAGCTAATAAGCTTAGAGCATAATTTCAGACTTTGTTCTTTCTTGCTCTGATGGCAACTTGCTTTCCTCTGGACTGCACTGTCTATAATATGCTGTGATAAACTGAGAATGTGCAAGCTCTGAGCAATAGCTTGACACAAGTGAAAGAATAATGCGAGAATAGTGAGAAATGAGCAATTATCCTTCTAGTGGGAAAAGTTAGAGGAGAAACATTTACCGCAAAGTGTCAGTCTCATTCACAGATAAAAACATAGTTTTATCTAACACCTCTTTTATCTTGTCATTTTCCTGCTCATAAACCAAGAGTAAAAAGGTCTTGATTGATATGGAAGATAGCTTTAGGTGTCCGCTTTATCTTTATTCATGGCCTTACTGAAATCCTTATTGGGGCATTAAAAAAAATGAAAAGAAAGAAAAAGAAAAGTTGCATCAACACTAAAAACAAGGAATCTTTGTCCATACTAGCATAAGATAGCTGCAGTCTTGAAAGAGAAGGTGAAAAAAAGTTCACAGAGTGATAAAGGTTGATTTTCAGGTCACTACCACAGAAATATGGGAATTTCACAATTGCAAAGGCAACAGTCATCTGTCTCAGACACTAATCATACATACTTGAAGACCATGAAAGATTCTGTAGCATTTGAGAACTTTTTAAATATATATATAATTATTGATTTTAGAGAGATAGAGAAAGGAAGGAAGAGGGAAAGAGAAAGAAACATTGATCAGCTATCTTCTGAATACTCCCTCCTGGGGATCCAAACCTCAACTCAGGTTTGTGCCCTGACCAGGAATTCAACCAGTGACTTTGGTGCTCAACCAGTGGAAGGATGCTCAACCAACTGGGATACACCAACCAGGACTTGAGGAAAATTTTTATATTCAAGATAAAAAGGGAAAAAAGTCTTTCAGAAGACTTACTGGAAAAAAATACCAAGTTATTTATTTTTAAAAAAGTATGAGTTGTAGGTAAAACTCAATAAAGAAGAAATAAATATACTGATAGAGAAGAAAAAAAATATAACTGAAATAATAAAACTAAAAAAGATTAAAGACAGAAAACATAAAACCAAAAATTGCAATATTGTTAGTAACTAATAATAACTAATACATTTTTATAACTTGCTAGGAGTATTTCAGTAAGTTTTTATAAGCATTTCTTTAATTAATTACCAAATCTCTTAGTAAAGAAGGTAATAGTGCTGTCTTTATTTTATAGGTCAGAAAAGGGATAAGTTCACTGAAGCTAGGTCACTTAAAAGGCAACACTCAGACTGTATGATCTTGGTTAAAAAAGAATATTCTTACCATATTGCAGCACACCATTACATGCTTGAGAATTCTACTAGACTATGGAATAATTGTCAGGGGGAAATAGAACAATGAATATCAGATGGAAAGATAAAAATAATCAATTTGTGTTAATAAAGAAAACAGGAAGTGTAAGCTAGTGCAATAACAAATATACAGTAGAAAGAAAAAAAAATCTATTGGGATTTTATAAAGCCCTTATGCATGCATATTGAAAGCGTTCAATATGAACACAAAGTTAAGGCAAAGAGACTAATACTTTAGGAAATTACAATATCTTACGTTTATTTCAAGATAAAAGCAAACTTTTACCAAATAGAAGAAAAACTTAAAGGAACTAAATATTAGGTAGAACTTTGATTTATTTTCCCTAGTAATTGAAGCTAGTAGATAATGAAGGAATATTTGCAAGTGGAGGAAAACGTTTATGTTTAGAGAATCTGAAATTTAGTTAAATTTTCAATTACGAAGTAATTAATATTCTTACATATGAGAACTGACATGTTTTACTGAAAAAAATACTCAAAGACATGTCACTTGACTTGAGTAAAAATGAAATCCTTTAAAATTAACTAAATTGTGATATAAATATTTAGACATGACCTTAAAAACCAATAAAACAAAATGAAATCTAAACATAAACAAATAAAAATTTACTTTCTGTATCTAAACCTATAGCTATATCTGTAATTGAATGCAGGTATTTAAAATAATTCTTAAAGAAAATATAATATAAAAAGTAGTAACATGGTTCTGAATTCTCAAATTTTATTAATAACGGCAGTAGTTTTGTAGTGTGTGTGTGTGTTCATGTTCATTACAAATGCAGTTAGATAGTATTTCCTTGTTTGACATTGTGTCATCTTTATCTCCCTTAATTTTGTGGTTAGTTTCCCATAAATCCAAAATTTTAAGGGTCTTATTCCTTTTGCTAAGTCATTGCATGTTTTTTTGTATCTCTAGTTTTCACCTACACACATTCGTAAACTTCATAGGTCAAAAAAGAACTAACACCTAACCTTCTCAAACTATCACAAAAATTTAAGAGGGGGAGAGACTGCTAAGCTAATTTTTGAGCCCAGGATTATCCTAATTCCAGAACCAGATCAGGACATTATAAATAAAGAAAATTATAGACCAACATCCCTGGTGAATGAGACACTAAAGTCCTCAATAAAATATTAGCAAACCAGATCCAGCAATACATTAAAAAGACCATATGAACAAGTGTGATTTATTCCTGGGATACAATAGTGCAAATCAATTAACATGGTTCATCACATAAAAAAAATTTAGAATAAAAATCATGATCATATCAATATATACATAAAAAGCATTTGACAAAATCCAGCACCCATCTATGATAAAAACTCTCAGCAAAGTAGGAAAAGAAGGATCATTCTGAACATAATGAAGGCCATATATGACAAAACCACAGATAACATCATACTCAATGGGGAAAATTAAAACATTTCTCTTAGAATCAGGGACAAGACAGGGATGTCCATTTTCACCACTGTTATTCACAACTGAAAGAATATATGCACCCCTATGTTTATAGAAGCATTAAGATCTAGAAGCAGTCCAAGTACCCATCAATAAATAAGTGGATAAAAAAAGTTTTGGCACATTTATACAATGGAATACTATGCAGTTATAACAAACAAACAAACAAATGAAAGAAAAACAAATCAATAAAACAAAACAAAACAAAACAAAAAGAACGCTCTTACCTTTTGAGACAGCATGGAGGGACCTGGATATTATTATGCTAAGTGAAATAAGCCAGTCAGAGAAAGACAAATATCACATGATCGCACTTATATGTAGAATCTAAGTAACAAAATAAACTGACCAATAATATAGATCCAGAGACATGGAAGCATACAACAGACTGATGGTTTTCAGAGGGTAGGTGGGTGAGGGGATTGTGAGAAGAGATTAACCACAGAACATATATGCATATATGCGTAACCCATGGACACAGACAATAGTGCTGTGAAGGCTTGGGGAGGGGGCAAGAGTGGGGAGGAGGGAGTTAATGGTGGAGGAAGGGTACATCTGTAATACTTTCAACAATAAAGATAAATAAGTAAAAATAAAATAAAAGCCAAACTGATTTGGCTCAGAGCGTTGGTCTGTGGACTGAAAGGTCCCAGGTTTGATTCCAGTCAAGGGCATATATGATACCTTGGTTGCGGGTATATCCCTGGTAGGGGCTGTGCAAGAAGCAGCTGATCGATGTTTCTCTCTCATCGATGTTTCTAACTCTCTATCCATCTCCCTTCCTCTCTGTAAAAAATCAATAAAATGTAATTTAAAAAATAAAATAAAAAAGTTACATGTAATATATGTATGTTAAGGAGACTACAAAGAAAGCATGCGCTCTAGAGGCGAGGTACAATAGAACTCTAGTGTTTGGATGGCTTTTTTATGGATCTCCTGGAATTCAACTTGATTAAGAAAATACGTGGAAAACTCTGAGGCACTAGGTTGCAGGTTATAAACACAGTTAAGGTATTTTCTGCTCACAAGCCAATAAGGCTTTAGGTAAAGAGGTAATTATGACAAGTATGCCAGGATGGAGGAACATTGTGAACTACTAGTATCCCTTAAGGATATCTAAGCAAATTTGAGCCATGGGTAAGTTTCTCATTTCTTCAGTGAATTGTTCCTCTGTAAACAATACAGTAAAATTTGAAGCTAAGTGAAGTGAGGGGGAAGGAGAGGAATAAGGAACAATTGTTGCTATCCACATGCAGATAACCTGCTCTTCAAAAGAAATATATTTCTGAATGACTTGCATTCTCACAAGAATTGTGGATGTTGTTCTGTTAGTAGCATCACTATACTATTTTCTTAGTACCGGTAGTAGGTACAATAAAGGCTACTTGAGAGTAGTGATCTCTTACCAGGTTGGATATTTCATTAAAAATACAAATTGATGAAAATGTATTAAATATGGACTATTTGGTAAATATTGTAAATAACTACAATTTTTGCTGATCTTAAGGAGTAGTTTCCCTTTGGGTTTTTCCTGCTTATATGTGTACCTTTCAATGCTCGGTTGTATCTACTAGAGAGATTTTGTTGGAAAAGTTAAAAAAAAAAAAATGATGCATGTTATCTATGTTGTTTCTTCTAATGAATACATATATTGTTTTCTAAGATAAATGCTAGGTCTCTTTGTGAAAATATGTATTAAATGTGAAACAGTACCATCCTAAACAAACCACAGTATCCTTTAACATCATGTATAGTCATGTACCACCTAACGATTGGGATATGTTCTGAGGAATGCATCATTAGGTGGCTTCCTTGTGGTGGGGAAGTCATAGAGTACACTTGAGCTACATAGATGGGATGGCCTCCTACTGCAATAGTATGTGCTATGCTTTTATACCTTTGGCAGTGCGGTAGGTTTGTTTACCCCAGGGTCTCCACAAACACAGGAGTAACTTTAGTGTGAGTCCTCGAAGTTGAATTTTCTTCTTGTAATGCGAGTGCTTGATTTACTAGTAAGGTTTTCTTGTTCTGGCCTCCACTTCAAAGCTGGAAATCTCCAATAAACATTCGGCCTGTCATATAATAGAACCGGATGGTCAGGATGCCTCCGCCCACGGAGGCTCCTGTATTATGAAGATCTTGGTTATCTCACTAACTGACCATTTGGGCTACTTGCATTTGATTTCTCTTTCTGCCCTTTGGGTTCCTGCCCCTATGTTTTAAAGAGTGGGCCCTTGAAACTGTAGGCCCCACCTTCCTCACCAGTAAAAGCAGATCCCAGTCCCTACACATGCTCCCTCTTTCTCTCCACCTGTGGCCTCCCTGTGTGCCCCTTGGTTTGCCTTGTATGGCCCATGGATTGTAAGTAATACACTTTATTCTTTCTTCAAAGTTTCCTAATGATTATCACTGAAGGGTGTCTTGAAAGCATAATAAATCCCAAGGGTCTGTCCAGTGGTAACACTGGTTTTGAAAGAAACTATGTCATGATCTTGCTCAAATGTGGACTCTAATGAAAAATAAACAAACAAACAAAAACTGATGAACACAATAGATCCAGTGACACAGAAACATGGACCAAACAGGAATTTCAGAGGGAAGATGGGGGAAAAGGATTGGGTGGTTGGGGGGCATAGGGAGGGCAGGTGATTAACTGGGGAACTTATATGCATATACCAGTATACATATATGCATAGTCCAGGGACAGAGACAATATAGGGGTAAAGGCCTGGGAAGAGGCAGAAACAAACAAAGGGGACATCTGTAATACTTTCAACAATAAAGATAAATTTAAAAGAGAGAGACAGGCTATGTCCATGGCAGCTCCGTGGACCCAGATGAGTGCCCTCAGGCATTTACAGCCAATAGGTGGCATTATTACTATAGACTGAGAAGGCTCAAGTCAGTCATACTTGCACTATGATGATGTTGTATTGGGCTACTACATCACTGGGCTATAGGAATTGTTCAGCACCGCTATACTCTTTAGGACCACTAACTTATATGAGGTCCAGTGTTGACTATAATGTTGTTATACAATATATGACTGTATTACTAGTGTCAAAAAATTCTCAAGATTCAAATATCACAATTGCTTTGGGAAATAATCTTAGAAATCATATTGGAAAATACATTATTTTTACCTTTAACTCTAGGTTTTCTGAAAACTCATAAATAGTAGCATAAGGAAAAAAAACCCTTTTAAAGATTAGCTGTTAGTATTTCAGTTCTAATAAGTTATTTAAGACAATTACAGTTGTCCAAATCTTTCAGAAACTTATTGAAGCCTTTACCAAGAGAGGACATTCTTTTATTCTCCCTACTGTACTTCATATCTTCAAAATATTAAAACTAGTACAGGGCATGGTAACTACATAGTCAAATGAAACGGAATGGCTTTAAATGCTTATCTTTTATCCCACCTACTCTCACTTCCAAGCTAACTCTCCTGAAATATTTAGAGTTTGATATTTCCATTTTTAATTTTTCTGATGATTATCAATGTAATTCTAAATAGCACACTTGTTTCTTTTATGTATTCATATCTCACTATATGACATGAAAAAATGTGGAATTTAATTAGCACTTCTTCCTCCTTCTTGGTTGTTTGCTATGTTATTTTTAAATTTTTATTGTTTATGTAACTCTAAAGAATATGATTAAAACTCCATTGTTTATTCCAACAAATTTAGATGGTATAGAAAGAGGATGTTTAAACAATGTGGCTACCAAAACTCTTAACACCTCTTATGTGTTGATTACTCAACAGTGCTAAAGAAATAAGCAGAGTGAAGGTGATTAGCAGGGACATCCTAAATATCATGATCTGTTCACATTTAGCTCTAACAGAACAGCTCAGAATATTTTTTTAATTAGGTAAGTAATTAAGTTATTTCAAAAAGCTGGAGTCTAATTAGGAATGCTTGGTATATTGCCCTGATTATAGGAAATGAGATGGGATTTCAGAAAATCCTGAGATTTGTAATGCCTCTCGAGATCTAAGAAGATTCACACTTTTCGGAAAAGTTACTTCAGTGTTAATTATAGTTGAACCAGGAGTAATGTAGCTCAGCTGTAAGCTGACATTGGCTGATACCATCAGATTCCTTTGAGAAATGGCTAGGAAGAGCTGATCAACCCATAACTTCTACATTCAAACGTGTGCTTTGAACAGTATTGGGATTTTTTCACTTTATAGAGAAATATATGTACTACCGTGTTTCCCCCAAAATAAGACATCCTCCGAAAATAAGACCTAGCGCATGGAAAGATAGACATTCCCTGAAAATAAGACCTAGCGCAACTTTGGGAGAAAAAATTAATATAAGACACAGTCTTATTTTCGGGGAAACAGGGTATGTAGAAAGGCAACTGACAATTGGAAATGCACATGTTTGTGTGTTGGTGGGGGAAGGCAGGTAGAGAGGAAAAGGGATAGGGAGAAAGTAAAATGGAGAGAAAGAGGCACAGCAATGTGATGAATAGAGAACAAAACAATTGACAATTTTCACATTGCCCATAACTTTTTTATTTTTTATTTTTTAAAAATATATTTTGTTGATTTTTTATAGAGAGGAAGGGAGAGAGATAGAGAGCTAGAAACATCGATGATGAGAGAGAAACATCAACCAGCTGCCTCCTGCACACCCCCCACCGGGGATTGCCCGCAACCAATGTACATGCCCCTGACCAAAATCGAACCTGGGACCTGTTTCAGTCCGCAGACCGAAGCTCTACTGCTGAGCCAAACCGGTTTTGGTGCCCATAACTTTTTTAGAGAGAAGATTTTTTTCACAGAAGGTTGAAAAGAAAAATAACATATAACTATAATTTTAAAAAATGCATTATCAGCCATTTTTCATCTCATCAACAATCATACCCACACACTACCAGCAGTAAATGATCACAGAAATTTTAGATCCAAGTTGAGAAAATAATGGCTAAACACCAAGAAAAGATATAAAAACTAGAATTCAGCAAACATTGTCTAGAGTTTGAAATTATATAATAGTAATTCTGAAAATGGTGTATAACATTCTAATAGAACCAAGGGATCATTTATTCCGTTGATCTCTAGTAAAAATTTATGTTGAATAGGCTCAACCAATATAAAAATGTCAATCATTAGATTATATGAAGATATTTTCATTTTTTGAAACAATTGAGGTATGAAAAACAAAAAGAAGAACTGAATTTATTGATATTAAAGGAACAAAGTCATTATTCTGCTCAGTAATAAGATGGAAATTCAACTCTTTTTACAAAATATTAGTTTTTCAAAATAATTATTTTTCAAAATATTTATTAACTAATTTATTTCTTTTTAGAGAGAGTAAAAGGGAGGGAGAGAGAGGAAAGGAGAGACAAACATCAATGTGTCTGGGATGCCTCCTGTATGTGCCCTGCACATACCCAGGTATGTGCCCTTGACTGGGAATCAAACCCGTGACTGGTGCGTGGACTGATACTCTATCCACTGAGCTACACCGGCCAGGGCTCAAAATATCATTACTCTTTCTTAGCATGCCAGAATTGTATGTTTCTGCTGGAATTGTAAACTACTGGTTTTGCATAAAAGTACATATGTTTCAAGGTCTATTACTTGAGAAGAACTAATAGAAAAGAACAGTAAATTAATTCATTAGAACCTGAAACTGTCAGATATTGAGATATACCTTATTTTCCTTTATAATTACCACTTACATTTTCGGACTAAAGGTTGTAAATACTTAAACCCATATACTGTGTATTAAGAGTATTAGTTCAAAGAGAGTTTATGTGTGATTCTAGGAAATGTGCTAATAATACCTCCTTCTCTGGTAATCATTATGCAAAATAACACACTTAAGCCTCTGAAAAGACCTGTAGTAGATTAACTTTTTCAAATTATATTTTATAAAATATTTCCCAAACTTATCTCTGCAGAGTACACATTTGTTTTTTTTCAGCATACCCATCATAATCTAGTATCAGCGTTAACTTATGTCCTATTCACCACTGTTTTTATAATTAAAGTTGTATTTCAACATAGTCATGTTCACTTGCTGCTCTTCTGTTACAATGGCAAAGTTGAGAAGCTGCAACAGAGACTTTATGCCTGGCAAAGCCTACACATATTTATTATCTGGTCCTTCATAAGAAAATGCTTGCCAATCTTAAATAGAAGATAACAATAATGCTTGGTAGTTTTATATTTCTTTTGATAAGATGATCTACAGAAATTTAAAATTTATGGATATCTCGCTCCCTTGCTTTCCTTTTAAGAGAAATTCTTAGTATAAAGTTCTATGCATGTAATTACTATGTATTTTTTATTTCAACTTGAAGGTCACCTTGCTCCTTCAGATTCAAGATTAACCAGCCTAAGGTGTTATATTACCAATATTAAAATCTGAGTTAAACTACTGGCTCAGTTGTCATTTAGCTGTCCACACTATAATGTCTGAATGTCAATTTTTTCACAAGGTATTATGAATGAAGCTGAATTAAACTCTCTGACTTTATTTATTTCAGGAAGAACTGAACCCCATCATCGTTACCCCACCCATCCAAGCCATTGATCAGGACCGGAATATTCAGCCGCCATCAGATAGGCCAGGCATCCTCTATTCCATCCTTGTTGGTTTGTATCTGCTGACATTTTATAGTTTAAGTTATCACTCTGGAATCATGTAGGAAAACACTTGTCTCAAGTCAGTGTAAATAACTTTAATAATAAAAATTTCTTTTTGGAAATTATTAAGTATAAATAACTGTACAGGTATTTTTTTCTTTCTTAGAATTAGTTTCAGTGAAATGTGTAGAAAAACAGAATTTAAAAAATAAGTAGAAGTAGAAAAACAACTTTAAAAAATACTGAAGTAGGAAAACAACTTTAAAAAATAAGAGGTTAATCTACATATTGGTGTTTTCCTCAATATCACCTCCTAAAGAATTCTCTAAGAAAAAAAAGAAAAGAAAAGAAAAACTTGCACTGTTTGCTTATCAGTATTTTATCATTGGTGGATGCAGATACATAATTCTGAAAATATATGACTGAATTAAATAAGGGTGTTTGGAGCCATATGGGAGAAAGAGAGAGATTATAATTAGCCCAAGGGTTCATAATACATTATTCCCTTGGCTAATTTTTTTCTTGAAAAATTTCACAGAAGCTGTCTTAATCCATCCTTGTGCATATACTGCTAATTGTACCCAAAGAAAAAATGATGAGAACTTAATTATGTTACCCAAATTGCTTTTTCCCCACATGAATTGATTTTGCTGAA
Organism: Pipistrellus kuhlii; assembly: GCF_014108245.1. Classification (NCBI taxonomy): domain Eukaryota; kingdom Metazoa; phylum Chordata; class Mammalia; order Chiroptera; family Vespertilionidae; genus Pipistrellus; species Pipistrellus kuhlii. The sequence goes on from NW_023425460.1 coordinate 21,111,086, forward strand.
ATATGGATGCTGCTGCTTTGCAAGGCTTTTAGTCTCTGGATAGACAGATGCGTCTGAGACAGACCATACATCCCTTCATGAAGGAAGAGTTGCTTTCAAAGTATGTTTGAAAATAACTATTCAGTGGAACTCAACATTACCCTCAAACTCTTTCTATTCCCATGCCCCATCTACATATAAGAACCCAACAATCTGCAGACCTTAAATTTCAAAATATGATGATGTACTTAAAAATGCTATCGGTAAAGAAAACTCAAATAATTTTGTTCCAAGCATTTGGTCTCTAGAATATATCATATACCAGTGGCTGAGATTAGACTATTACATTTTTAAAAAACTCTTTTGAGCATAAACATAAGCTTCCTTTTAGTCTATAGGACTCTTGTCATAGATAAACAGGAATACGCATTTTTCATGTAATTAACTAAAGGTTTGAGGTATGTCAATCACTGCACCAGATGCTGTAGATAGGACTATGAGGGTTCAATGTTCCAAGCTAAGGTGAGATAGAGCATATAACTAAAAACATGTCAAAAGGTAAAATGATACACATAGTTTTAAGCACTATCAATAAAATATGAGACATATCATGTGGGCTTATGGGAGGAGAGTGCTAAGGTTTTCTAAGAGAATTACTTAGGAAGAATTATTTCAGTAGGAAGACTGGGATTTCTGAGTAGAAAATGGCAGACAAATGATCTAATGCAGCATGTGTGAAGTCCAAAGGATGTAATTTAAAAATAGTCTTTGGGGACATGTTACTTAGAGTGGGCTGATATCCATGGGCATTCATAAGGTTTTTCACATTTAAATATTACATGTATTGCCCTAGCCAGTTTGGCTCAATGACTATAGTTTTGATCTGTGGACTGAAGGGTCTTGATTTTGATTCCAGTCAAGGGTGTATACCTCAGTTGCAAGCTAGATCCCTGGCCCCAGTCAGGAAGTGTGCAGGGGCCACCAATCAATGTGTATCTCTCACATTGATGTAACCCTCTGTCTCTCCCCCTTCCCTTCCACTCTATCTAAAAAATCAATGGAAAAAATATCCTTGGCTGAGGACTAACAAAAATAAAATTTAATGTATTCATTCTTTAAATAAAAACAACTACTCTATGGAGCAAGGCATATTCCTTATATTATAAAGCTGGTTTTCTGGCAACAGAGACCAGCAATAAATAATTAATATAATAAACAAACAAATAAATACACATATTTATAAAAGAAAGGTGGTGGCTGGAGCTATGGAAAAAAATAAGCTGGGTAAGCAGGATTGGAAGTCAGAAGAGGTGTTGCAATATAAGTTTCAGTATTAAATAAGATGATCAGGATATGCTTCATTAAAGAGGTGAGATTTGAACTCAGTCTTATAAAAGTTGAAGGAGTTAGGGATGTTGATATGTGGAAAGGCATAGATAAAAGCTGGAGTTTGTGTGGCTTATTTCAGAAACATCAAAGAGGCCAGAGGCACTGAAGAATAGTGAATGAAGAGGAAATAGAAAGAAGGGGTGAGAAATAAGAGGAGGCCAGGAAATACAGAGTTTTGAATACTAATTATCTACTCTGTAATTTTCTCTGAGTGAAATGAGGAAGCAATGTAGAAATCAGAGCATAAACATGACACAATGGTAAGTTCCATCAATTTCTAACTGCAGGATGGTGGATAGTCCTAAAGAATAAACATAACCTCTAACAGTAAATTTACTTTTACATCTATCTTAAGTAAAGTAATATCCTTTCATAGTACTGATATTTCTAGAAGGCAGGCATGATAGGTGTAGAGAACACAACTTCTGTATTTTTACTGTCTATGTTCAAATTCTACTTTAATGCTTGCCAACATGTAATATTAGGCAAATTACTAACCTCTCTGCTTCAGATTGTTCCTCTTTAAAATGGGGTTGATCAAAATTGATCTTTCTGTAAAAAGGTTTAGAGGATTTGACTTAATTATATAAATATGTCTAGTGTTTGGAAAAAGTTAGTGCTCAAATAACATTACTCGATGTTGTTGTTCCCATTAGGAAAAAAAAGGAAGCATGTTTCCTTAGTCATACAACAATGGTAAGAGAAGCAACACACACACACACACATACACACACACACACCCACAGCTTGTAACAACATCCTTTTCCACATTCTAGCCTTCTAAACATTAAGTAACCTTGCACATAGTCTATTAGGTACATTTTTTTATGCCTTTTGTTCTCTAGAATTTTTACTCAATTTTTAAATAAACTCTACCAAACTAGAAACTATTTTCTTCTTTATCTTTTTGGATATTTGGCTTACTTTTCTCTTTTACCAGGAACTCATTACTAGAAAATAAGATAGAGGTATTGTGAATTATTTTTATTATTATTATCCTTTAAGTAAGAAAAAAGTTTGATTTTATGGCACACATTATTTGGATATGTTTCCTCAACTGTACATGAGATCAATACCAGTCATATTTTTATAGCTTCCACTGAAAATCCTTTTAGAAAACTATTAATTTCTGAATACTTTTTAAACATCTTGTACTTTTTCTTTTTTAAAAATATATCTTATTGACTTTTTACAGAGAAGAAGGGAGAGGGATAGAGAGTTAGAAACATTGATGAGAGAGAAACATCCATCAGCTCTCTCCTGCACACCTCCTACTAGGGATGTGCTAACAATCAAAGTACATGCCCTTGACCGGAATCAAACCCGGGACCCTTCAATCCACAGGCCTGCGCTCTATCCACTCAGCCAAACTGGTTAGGGCTTCTTGTACTTTTTCACATAAGGGTCACATAGTTCAGAATAATAAGCCACAAAAACTGAAACTCATAAAAATATATTTTCCTAAAAATTGGAGAATAGAATGAGTTCATAGATGAACACATTATTGACAGTAATGAGATAGGTAGGACATATATTTGTAAAGGAAAAAGTTGAAAAGTTTTTTATAAAGAGCTTCCAAAACTCAGTGACTTAAATCAAATATGTACAGTAAGAAGCTATTTTTTTCTCATGTAATGGCACATCTGTTTATGGGCCTGGGTTTATGGGAAAGATTTATCCTTCTCAATACTTGGTTTGCTATGTTATTTCAGTCATTTACATATGACAATCAGTGGGGAAAATGGTAAGTCCAGGGTAAGTAACTGGAAGTGAACCAAAATTTGTCAAAATATGAAAACATATTTTATAGAAATATAAGGGAAGTTGTAGAGACAGCGGGTGGTGTTTTGGTGGTCTGTTGCTGTACAATAAACCACTCCAAAGATTAGTGACCCTAAATGACAAAGATCCATCATTTCTCCTGTTCCTAGATATTGATTGGAATCAACTGAGTAGCTCTGCTTTATTTATGTGCTGTAGTTGAGGCTACTCTAATGTTTGCATTCAGCCAGAACTAAACATCCAAGGTGGCTACTAGCCCCTTCTCTCCATTTGGCCTCCCTCACTCAGTAGTCTTCTTTTCAGAGTTGGTTGTTGGCTTCTAAGAGAGTGAAAGTGAGAACTGCCAGCTCCAGCTTAATCCTGGAACTGGAACAGAAACACATCTATTGACCAAAGCAAGTGAGGTCATCTCAGATTCATGGAGATGGAAAATATATTGCTCCTTGATGGGAAGCAAAAAAATCTACAGCCATTTCTGAGCTGGGTTCAAGGGATTTCTTTTTAGTGAATATGTTTGTTTTTTTCATGGACAAGAACCCTCTTGTTTATTTTATTAAATAATTTTTTGATCCTTCATTTCAAGCGTTAAAAATAAGTTTGAGTAAGCCCTCTAATATTTAAAAAGTATACATGCATTACTATCATTAGTTAATATTTAATGCTTAATAATTGCATAGAGCACAGATTATTATTTATTACATTAGATATAAATCTAATATATATATTTTATATATAATATAATATAATATAATATAATATAAAATCACATTTCCAATAATTCTATTTTGCTTAAAAATTGTCAATCTAATGTTATTTCAGGTCTGCTTGAATCTTTATGATTTGATTTAATGACATGATGATTAGGCCTTACACTAGGACAGTGTTCGGCAAACTGATTAGTCAACAGAGCCAAATATCAACAGTACAATGACTGAAATTTCTTTTGAGAGCCACATGTTTTAAGCTTCTTCTAACATCACTTCTTCAAAATAGACTGGCCCCAGGCTGTGGTATTTTGTGGAAGAGCCACACTCAAGGGGCCAAAGAGCTGCATGTGGCTCGCTAGCCTCAGTTTGCCGACCATGGCACTAGGAGCATAGCGAGTAAGTCTCCTGCCACTTTCTTGGTGTTTACTTTTAGTGTTATCTTTAATCTCGGGTTCATTGAAAAAATATTTCCCAACAACTTATTCATTTTGTAAGTATTAGCTTGGTGGAAAATGAATACTACAAAACACAGATCACTTAAACTTGCCAAATGTAAACCCAAACCCACAGCAATGTGCTGCAAGCAAACAGATGGGAGAGAGCATCTGTCAACCCTTCCATGCTCACCTCCCTCAAGACTTCTCGCCTGTGTCCCTACAAACATACCACAAATAGTCAGTCTGCATTTTAATTATTTAAGCTGATTTTTGTGGAATTTTGGGATAAGATAAAATTAAAGTTTTTATAAGGGTTGTAGTTACATGGATCCATACAATTGCTCAAAAACATTGAAGCTAACGTGCATTTTATTGTATTTAAATTGCATCACTAAATAAAAAATAGCAATTTGATATTTTGTTTTGTTTTAAACTCAATTTCACTTTGGGAAGACCACAGAAAACAATGAGTAAACTTTTAATAATTGAGAGATTAAACTGGATTTTGGAAATTTATTTCAGTGATTATAAGTGAATGGAATATTAGAAGATTTAGGAGGTTATAATAGTGGTACAAGAATGAAAGGACAAGACTCTGATTAAGGAGCTAATGACATAGGCCATGTAGAATCATGTGGACAAACTATGGGAAAATATATGAGAGGTATTTGGTGATTTGAACCCATCTAGTCAGCAAAATGGTAGTACGATTTGCAAAAATTCAGTTCATAGTTTTATATTTGTTATTATGTGTAAATCAGAGATGTGAATATTTTATTTACCCTAGCATGGTGGTTCTCAAACTTTAAAGGGCATGAGATTTACTTGAGATTTTTCAAAGTGTACATTCCTGACCTTCCTTTTCAGAGATTCTGAGATAGGATCTTGGTCTTATCCTGCCATACAAATGCATGAAAAACAAAAAACAAAACAAAACAAAACAAAAAAAAAACAACAACCAGGCAATCTTTGTAGAATTTACCTAAATTGAGAATTGGCAGCTAATATAATAATTTAGTTTTCTTAAGAGACAAATAAAAGAGAATTTGAGATTTTTGTTTGTTTGTTTGTTTGTTTGTTTGAGAGGGGATTATATTGGCAATATTTTGGATAAGAAAATGGAGTTTCTTGTTTGTCAGAAATAACTTAAAAGTAAGCTTTCAAAGGGAATGAATTGATACCTAAGGTGATATGAAAAATGTAGAATTGCAAGAAATGGAGTTTATTGTTTTCCATTAGAGTTACCAAAAATGCACAAAGAAAATTAAATAGTTTAAATAATAAACATAAAACTAATGGGAGAGAATAACAAGAAATTAAAGGTAATATCTACCATAGGGATAATATAATACAAAAAAAATGTGCTTTTAAAACATAGAAGAAGCCATGTTTAAAATTATTGACAAAATTTTAGTTGTATGAAAGGGGTAGCTGAGGAATTGACTATCAGGGAATGGAATACTTTGAACCCCAAAATTAAAATCAAGATGAGAACTAGATAGAGAAAACCCAAAGCTTTGGTTGTGTTCTGGAAGAAGCAAAATTTTAGATGAATTATGTGTTGATTGGAGAGTTTGATTCATTTATATTTAAAATAATTACTTTTCAGTAATTAGCATATTATGCTTTTATTATTATAGATGCCTTGCCATGTCACTTTGTGTTTATTACTTTTCAGAAGGACTTCTGTTATTTTGCTATTTGTTTTTTTTATATCTTATAGCTTTATCATTCTTAATTTCCTGTGTTACTTCTGTTTTGTTGAATATTTGTAGTGCAATGTGTCAATTCATTTCTTATTTCCTTTTGCATATATCCTATAACTATTTTCTTTGTCTTTTTCATAGAGATTACAATAGCATCCTAAAATTATAACACTCTAATTTGAATTTACACTAATTTAATCTTAGTAATATACAAAATTAAAAATATTGAATCCTTAAATACAATCTCTACTCTTTTCAGTTGATGTAACAAAATTATATATTTATACATTGTGTGCCTGAAAACATACACTAATAATTATTTTCAATTCATTAGATATTAAATTATGTAGAAAACACAAAGTGACATGGCAAGGCATCTATAATAATAAAAGCATAATATGCTAATTAGACCAGACAGCCTAAGGACCTTCCAGACGTCATTCCAGATACCCTTCCAGATGAAGCCATGGTAGTGGGGGCCAAGGCAGAGGCAGTTAGGGGTAATCAGGCAGGCAGGCAGGCAAGCAGTTAGGGGTGATCAGCCAGGCATGCAGATCAGAGGAGTTAGGGGCAATCAGGCAGTCAGGCAGGGGCAGTTAAGGTGATCAGGCAGGCAGGCAAGTGGTTAGGGGTGATCAGACTGGCAGGCAATCAGTTGGGTGATAAGGCAGTCAGGCAGAGTTAGTTGGTTAGGGGTGATCAGGCTGGCAGGCAGATTGGTTAGGGGTGATCAGGCAGGCAATTGGTTAGGAGGCAGCAGTCCTGTTTTGCTAGAGGGATGTCCCAGATTGTGAGAGAGTACAAGCTGGGCTGAGAGGACCTTCCCCACCCCACATGCATGAATTTTGTGCACCGGGCCTGTAGTTGTTACTATAATACTGGCTTTTACAATTGCCCATGTGTGTATCTTTATCATGTTCTTTATTTCTTTCTACTGTTTCAAGTTCCTGTCATTTCAATCTGAAGGAAACCCTTGAGCATTTCTTGAAGGGTAGGCCTAGTCCTAATGAACTTCCTTTTGTTTATCTGGAGTGTCTTAATTTCTCTGATATTTTTGAAAGACAGTTTTGCTAGATATAGGATTATTTTTAATAGTTTTTTTTAGCACTTTAAATATATTGATTCACTGTCTTAGGACCTCCAAATTTTCTGATAAAAAAATTATCCTGGTATGTGATGAGTCACTTTTCTCTAGTTGCTTTCAATATTCTCTTTTTGTCTCTCCATTGAGTTTGATTATAATGTTTGGTGTAAGTCTCTTTGAAGTCATCATATATAGAATTCATTGAGCTTCTTAAATATTTATATTTATGTCTCTCATCAAACCTGTGAAAATTTCAGCCATTATTTCTTCAAATAGTCTTTTTGACCCTTTCTTGCTTCTCCTCCTGGGATTCCAACAACAAGGTATATGTTAGTTTACTTGATAATATTCTACAGGCCTATTTGAAACCTGACACAATGGCTCTGAGGCCACTTGTCACTACTTGAGCCAATTTAAGCAAATACAGGGTTGAATCATATGAGCACTTAATCCAATAATGTTGGCAATGTGGGGAGAGCAGTCATTCACCCTAGTAAATCTGCTCTGACCTCCTATCGAGGTACTTTATCTATTTACAGCCTTATTTCATCTTCCTGTTCCACAGAGTCTGTAAAAAAAATTCTTATTTTAATTAGTAAGGTGAATAATAAACAACAATGGTTCTGTCTTATCTTGTGGCCTTTCCCACTATCAGATTGGACACTGTTGACTTCTGTTCAATCTTTCTTTCTTCCTTTCTTTCTTTCTTTCTTTCTTTCTTTCTTTCTTTCTTTCTTTCTTTCTATTGCTCAGACACAATAATTGCCATTGCCCTATCTTTAAGGTCATTTATTTTATTTATTTGTTTTTTTTACCTGCTTAAATCTATCTTTGAACTTCTCTGGTTAATTTTTTATTTCAATTATTATACTTTTCAATTCCAGAATTGCTTTATAATTTCTTTGTACGTTTTCTTTCTATTGATATTTCCATTGTTTTCACATATCATTTTCTTGACTTTCTCTACATTTCCTTTAGTTCTCTGAGTAACTTTAAAACAGTTGGTTTAAAGTATTTCTCTAGTAGGTCATTTTTCAGATATTTTTTAGGAGCCGTTTCTATTAATTTATTTGTTCCTTGAATGGGCAGTACTTTTCTTTCCTTGTGCTTCTTGTATTTTTCATTGTTATTGAAGATTGCACATTTGAACCTGATAATGTGATAACACTAAAAAAATCAGAGTCTCTAATTTCCCCAGGTTTTGCTGTTTAATGTCACTTTTGTTTATTTATTTTTTATTGCAAACCTAAGCTTTACAGATGTAAATTTAAGGAATTCTCTAATATTCTCAAGTATTTTATGGCCTTTTTCTAGGCCATGGCCGGCAAACTGTTGTTCCTTGTGATTAAGCCCCTATCCCAGTGGTCAGTTTGCTGCTCTATTGACTAATGAGTTTGCCGACCACTGGGATAGGGGCTTAATCACAAGGAACAACAACAGCCTATAATAATTGGAATCAATACTCAGTGACTTTCTTATCCACCCATCCCTCATATACTGTTGCTTTTGAATGTCCTAGTCTTTAATGCCTGACTTCCAAAGGGGGGGAAATGAGAAAAAAATAAAAGGGGGGAAAAGATTCTGGAATAAATATCTTGGAATTTATTTTAGTTTAGCAGTAGGGACTTGCACCAAGAGGTGCAACAACAATGGCTTCCTGCACTTCTGTGAGCAGAAGCAGCAAGCACTCACCTTGGTGTAAGTTCTCTGCTACGTGGAAGGCAGGGTCCTTTTTCCAGGGCCTCTTACCCACAAGCCTGGTGCAAGCTGCTTCTGGAACATGTGTACAGTTTCCTGCCTAGTGGCTGAGGGATGGGGGCTGGCTACTGTCTCAGAACTGTAATTGACAGAAATTAATTGCAATTTACTGTCCAATCTTTCCTCAGGAAGTTTCAAGACTTTAATAGACTTCAGAGTTCCAAAACAGCTGCATCAGTCTGATTCTACCAATGTAATTGTTGTCTAAGTAAAGAGAAGAATCCCTGATCCTTCCTGCACTGCCATCTTTCTAGAATCCTTTAATACTATTGTGATTTTCATAGATTAGGCTAGTTCTCCATCCTAGGGTTTGTTATACCCTTTTACCAACACCAGAAATGTCTAAAAGTTCACATTTTCTCAAAGACTCACCAATAGAATGTAGTATCCAGCATGGAACATTGCTAATCTAACAGCAAAAATGGAATTTCAGCGTGGTTTTAATTTCATGTATATATATATATATATATATATATATATATATATATATATATATGAACATCTTGATTTATGGTCAAGAGTCATTTGGCTTAATCTATCTGCTCATTGTCTATCTCAAGTCTGTTTTATGTATTATTAATATTTTTCTTTACTAATTTGTGAATCTTAATAAGTTAGGGATATAAACCTTTGCCTCTGATGTAAATTACAATAATTTCCCCTACTTGGTCACCTGTGGCTTTATTTTGTTTATTTTGTCTTACCATGTAATTTGGTAATGTTATCAAAATTATCTCTTCACTTACTGCTTTTCTATTTTGAGTCATACTTAGAAAAGATAAGCCCACTCTTACTTGAGAATAGACTTCATGTTTTTATCTATTACTAGCACTTGTATTGTTTCATTGTTCATTATGCATGAATACCTTCTCCACCAAGAGTTTACTCTAGTATTGTGTATGAAGAATGGATGTGATTTTTGTCATTTTCTGTATGGCTCTCCGATTAGATGAAAGTACTCATTAAATGTTTTCTACTGTTTAAAGTGACTCTATTATCATATGCTAAATTTTCATGTGCAATTTTTACTGATTCTAAATTTTCAAGTCTATTTTACTGGCATATTTTTTTTTTCTTCTGTTTTGGTTTGTCTCAGAATTTCTTATCTCAGAGTTAAAACAAAGTAGAATTTCTCTTCTTATCTCAGAGTTGAAGCCAAGGACTAGTAGCAATTAACTCATTTCTGCATATGTTCGGATTCTGGCAAACTGGATTGAATGCAAGTTCTATATTACATTGTCTCTTTGACTTTGGACAAGTTATTTAATATCTCTAAACTCCCTAGTCCTACCCTGTAAATGAAAAGGATTCACAAAGTTATTAGTGATTACTTATATAAAGCATATAGCACAGAGTAGGCTTTAATAATTGGAAGCTATGTTATTTTATTCTTATTATTGTTTGGCCAAATTCATATACTCTCCAGTTATATGATTTAATGTTTACTTTTTTCTTCAAGTTGGGAAAAATCCTATCCTATATAATAGAGGTAATATGCAAATTGACCATCATTCCAACACACAAGATGGCCATCCCCATGTGGTCAAAGATGGCTGCCACAAGATGGCCAGCAAGGAAGGGCAGTTGGGGACAATTGAGCTGGCAAGGGAGCAGTTAGGCATTGAACAGGCTGGCAGGGAAGTGGTTAGGCAATGATCAGGCTGGCAGGCAGAAGCAGTTAGGGCAATCAGTCAGGCAAGTAGGCAACTGGTTGGGAGCCAGCAGTCCTGAATTGTGAAAGGGATCCCAGATTGGAGAGGGTGCAGGCTTGGCTGAGGGACACCCCCCTGCACAAATTTCATGCACCAGGCCTCTAGTATTATAATCATGTTGCAGTATACAAAGGTAGATGATACAATTGAAGGACATTTCTGTAAAAAGAAATGAATTTCAACTCATTAACATATCTGCATTGAAGAAATATCTTTAGACATTAAAGGTATAATGAAAATATGTCATGTAGTATTTAAAGTATTTTTTAAATATATTTTTATTGATTTCAAAGAGGAAGGGAGAGGAAGAGAGAAATAGAAACATCAAATGAGGAGAGAGAGTCATTAATTGGCTGCTTCCTGCATGCCTTTCCCAACTAGGGATCCAACCCCCTTCCCCACCTTTGCATGTGTCCTGACATGGATTCTGTGACCTCCTGGTTCACAGGTTGACAATCACTGAGCCATGCTGGCTGAACTAAAATATTTTGTATATAATTGATGTAGTTAGTTTGATTCTTATCTTTAAAAATATTTGGCCCACTGGAACATAATATGCTGATTTTAATTTCCAAGCATCTTGATATTTGGTACAAATTACCAGTCATTGTTTGTTATAAGATATGTTGAAAGACCATGCAATCTATAATTAAGATTTATGCACCATTAAAATACAATTTTAGAATTCAAAATTTGCTCTCTCTATACACTTAATGTCTCTTTTTATGGGATGAAGTTTCAAATAATTAAAGAGCCCTCTTAATAAAGGGTATTTCGAAAATCAGCCAAACATAACATATTTTTCATCCTCTTGCTCATAAACTAATTAATTATATATCACATTTGCATCTGCTTTCCCTAGACTGCATAATTTTGAAACTTAATTTACTAATGAAATCATGATTTTGTTCCTCCATTAATGAAGGGAAATAGATATAGCAGATAAACATATTACTTATTGTTCTCAATTATGTGCTGAAACCTCACTGTCTTTCAGGGACTCCTGAGGATTACCCACGGTTTTTCCATATGCATCCCAGGACTGCAGAGCTTACCCTCTTGGAGCCAGTAAACAGAGACTTTCACCAGAAATTTGATTTGGTTATTAAGGTAAATTAATTTCTTATTTCCTTGTGTTTATAAATTGCTAATAGAAAAAACCTGTAGAGGCTACTGCAGACACTTTAATGTTATAAAAGTTCAAATGAATTTGGACAGCAGTTCACCAATGTTTTATTTAAACAGCAAAGTGCAGCAGTTTTAATCCATTGTTGCTTTTCCTTAAGATAACTTTTTATATTACAATGCGTTTAAATACTGAATATTTTTATATGGAATAAATGCTCTGGTCAAATGTATATGAGTCTACATGCTGCCCTTTATTACATCTTTAACTTTTTTACTTAAAGGAGTTAATTTTTATTTGTGAAACTTAACTAATGAATATATTTTAAATGTGCATGGATTAATATTTTATTTTATTAAAATATTATTTTAAATATATATTCTTATTGATTTCAGAGAGGAAGGAAAAAGGAGAGAAAAATAGAAATATCAATGATGTCTAGAAATTATTTTAATGTATATCACTATTTAAAATTCTGATAGATGATCCTAGACTGTAAAATTTTTCAAGTGAGGGATATCAATTTGGAATTATAATTTTGGCATAATAATATTTCATTTTTCATGATAAAATCATTTGAAAGGTACTGTTAACAGGCAGATGATCTATCAATTAATTCTGATAGGTTTCATTTAGAATGTAACATTTGAGTGGGTCAGTGAAGATTCGGGCTGGGAGAAGGCCATTCTAAGTAATAAAACAGACATAAGAAATGAAATGAGTAAGTCTACTGTGTGTTATATAGCTTTTCCTTATCTACACATAAAAAACATGACAGATATGCAGCCGTATGGACTTTTTAAATTTTAAATTGGTAAAGGAGAAGGAAGTACTATAAGGAAGCTTACTGAGTATGTACATGGGACAAAGTGTTTTATGTATGTTTTTTCATTGAATTGTGGTCATATCCTTAACAGTATATTAATCAGTGCACATGTGGAAACTAAAGGTCAGAGAGGGTAAGTGTTTGGCTCAGAGTACATCATTAAGAAACAGCAGAATTTATGCCAAAACCAGTTTGGCTCAGTGGTAGAGCGTCAGTCTGCAGACTGAAGGGTCCCCGGTTCTATTCCAGTCAAGAGCATGTACATTGTTTGCGGGCACATCCCTAGTGGGGGGTGTGCAAAAGGCAGCTGGTCGATGTTTCTCTCTCATCAATGTTTCTAGCTCTCTAGCTCTCTCCCTTTCTCTCTGTAAAAAATCAATAAAATATATTATAAAAAAAAAAAGAAGCAGCAGAATTTAGATTCAAATTTAGGTTTATCTAAGTGAACACTGTACTTTTTTTTACTTCACCAAGACGCAGTTGCTAAGAAATAATTGCCTGGCTTAACTACCTGTCAGTGAAACAACAACAATTATATTTAGACACGCATTTCATTTAATACCTAATTTGAACATATTTTGTTAGGACCTTATTATCTTTTACATACCAGATCTTTTGCTTACTCTGTGGTCCTTTGTCCTTAAAAAAATATAGTCTAGAAAGAAAAGCATAACAGAATCCAATAAATCAAATATAGCAAACATATAAACTGCTAACAGAAAGATACATAAGGGCTGATGAAGCAGAGAATAAGTACATTTAAATGAATCTGAAGACGGACTTGGGAAAGATTTTTCTGGAAATTACCCCAAGCTAAATTTTGCTGTGTTTGGCCAATGAATAGAAGGTAGGAAATATGTTTGAACATAAGGAAGAGTAGAAGTAAAAGCTTGGAGGCATAATGTAGCTGGCTACAAGCAGTTAACAGGGAAATGAGGTATAGAGCCAGACCACAGGGAAAGCCTTCTGTGCCATTGCAATTTCCTTGGATTTAATTCAATAGGGGTTTAGGAGTCATTTAACAAAAAAAGAATCATTTTACCTCTGATGTATAATGGTCATGCATGAGATAGTTCATCTTTTTGTATTGACCACATTTTTTTAAATCACAGGACTGTAGAAAACTAAAAAATGTGTATCCATTATCTACTGTCTATCTGCCTGTAGCCCTCCCTGTGCTGCAGCTTTCTACGAGAATTAGGAAACTAGACAAAGCACTGTTTCCAAACTCCCTCATTTAAAACCTGAAATCCATTATTTTCCTTTATTATCAAAGGCGGGTACCCAAGTGTATTGGCTATAGTAAAGCCTATCAATTATTAGAAATAAAAACCAATTAGAATAAAATGCAGGTATTTTTATAAATAATACTTTATGTTTTTAATGGAAGTTCTTCCAGACACTATTATGTTAAATTTATTGTTTTTGTGTGTGTGTATTTAAGAGGATACTGAGCAAAGGTCTCAATCTATAAGAATCATAATGTGGCACCTGGGTGAATAATAGCTTTACACTGTGGTTTTGTGTAGGGATCCATTGACTTGCTACAATCTGGGAGTTCTCTTCCTCAATAAGACTGTTACCTTCTTCCCTTGTCCTTATTTCCATAATGTTTCCTTTTTCACTGGCCATCAACGTTTTTATTGGGTTTGATCCCAATTTCTATATTGGAAGCTAAGGTAAAATAAGGTAAAATGAAATATCTTTTAGACTTTGAAGAAGAATTCTTCTTTGAAAAGCTCTATGTTCATTTAACCCCTGGTGAATGTCATGAATTAAAGATTTATCATCTTCATTTTATCTTTCTTCAAGTGATTTATTCAGTATTCTGACAAATAAAGTGTAAAGGTGAACCTAAACGAACAAAAGGGAGTAGTTCTCCAACTCTAGATTATTAAAGGATTAACACGTGTCAGTTAAAAGAGGAAAAAATGTTCCAGATCAAATCTATTCCAAAATTTAAATAATAATAATCACTTAATCATACTTTTAAATTAAATACATATTTTAAATAAGAATTTTACATCTGATTTGCCCAGTACAGTTCAAATGTATTCCTTTTGTTCTTGTAGAATTATTCAGAATACCTCTTTTACTCTCAAAAAATGCCCCAGTTTGAATGAAATGTTATGTGATCATTATATTTATAAAACAAAACAAAAATATATATGATATAAAAGTATGAAGTCCCATTTTAGACTCTAGTTGATAATCAATTAGTTTGTGCATGAAGTATAGATAACAAAGCCCAGAAAATTCACCTCCATTATCATAATTACATCATTTCTTTAAAGAATGTTATTAGTCAATACTCGGGCATCTAATACAAAGATTAAATAGATAAATTATTAATAATTCACTGCTGTTCTGTTCACACATAATTGTGTTTTTAATCTACATCACTCTAATAAATAACCGTAAGGGTCACAATGATATTAAAATCATCATTGTATCATGGTCTCTCTGATTTGTCTGGTGTGACTCATTGGCCTACTCCGTCAGGCTAACCTTAAGCTTCTTTTCCTTCCACTTCATGGGCATGTTAAGCATAAGCTATCAAACGAGACCACTTGCAGTGCCCAAAACCCACCATGCTCTTTCTAAGCCCCTGGTTTTTACAGATGGTGTCCCTCTTCCTGAATCAGTCCTTCCTTTCTCCAAAGTCTCATTCACACTGATGCTTCATTGAGGCTTTAGATGCTGAGAGGACATTTCTGGGATGGCATGGCCACTGGTGGGAAGCCCCTCCTTGCATTCTGCATGTCCCTATGATGGCTCTGAGCTTGAATTAGCCTGATATTTTCTTCTGACTTTTATAAGAGGGAGGATTGTAATATTTTTATTTACATTGTGGCTCACATTCCTACCTGTATGTATAGACAGTATATGCTGTAATGGTTTCCTCTCTGGGACAGGAAATCTTTTAAATTTCACCTGTGTCTCTAGTCCCAATAAATATGCATTTAACTTCACAGATTCAAACTCTGGAAAAAGTGCCCAACCTTTATTAAAGCACAGCTTAAAGCCATGTATGAGTGTATGTTAATAGAATATCCTTTCTTCTAAAGAAAAGATATATTTTTGGCACACAAAATGAGCCACAGAATTGAGCTTATAAGTTAGTGCTGATGTGCAGGTTTTTCTGACATGTTATTTGGCTTTAGTAATTTGGGAGTCAAAGGACAGCAGCATCAGAGAATGATTGAGGCCTAAGAGAACAGCTACTGCAACCCCTGACCACATACGTGAATCTCCAGTGCCACTGGAAAGCATTTAGCTTCTATTTGAATAATGATCTCAATTATACTTTACCTCACAAAGACACAATGGGGAAAAATTTTAAGGAAGGCACTTGGCATTTGCTAGTTTCAGTTTGCCAAATCCTTTCTGATTGCTTATTAGGTGCCTGACATTTTGCTTGGTGTTGAGGAGACATAAATGTATGAAAGCTCTATTCTCGAGGAAATCACAAATATGGAAATTATGCTTTCAGGCCTACTTCCCTTTTGAATCCTGCATTCCTATTTCCTATTACTGGCTGTATAACTCTTCTTAGTGTTACATGATTGTGTCAAATTAAGAATGTAGTAAATTACATACATCCTTTTAAAACCTTAAGCTTCTTTCTTTCCATTAATAATATTATAATCAGCCACTCACCCAAGCTTAGAGCTTTCAGTGCCTCTTATGTATTTGTCCCCATCCAGTCAATTTTCAAATCCTGTCTGGATGCCTCTGGAATTCATTCTCAAATGTCTTCCCAACTCACAGCAGTTCTCTAATTCTCATCCTCATGGCCACCATCTCACAAACATAAGTCCACTTTCCTTGCACCCTAACCATATTGCTTACTGAGTATTGCTAAAACAAACAAAAACAGATCATGCTGCTGCATATTGTCTTCAAGTCTCTTTACAATTTGCCCCCTAGGTGAATTTCCAACAGCGCACTTGATCAATTAACTGACCACATGTGTCAGGGACAGACAGACAGAGTGACAGGTCACAGATCATCGGTCATCTTTTCTAAAATAAAAAGGATGGCCTCTCCCATGAAAATGAAAGTCCTATCAATGCTCATTGACTCTGTTAATATTGTGAAGTGTAAGTTATGATTCTTTCTGCTGTAGTGTATTGACAGTGCATCAAGAATGAAAGAAATAAAGGGGAGAAAAGAAAGGCATAGAATATTCCGTTGGGGAGAGATTGAATAGGAGCTTTCAGTGAGCCAGGATTAGGAGGAGAAAAAACATCAGAGCTGATGTTGACCAGGCACAGGAAGCAAGGCAAACGCGGTATATCAGTGGTTCTCAACCTTTTTAATGCCGCAATCCTTTAATGCAGTTCCTCATGTTGTGGTGACCCCCAGCCATAAAATTATTTTTGTTGCTACTTCATAACTGTAATTTTGCTACTGTTAATGAATCATAATGTAAATATCTGTGTTTTCTCTTGGTGTTAGGCTCTACTGCAGCTGGCAGGGTTCTCAATAGTAGCAAAATTACAGTTATAAAGTAGCAAGGAAAATGATTTTATGGTTGGGGGTCACTACAACATGAGGAACTGTATTAAAGGGTCGCGGCATTAGAAAGGTTGAGAACCACTGCAGATGATACTTTCATGATCCTGGAGCTCCTCTAGTTATGCCCTGTGGATTCCTGTTGAAAGAATGAAGCACACATGTACCGTACATCTTAGTTCAGCAGGACAGTAAAGAATAAGCTCACTTCCATTGTCCAATAACAAGGACTCTAAGGTGAGGAAGAGAGAAACTCCTCTACATTTTAGAGAAAATTACCCCATAGAAATGTCAAGCATTAGGTCTTATTAGTAATGAAACAGCAACCCTCCTCTAGATTTCTAAATGAATCACACTTTTGGATATCTATCGAAAGATCTGATATGTTTGCTAAATGTCCATCTTTTATTTTAATTTTATGTTCTATTTATTTAACATTTGTTAGATGGCCACATAAAACATTATTTTTGTTTCCTCAGAAAGAATCCTGTATTCTTTTATTTCATCCTGGTTGTCTACTACAGATTTTAAGTACTAGGTTGAATTCATTGTCTGTTAGGCCATTATGGGAATTAGTAAAAAAGAAGGTTTGGTGTCCTCTTGTCTTAAGCTGTTACTCACCTAGCTGGGTTGGTCAGAACAGAAAGAAAACATAGCCAGTGAATACAGTGACTGTCCAAAATGCAAGCTGACAGAAGACACACAGAGGTAATATTTTACTTACACTCTTTCCTTCCTCACAAGGTGACCTGCAACTGCTTGAAAGAAGAATAGCAATATATTCGTTCTCATCACAGTACTTTGATTTTGCCAAAGCCTTCCTGTCTGCAAAGGTCATTGTAAGAGTGCAACATCAAATCCAACTACCAGTATTGCACAATGTTCAAATGGACAGCTCAGAGCAGCCCTTGCCCTATCTCCCCATAGCACACCCCTTCATGCACGTACTCTATCTTAGCCCTCCTACATGAGTCTTGCCAAGTAATCTTTCTTCATAAGCTTCTTCTTGTTGCACAGAATACTAAAATTAGAAGGGCATATCTAGAAGCTTTCAAGCTAAATAGGGCTAGTCACTATTATTTTTCTCAAGAACAGCAGGGTACAAGGAGATACATTAAACTCTATCTTCCATGCCCTGAAAAATAACCTGCTTAAAACTATTTTTTTTATATGATGATTTATTTATATTATAATATTCCAGGATGAGCTATTCCAGCTGGGCAATTCACATAAGATGCTTGAGTGGGTTTTCCCCTAGTTGAGAAAACTCTATAAGATTGGGATCAACCCAGGATAGGCATTTGCTAGATGGGGAGCCGAAAGGCGAGGCAAAATAAAGGGAATAAAACATGATTGGGAGCATTCCAGAAAAAAAAAAAAAAAAAGTTACTATTTTGTCATTACCATAATTTTGTCTCTGGCCTGCCTTGCCATTTATAGCCAAGATGATTCTCATGTTTAGAACATTAGCTAAATAGACTGGATGTATGTGTGATTAGACAGTTTTTGAATTTGTGGTTTTCTCCAAATTGATTGAGTTTTTATTTTTTAAATCATTCAAAATTGTGTTAATCATGTTAGTGCCAGTTACTGCTCTAAGAAAAGAAAAATATTTTTGTTATTTAAAGGTATATTGGAGCTTCAAGGATTCATGCTTTTTTTGCAATGATTTATAAACAGAATGGGCATATTCTTACAAATGAAAGTAAAATATACTTCACTTTATTAAAATATTCTCTACGTGGGAAGTATGTTGATATTATTTTGTTATCATAAATCTTTTTTGGAAGTGTGTTGTCTATATTTTGTCTAGTGACAATATTTTTTTCTTTTTTGTCAAGCAGAAAGTGTATTTCTTTCCAACTAAAAAAGTACTTTTTTGCTGTATTTGTGGCATTATAAACAACTCAGTTATATGATACACATAACAATTTGTTGTATTTTATCTGATAAATTATTGTGTAGTTTATAAATTCTCATAATTTTTGTAACTGTCATAAATAAGCTATCTGTCAAACTATATATTCTTTAATGTTTAGAGTATTAAAGTTTAAATAAGTAAAGTCAAGAAATAAGGAAAACACTTATTTATAATTATTAATTAATCAATAATATTAATATGATCTTTGATCCAGCAAACACACACTTCCCACAGCCATCTCTCCCTAAGACCTCCCTAAAGAAAATTGTATGTTCATAGAAAATAAATATAAGCTTTCGCCAGTTATTGGACCTTTGATCCCCAAATCTTTGCAGAGCATTAGTGAACTGACCAGCATCCTACCAAGAGCTCCTTTAGACACGTGAGGTCCTGCACTTTCATTCCACCTTGCAGGTCCAGTTGAAATGTGGAACATAAAGTTGAAAGACAGTAACAATTACTTGAACTCAGACTAGAGCAGAGCCGGCTATTTTTAGGGGAACAGTTTCCTTCAGGCCCCAGTGAGAGCCTCTGAAGGCCAGACCCAGTTTGATTCCTGAAAGGCTACTGATTGGACATGTCAATGTCAGGATCATGTGAGCGCTTGTTTGTGAAAGGCAGATTGCAGAGCTGCACCCACTGAATCAAGAGACCCCCGTGTTTTTTCAGGGCACTCACGTGTGAGCAAACCATATATAAACCTCTTTTGGAAACGTGGTAAGGCCGGGTAAATTTTAAATAATCAAGGAAACAGACAAATAAACAAATGCCTGATTGAGCCTCAG
Source organism: Pipistrellus kuhlii (assembly GCF_014108245.1). Lineage (NCBI taxonomy): Eukaryota > Metazoa > Chordata > Mammalia > Chiroptera > Vespertilionidae > Pipistrellus > Pipistrellus kuhlii. The sequence continues at coordinate 21,130,816 of NW_023425460.1, forward strand.
GAATTCACTTTAACAATGGCCTCAGATGATACGAAGACATCGGACAAGAAGGGCTTTGGAAACCATGGGTTTGAGAAACACTTAGTGGGAAGCATACAAATGACCGAGTCTACTTTTGGAGTCTGCCTTTAATGAATAGATATATTTGAAGAGGCGAGCATCGGTAATGCTTAAATATTTCAGTAACATTGGGTTTTCAAGTCACTTCCTAGACCAGCCTTTATTAAGTTGTACCATCTGCATTAGAGAGGCTATAACCAATTGACTAGTTTACTGCAATCTAGTGGCTATCAACTAGTTCATTAGTTGACTGGGGTGATAGAGAGAGGGGGTTACCCTCTCTGCACATTTTGGGAGAGCAAGTATATGGCAATGTTTTGTAACATTTTTATTGAAATGTTAGTTATAGACAGAAAATTATACACCTAGGTAAGTAAAGCACCCAGATATAGGAAAAATATGTATTATAAATATCCCTGATGTCCCATCACTCTCTCCCAGTCATGACTGCTCACACACACCCAAGAATTCCATACAGGGTTCTAACTCTATAGATTATTCTTGTCTGTTTTTTAAAATATTTTAAGTAACTGAATTAAGTATTATGTTTTTAAATCAGACTCTTAAGAGTCTTATGCAGTCTCCACTGTTTTTGTTTGTTTGTTGTTTATGGTTTTGTTTTATTGGAAATAACTAGGAGGTTATATGTCCCACAGCCACATATTTTCTGCTAGTGAAAGAACTTCATAACAATGTGTCGTCTTTGTTCAAGGAAATGTTTGGACTTTTATGAACATTTGCTTTTAAGTAAAAGTCCAAGCAATTCCCATTTGAATCCAAGGCAAACGTCTGAATGCCTGGCTGTTTGAAATTTGTAAACTAATCATAATGTCAGTGCAGTATGCTAAATAAATTGGTAGAAAGCTTAACTAAATATATTGTAAAAATCTAAAGTGTTTAGGGAAAATGTTAAGTGGGTGTGATTTCTAATCAGAAAGATAAATTGGCCTTGGCTGGTTTTGCTCAGTGGGTAGCGCATTGATCTGCAGACTAAAGGGTCCTGGGTTTGATTCTCGTCAGGGGCACATCTGTGGGTTTCGGGCTTGATCCCCAGTGGGGGACGTGCAGGAGGCAGCCAACAAATGATTATTTCACCATTGATGTTTCTCTCTCTCTCCCTCTTCCTTCCTTTCTCTGAAATCAATTAAAAAAAATAGACAAAATGGAAGTGAAAATTTAGCCACTCAGTCAAAATCTCTAAACCAAATATTTTATTTCTATTTCAGAGTTCAATTTTGAATTGCAAACAAAGAATTGGGGGATCTGCATGAACCCTGGGTAGCTGGGTAGACCTGCCACTATTTCAGAGTCAGATAAGCAGCCTGCTATTAGCTAGGAAAGGCAACCTTGAGACATTTCTTCCTTTGTATGTGGAAAGCTTTACTGATAGCAAGGGATGTGGTGTCCAGGAAAAGGACACAGAGTATTGAGTGTGAAGAGTCATATGATAAAAGAAGTAATAGATAAGAGCCCTAGGGCCTGAGAAGAGTTTGACATTATTGAAGGGTTTTAATGAAATAAGTAAAATAACCTGGCTACTGCGTAATCAAATGCAATCAGGGAGCAGGCTACAGGTAAATTAAAATGATCCAGGTGAAAATGATAATAGGTGAGGTCAAGATGGTGACGGCGGAAGAGGTGAGTAGTGAAATCCCACATATATTTCAAAGTTATCATCAATAAAGAGTTTTTCTTGGTTACACGGGAGGTTTGAAAAGAAGCAAGGAGTGCAGGTGACCTCCAGGTTCCTGGCTTGAGCAAGTGTGAAAGAATAGAGCTGCTATCGAGTGGGAAGACTGAGGTGCAGGTTTGTGAGGGGGAAGAGGAGAACTGCATTTTCACAGAGCTTCTATTTGAAATGTTCCTTCGATATCTAAGCAGAGATGCTATGTTCTCAGTTGGATATAGATTTTGGAGTTCAGAGGAGAAGTTCAGGCTGGAGGTATAAATTGAAAGTTGTGTTACTAACATTTTTAAGGCCCTGAGAAGAGAAGACTGCCAGAACCTGACTTTAAGGATTGGGTAAGAAAGATTAAAATCCACCACTTGAAAATGAAAAGAAAAACATAATAATGTAGAAAGAAAAGCAAGAGAAAATGTTGTCCTAAAAGCCTACTGAATCAAGGTTTATATGCAGGGCAAGTAAGATAAGGTTTGGAAGTAAATGTTGCTTCAGCAATGTAGGAATCACTGGTGATTTTGACAAGAACAGCCATGTTTTTAAATTTCCTTGGTTTTTAGATTCACTTGTTGATAGTTACGTATTTGTTGTTCATAATTTTTATCTTTATTTACTTTCTCTTCTGAAAGAACCCCCTTCAGCAATTCATATAATTCTGGTTTATTGTTGATGAGCTCCTTTAGCTTTTTTTTTTTTTATTAGTGAAGCTCTTTATCTGACCTTTGATTCTGAGTGATAAGGGGGGGGGGGGAAGGAACATTTGTAATAATATGAACAATAAAAATTTATTAAAATAAATAAATAAATAAAATAAAATCATACTATATTGCCCAGTTATAAATAAAATTTACATGAGAATAATAATATAAGTGATGAATATTGAACTAACTAAATATTCATACATAAATATAGTGGAGAAATGGGAAAAAAAAAAAAAAAAAAACAGCCATGTTTGAGTGGTGGGGGCGATAGCCTGACTGAAGTTGACTTAGGAAAAATTGTGGAGCAGGAGAATAGACAACATGAGATGAAAAATGTAGGCACATAGATGCACAATAAATAAAACTCTGACTTTCTAGGAAAAAGTGATTTCTTTCTTTTTCTCCTAGAATTTACTTAAATATCTCGATCTGTCTCGTTTCCTCCCACCCTAATTATTATATCTACTTGACAGACCTCATATTAGATATTGTGAAGTTTAAATTGCTTGCCAAGCCAGCAGGAAAAAAAAGAAGTTATTCTGTCCTCTGGAGCTAAGAGATTATTATTATCACTTGTTTTAATATTGAAAACGGAGTGGTTTGTCTCTTTCAATGTTTTCCCTCCACAGGAACCATGTAGTGTAATTTTTATTCTTCTGCTTGTTTGGCTTAAGTTTCACTTTGGTCTTATTTTACTGAAAATGGGACTCATGCCCAGAACTTCTCCAAACAAAAGCTGGCTTTTAAATCTATTTAATTTGTAACTGCAGGCTTTATAGACATAAATAATGTTATAGGATGAAATTATTTTTTTTAAATACCACCTCGCTTCACTTGACCTGTTTTTTTAAACTCACCTCACACACTCGTGGTTACAGCAGAACAAATTAACTTAGATTTTTATGAATTCCTATTTACATTACATAGAAGAGGAGTATTGCATGAAAGATTTGATGCATGGAGCCATTAAAGAGCAACGTATAATGGTATTAACTTGTTCTAAGCGCCACATTTAAACTCTAATTCAATCTGGAGTATCTATGTGATTAATATTTTTCCTACTACTAATCTCGCCCATCGTCTTACATTTGGATATTCATTTATATTCTCTAAACTGGAGAAATGTGTGGAGAATCTCCCTGTTTAGGTGTCATGACTCAGGACACCTGTGCCTGGGCCCGTGCCTTTCACTTACTTACAGACGGTGGGGCCTTGACCATAAAACCCACTGTTAGCTTCTCCATCATAACAACAGTGTGTTTTCACATTTAGAGAGGCAAAAGGACATAGGGGTGAATTAAGACTGTGGACTTTGCAGACAGACATCTCATGAGCACTGCTGAAACACCTAACATAGGACAAATCATGTAAAAGGAAACCAAAAATATTAGTCATATTAACAACAAACTAACGTTAGGCCAGATCGGCAAACTCATTAGTCAATTAGAGCCAAATATCAACAGTACAACAATTGAAATAGCTTTTGAGAGCCAAATTTTTTAAACTTAAATTTCTTCTAATACCACTTCTTCAAAATAGACTCACCCAGGCCATGGTATTTTATGGAAGAGCCACACTCAAGAGGTCAGCGGTTTGCTGACCACTGAGTTAGGGCAGTAACAAACAGAGCTTTCATTATGGTGGTTTTAAAAATAAGGGGAATTAGATTATTTTCATAGACCTAATTTGAATTTTTATTCCTGTTTTATTGACTTACTTGTACTCATCATGTAAATAATATATGGTTTGTTTGTTGTTATTGTTTTTGTTTTGGCTTCGCAGCTGGCAGTAAAAATTAAGAACACATGAGCTGACTGTAAAAATAAAACAAAACAAAAAACCATACTAGTATGAGCTGACTGTAAAAATATAAGCCTCTTTCATGTTATAGAACATTTTCTGCTTTCCCCTCACCATTCACACATTGTGTTTGTGTGTGTGTTTATTGAGTGAAGGGGACGAGTGATAAATTCTGTTATTTTCCATAGCAGTATTCATATATCCAGGATATGAGATAATGGCTTGTAGACTAGAAACAAAATAAAGAAATAGAGAAAAAAAAATGTCCTGTCCTGAAGGATCTGCATATGAACTGATCCTTTTTTATGGACTGATTAATTTCTTTACTGTAAAAGGGATGTTTTCTAGGCATAGACTCTATCTCTTGTCCTATTAGCTGTGTTCAAAGGCCTGTTGTATGTCACAGAGGGCACTCCCAAAAGAGCTCCCATGCACACATTAATCACAGCCACTGGATATAGAAAGAGCATATCCATATGTATGTGGTCAGGAGCAATAGGGTTATGTGTGAAGATTGAATGATTCTAGAAAAGACTACACATTATTTCGGTATGGTTGTCCTTAGTGCAGATCTCGTAAACTTTTTGTGTCGTGGACCACTTGGCAATCTGCTGCCAAGTGAAAATTTAAATGAATAAACTATATAACCTTAAAATGGAAATCTAATATATTGAAATGGAGTTATCAAAATACTACAAATCAACCTTTTTTTTGCAATGCTTTATATCACACTATTTCACAATGGATTTAATAATTACCGTAATGTCAAATTATTATATGCATAAATTTATGTTGCAAAGTATATCTTCAATATATAATGTGAAATGGTAATGTGATTTTTCTTTGTACAAAGTCACCAGTACTTTCAAACACCACTATGATTGTTACCTACCCTCTTGAGTGATGAAAAAGCTAAAATGCAATGAAAAGAAAGTGCAAAATTATCTTCTGGAGACCTTGCTCTTGGCTCTGGATTGGATTTTCAAAGCTATCTTTCTGTGCTACTTATAAACTTCTTTGACCAAAATGTCACTTAGGAAAGCACTCCAGGATTTAATATAAAGGATAAAGGATTTAACTTTTAAATTGAGTCGATTTCAAAATACAGCTATTGCAAAAATTGAGAAAACAGCAATAAAAGTTTATGAAAAATACTTTGAATCTATTTCAGTAAATTTGCATACTATTGAATTATTGCAGTGATTTCTTCTAAAGTTTGAAGGCAATTGTAATGAAATCTTCCCTAAAAAAAAACCAAAAACTTTGGATTGCTGTATAGTAATATACATTTTTTAAAAGAATAACAAAGGTTGGTATTTCCCACTCAAAACATGACTATATGGAGATTTCCTAGGAAAATTTATTTGAAATACAAATTGTCATCATTTAAAAAAAACTAAACAGAAAAAAATACAATAAAATATATTTCTAATACATAAATATTAATTTAACTTGAATAACATTTCTAGTTAAATATAATTGAAATTATACAGTTATTAAAATATTTTATTGAAGTTATCTCTGTTTCCTTTGTGATCCTTTTTAGAGCTCAAATAAGGCCTAAATATATTAATTTTATATAGAATTATGAATTATTTGGGAACTTAATCATTAGTGTGGAATGAGAAGACATGGAAGAGATAAAAATAAGTATATTTTTGAGTAATGAATCATTTTTGTCTTATACTTAAATATTTCATCAGCAATTTATTGAAATATCTTCACTTCTCAATTTTATGTCTAAGTGCATGTAAGTAGTTATCTCCTAACACTATCTTGTGAGAATCTGCAATAACTTATTGCAATGCTTATAGTTATTATTTTTTTTAAATATACACTGCTTTTGAAGACAAAAGACCAAAAAATTTGATGAAACCATTTCCTCATTTATGTTTTCTAAGTCCCTCTTATTTTTAAAGCATTTTTTCTTTCCATACTGATAGCAGTTCAAAAGCGATTCCCCATATATGATATAAAAAGTGACACTCAGAAGGACCTTATAACTTAAAATTTTTAAACCTGTTTTTATTCTTTTCCAGGCTGAGCAGGACAATGGCCATCCGCTCCCTGCCTTTGCCAGTCTGCACATAGAAATACTGGATGAAAACAATCAGAGCCCGTATTTCACGATGCCCAGTTATCAAGGCTACATCCTAGAATCTGCCCCCGTGGGATCGACTATTTCTGACAGTGTAAATTTGACCACCCCTCTAAGGATTGTGGTTCTAGACAAGGACATAGAAGATGTAAGTTAAATATAAATGTTGCTCATTTTGTTAACATGTCTTTTGTTATACTTATGTCAATGAGGAATGTTATAAAAACCTGGTTATATGAGCTATAGAATAGAGGGAAAATATAAATGAGAGTCTTATTATTGTCATGTAATTCTATATCGAAGATGAGTCAATAGGTATGTTTAATTCAGCAGCTGTTTTTTCTCAGTTTACAGATTTTCAGTATAATTCAGTAGTTTGCTAAATTATCAGGGCACACTTATCTATTCATCTGGATTAAAACAGGTTGCATAATTGCTGTTAGGGAAAAATAATGGCATTATGCAATGAGCATGAAAACATCATGCTGACATGCATATAAAAAGTACAACCAATGGACACAAAACTCTGAGGAGGGAGGGTATGTATGGAAGGGGGGCAATGTTAAACTATGTACACAGATAATAATTTAATTTTAAAAAATGTAAAAATAAAAAACATCATGCTGGCAGCCCCTTAAAGCTTGGGCTAACCTTTCCAATTGGGCACTATACACTGCACTTGTAATGGTTTGGTTAGATGGTAGAAGTTCATAATGAAGAATTCCTTTAAAATTCCACCAAACACACAACATCACTTTTTTCGCATGCAAGTCAGGTTTTGGCGTGGGCTGCAGAGCCTCATTTTTGTCCAACTATGGAGGCCACCTTTTCAGATTAACATACAGCACCCATTCTTCATCTCCGGTAACAATTTGCTCTAAAAACGGCAAACGGTTTTGACAAGAGAGGAGCAAACTGCAAATTGTGACTCTTTGATTACGGTTGTTGTCGGTCAACTCATGAGGAACCCATTTTCCAAACTTTTGGACTTTGCCAAGTGCACGCAATTGATTGGAAATTGTTTTTTGTGAACAATTTAAAGTTGTCGCAAGCTCTTGTTGGGTAATTTGAGGATTTTGCACCAAAAGAGCTTGAAGAGCTTCTTGATCAAAATTGGACACACGGCCTCGGCCACTCTTGTCATCTAACGAAAAATTTCCCTCGCGAAATTTCTCAAACCAACGCTGGCATTTTCTGGCGCTAACTGCATCTTGACCAAGAGCACTACATATGTTTTTTGCAGCCTCACTTGCTTTTCTTCCTAATTGGAACTCGTAAAGCATGCAGTGCCAAATATGCTCTTCATCCGCCATCTTCTTAGCCCTAGTTTTGCAACAAAAACCAAACCAAACACAAACTTTTTCAAGCAAAACTTGTTAATTGAACTTCACACATTCTGTAGATACCACGTGTTTGAAGGTTATGTCAATACAAGTCAACACCAAGCAAGATTTTAAACGAATGTTAAAAAACGACATTAATTATTACTAGACCCAATATCCTATATAGTTTCTTTATATTTATAATTCAAATAAGCTTATAAGATGAGTATATCTAACATTTACATCAAAATTTCTAATTATATAGGATTGTTTCACAATATGGCCCATTTCTTGGTTGGGCAACTAATTCTTAGAAAGCTCTTTATTTAGAGTTAAAACCCATCTCTTTGTAACTCATCCATTATCCATTATCTCTTCCATTTGTCAGCACACAGAATAAATCCACAAAATGGCCATTAATGTGTTTGAAGACGTATGCCCTTCCGAATCATTTCTTTTTCCAGGTCAAACAGTCTCTAAATCTTAAAATAAAATACAGTCAGTATGAGATTAAAGGTATCAATTAACAAAATGAAACTTCAAGGCGTTTGTCACTCATAGGCAAGAATTTATCTATGGTAAAATCTTGCTGATTTTAAGTCAGAATTAGTAAAATTAATCAAAATAGGGATAAAGTTTAAGGATATAGACAGAGACAGTTCACCTCTTAGAGGTGTCAGCATTGGAAATGGAGAGTAAGCATCAGGTATGAAAAGTCCTCACAGCAGGAGTTGGCTCTCCTAAATTATTCAAGAGCAGCCATGCCTAAAGGCAAATGCCAAGCACAGACTTGGATTTATTTGTCCAAAAATTAAGTGGTGCTCCTTTCTTCAAATGTGTGGAAAGACACAGTTTTAAGAAATAGTAACAGAGATTGATAAATTGAGTTATTCACTGCATATATTTTGAGTCAGAAGGGTCACCAGGAAAATGAAAAAAAAGTGAACAAAATGTTTTTTACTAATACTTCTTTTCTACAGTTATTAGACATATAAACATGAACAGATCTAAAAATCATAATTAAATATTTTAAGTACTCTTGACACTTTTAAAATAGTCTAGAATATAGGTATAACGGTAATGCACAAGATTTTTAAGTCATGTCTGAGACCACCAAGTTTCCAGTGGCAGAACTATTGAAAGTTGATTATTTAATTTTGGTTATAAAAAAAAAAAATAACAGGGAATAGTAATAAAAAGAGGTTACCCTTGTAGATTCATTTATAATTCCATGTCAATTCACCTCCCTATTTATAGTGTTATTTCAAAATAAATGTATCTTTGAAATCTAATACACCACAGTGTTAAAGATATAATGTACTTATATGTTTTAAAAATATTACTGTTATCATGTATGTTATATTGTGGGGGTTTTCCAGAACTAAGGAATAAAATATTCCTTGGAAAAACTTGTTATTTAAATGTACTAACTAGAAAAGGTGATTTATTTGTTTTTTTGTTTTATTAGTATACCCCTATATGCCATACCTCTGTTTGTGGTCATTTATATTTACATTTTCTATTTCATATTTAATTTGCACATAGGTTCCACCTGGTGGAGTTCCTGTAGGTACTAGGTGTTGATTTTGTGTTTGTTCTTTTGTTAATTGCTGTGGTTTGATTCTTGTTCTTTTTCTGCTCAGTTAAAACAAGTAGGCAACTACTTGTTATCACCTACAAAAATGTCTATAACTGTTTTAAATATACATGCATATAGGTTTAAATTAAGTATGTTTACATTATATTATACTTATGGTACTAGGAAATTGTATAGAATCCAAATTACAAGTGACTTAAAGATTGTTTAATTATTAAATGATCTTTTAGTCCATGACAAACCTTGATAATTCATCACTACATTCTTTCTGAAATGTTGCAAAAGTTGCTGTCAAACCCCTTTCAGCAAGGAACTTCAGAAAATTACTACCAACTGGTTCGAATTGGCAGTTAAGATAAAATTGTTGTCATTTTGCTTTGTAACTTATGTGTCTATATAAGTATGCATGTGTATATACATATATATGTTTCTGTGTTGCATGTGCATATATATGAGGATGCATATGATCTTGTGTGTGTATGGGATATATTTTGGTGCCCATTGATTTCAAATGCCATGGTCTTTCCATATTTGAACATATGTCTTCTACTCTATATGGCTAAATTTAAAATTTTCTACACTCATATCTTTGTTTATAATTCCAATGTAGATATGTTTACTTTTTTATTTATATTTTTTGGCTGTGAGGTAATATGACATTTTTTATCCTCCAGAAAATAATACACAAATGACTGAAGTAATATGTCATACTTTTAGTGTATATTGAATGTATACTTTTAGAGTAAAATAGTATTATCTTATGTCACGGGGAAGAAGAACATTTATTAGCCTTCTGTGCACATACTGAGTTAGAAAAATTAATATTTATTTTAAATAAGTTAATAGACACAGGACTGCATAAAATTCACTAGCCCCATCAGAATATTAAGCCAGAGCATTATCTGTGGATTTACACTCATAGCATGTGGATTTACACTTAAACTAGCATTACCTTTACAAATAAATCTAAAATATTAAATTTGAGTGATAATTGGATGAACATTTCCCAATCTGCCTTCTTCTTAAGTTTTGTACTTAAAGAAATACAGAGATACTAACCAATGCCATCTATGTACGCAATATATAGATACAAAAAAGTTACTATTTTAAATATTTATAAAAATCAAAAGCTATATTTTAATCAGAGATGAACTATGCAGAATAGATTATTATAAACTAAATATACCTTGTACAATACTTCTCTACATAAAACGAGTAAGCTGCAGTTCTGGGAGATGCTATTTTAGTCTCAAGCTAGTTATTATAAAATGATCCAAGAAATGGAGACAATTAAATTATCAAAGTCTTTAACGTTTCTGGTTATCAATTATGAGAGAATCTGTTTATGAAGTACTGTTGTTTATTTCATCTTCAAATGGGAAGCATTTGACAAAGAAACGCTGTGGCTTTCATAAAATCAGTGCAATGTGTGGTCTTATTTTCACACACCATGTTGCACTAGTCTTATACATATACAGTGGTTCACAACTCAATACTCATTGCAGTATTGCCTTAGCATAATATCTCATTTAAAAATGCTTAAAATACAGGGTCAGTATTTGCATTAATGTATCTAACAAATTTACTAACAAAAGCTACAGTGGATGGATGAAAACTCATTGAGAAAGGATTAGTCATAAAGGAGAGAGTGACTGAGGATTTTAAAAAGGGAAAGGAATGAATATTTGGTAAGCAAGTCATATAGTAATACATGCTCTGTCCTCACTGAGTTCATGGGCACAATTGTTTTTACGTGCAGAGACAGAAAAAAAAACAAAAACAAAGCACACACTGTTAATTTGAAAACCTTGTAATTACATAAAATTAAAAATAAACTAAGAATAAGCACTAAAGAATATGACACTCATACTTATTTAATTTCTATTAATTGAAACTGCATGCTAATAGTTTTGATTTTTAAAATATAATTTAATGTTATGATTGATTAAAGTATAACACAATAAGAATCCTCAAAATATAATTCAAATATGTTTATTTGTAAATAAATTGTAATTTCATTGTCTAAATAAAATTTTGTTAGCTGACATATTTGATTAATTAAAATACCCCACTTTCAGTCCATGCTGTGCTATTTGAGTCGTGACATTGAAATAAAAACAAGGAAGTGCTTATGTGAAAGTATCAGTGTAAATTTTCTTGACTTTTTACATCTCTTAACAACTTATTATTTTATAACTAGACCAATGGAAATTTTCTGTAGTATTAATTTATTTTATTCTAGAATAAATGTAGCATCCAGACCCTATATCAAAATCATTAACAAAGAAGCTACCATGATATATCTAAATAGCAGCTTGTTATGAGATATTATCAATATACAGTTTGTATCAGATTCAAATAAAACCATTCATTTCTAAGTTATTTGAAATAAATACATATTAAATTTAAGATATATAAAATATATTGTGGATTAAATTATGCACACTTTTTTAATGTGCATTGTGCATTTCAACTACTCATTTCTACATAGAATTTTTTTAATGTGAGTCCTATTTTTTTTAAATTAACATGTATTTAATGATTCCAAGCTCTCTACTGTGCCCTCAGCCCTTGATACCAGATTTAGAAAAGCAATCTATGATATTAAATTAGATTTCACATTATACTATGCATAAAATTTTAAAAGTTGCCATACTCTTACCTTCCTGCATCATCCTTTTTTGCTGTTTTTATAGCCTTCTTGATAAGCCCACTCTCACAGTAGTCCCCTTGCACCTGCCCACCTGCCCTCCTGTTCCACTATGCAGACACCAATCCCAACCTCCTACTCCACATCTCTGTTCTTGCTCTGCACTGCAGACCTTGATTCCTTGCATATCTGGGATGGCAATCAGATTGTGAAGGATTTCCAGTTCTTACTGGTAGTTAATGATCTTCCTTTTGAACTTTTGCAATCACTTACTCTTTATGTAGTTATTTTTTCCTAGACTTTTTTTTATCAGACACATGCTGTAAATCCATACATTTTCAATTTAATCATCTGGAATATGTTAATTACAATAGGCATGTTTCCCCTCGGAGAATAATTGAAGCATTAAATAGAACAAGTATGTTATTTATAGATAATAAATTATACATAACTATATAATAATTTTATTTTACATTAAATACAGGAACAGTATAATAATATGCATATGTGCATATGTACAGCTAAAACACTGCTCCATTTTCCTTTTTTTGCATTTCTTTGTTTTTTTGTTTTTGTTTTTGTTTTTTTAGCCCAGTGAAGTTCTGGAAATTATTAACATTAAGTAAGCAAAAGACTATATTTAATTGGATTGTTCTCTACTTTATCCTCCTTTTTACATTTTTTCTTTTTATTCACATTAATTTTACTAGTACTTATTACTTTGTTTTCTACAAAATCATCATTTGGACTTTTTTGGCTTAATGATGAGTAGATATTCAGTTAAATCTCTTTTTTCTTTAGAAATCCTCAAAAAGGTTATGCTTATTTTGTAATAAACTTGAAAAATTATATTCCAGGTAATCATAGCTGTATCAATTGGTCAATAATTTAAATATCGGCCTTTTTTTCCCCAAAGACGAAAGATCCAGAGGTTCACCTTTTCCTGAATGACTACACCTCAGTGTTCACCATCACACCAAGTGGCATCACCCGCTTCCTCACCTTACTGCAGCCAGTGGACAGGGAAGAACAGGACACCTACATCTTTTCGGTAAAGAGACTATTGTATAGATGCATATGTAACAGAACGCAATGTCTGTGTAAAGCTGAAAAGTCCATTACCTGAGAGAAAAATCTAGAATGTCTTTAAGTAATGCAATAGGGGATATCATACTTCACATGAACATTTCTTTCAGTTTATAAGTTTATTTAGCTTAGATGACCATGCTTTCCAAATATTTTTAATTTTTTAGATGAAAAAAAAATATATGGGCATTTCCTTCATCATACTCTCAGGATTGACTTCAATTGAGATATAATAAACCAGAATCCAGTAAGGAATTCTTCCCTAAACTTTATTGTATGGCTGTTATTTTTTGCTCTTGCATGTTTAATTTTGCCATAGGGGTAGGCCTGTGGATCTCAACTGGAGATAATCCTTGCACCTCCCTCCCCATCGCACTGCCTCCTTTTCTTCCGGGAACATTTAGACATGTCTGGAGACATTTCTGGTTGTCACTATTGTGAATGGGTGTTGTTGACATCTGGTGGGTAAGAAAGAATGCTGCCATTTCTTATAGTGATCTTACAAGTCACATGACAGCATCTCCAACCCCCCAATAAAGAATTATATGACTCAAAATAACAGTTCCACTGAGATGGAGAAATCGTAGGTTAGGTTAATCAAGAAAAGGAAAGCTTATTAAAGCTGTGCATCCAAATTTTTGAACTAGATTTTGTTTAGCTGCCAGAGGAGAATGATCTGATAGAAAAGTACTGGTTTGGGGACTTTTAGAGTTCTTTCTGGAGAAGTGGATACAGCAGAAGAACTTAAACTAGAGCTTCCAGAAAACCCAAACTAACAGTTAAAACTTTGATACAGAGTGGATTTCAGAAGTCATTCAGAACAAGGACCACAGTGTTGAAGCACTTTTTTTTTTTATCACACCTTCTTAAAGTGTTAATTATGTAATTAAGATATTACTATTAACTAATGTCAGTGTGCCTTCAAAAGCTGCCATTTTATGAAGAGATTCTGCAAATCTAAGGCACCTACTTTCTTGACTTATAATCAGCATTTTAGCTTTAAAAGAAACTATTGAATTGTATAAAAAATATGTAAAAATGGAGAATATTTCCTGATCAATTTCATAAAAATTAAATAGTAGTTAACTTCTACGAATCAGCCACGTTATTAGCCCACTTCAAGCCTCTACAGCATTTTACATATTGGCTTATTTAAAAGGAGTTTGGCATTGAATACATTGAAATTAAAACAGAATCTTCTATAATTGCTTCTGAGCACATTAAGATGTTTTAATTATATGTACTATTATAGCTTTAGTTCTTTTATTGACAAAACATATTAGTGTCCTTTTAAACGTGTAAATTACATATAGAACACTTTATAAGAATGAATTCTGAACTGGTTATGCTTGCCCGACATCTCTATTAATTGTATTTTTTTCTAACCCAAAGATGACGGCCTTTGATGGTGTGCAAGAAAGCCAGCCAGTTGTTGTCAATATTCGGGTGCTGGATGCAAATGATAACACTCCAACCTTCCCCGAAGTATCCTATAATGTCTACGTTTATACAGACATGAGCCCTGGGGATAGTGTCATACAGGTAACTACCCATATAATTTGAAGATATATGTCAAGTAGTTATGTTCATGGGCATATTAACCAACATAACCCAATAAATTCACTCAAGAAGGGTTATTTGAATATGCCAAAGAGATGCCACACTGTGCTGCTTTTTCAGAAAAGGTGAAAGTTCTTGACTTAGTAAGGAAAGAAAAAAAAAATTCACTGTCAGATAGCTTGAAGTCTAGGTAGAAATGAATCTTCTAGCTGTGAGCTTGTGAAGAAAGAAAAAGAAATCCTCACTAGTTTTATTGCCACACCTCAAACTTCAAAAGTTATGGACCCAGGGTGTGATAAGTACTTAGTGAGGATGAAAAAAAGCATAAAATTGTAGCTGGTAGACATGAAAAGAAAACATTTTTTTTCCGATTAATGGCAACATGCTGAGCCAGAAAGCCTTGAGCCTACCCAAGGACTTCAGCAAGAAATGATACATTTCCTGCCAGGAAGTGATGGTTACATAGAATGACTTTGGACTGAAAACAATATAAAACTTACTGGGAGGCTGTGTCTGGAGATGAAGAAGCTGCTGCCACCTTTCCAGTAGAGTTGAGGAAGTTGATTAGAGTTTCATATTCTCTGAAGTTTCAGGCATCTGCTGGGGTTCTTAAAACATTCATTACAGATAAAGGGGGGCTACTGTATTTCTAATCATTAATTGACTCATAGAAATACATTTCTCTTTATTGAGGCATGCCCTCACAGGAAGTAAAATTGTAGTTTACACAGATAAAGAAAGGACAGTTATTGTCATGTTCTTAATTTAATTAGACCTAATTTTCATGCTTCCTATATAATAAAACCCTAATATGCAAATTGACCAAACTGTGGAACAAAAGGCAGAACTACCAGTCACTATGACACATACCACCAGGGGGCAGATGCTTAATGCAGGAGCTGCTGCACCCACGCGCCCCTCCCTCCCCCGCACAGGGGGAGCACCAATCAGCCAGAAGCCAGGCTCATGGTTGGTGGATGCAGTGGCAGTAGCAGGAGCCTCTCCCGCCTCTGCTGCAGGCTGGTGGTAAGGAGTACAGGGTCCCAGATTAAGGAGAGCCCCAGACTGCAAGAAGAATGTCTGACTGCTGGCTTAGGACTGATCCCCTGTTTCAGGCTTAGGAAATTGGACCTAAGCCAGCAAGTGGACATCACCTGAGGAGTCCTGGACTGCGAGAGGGTTCAGGCCTGGCTCAGGGACCTCTGTCTCCAGTAAATGAATTTTGGGCCACTCGTCTCTGTAATAACATAGTTAGAAATAAAAGTAAGTTTACTCAGATAAACTGCCAGTGGGGAACTGGATAAGAAAATAATAGCAATTATGTGGTAGAAATGTATCAGAAAAAAGTTTGCTTTAGTGAATCAAAAGCTTATTTCTGGCATTTGCAGTCTACAAAAGTTAATTTCCCTTTTGTATTACATTATAAAACATTCTTGCCTTAAAAGATGACTTTATATATTTTCCTGAAGTGTACAGATTATGAAGACAGATTGTTGTTTGTGTTAATATACTTCTGATTTTTTTAAAATTTCATGTCAAGAAATGAAGATTTATAATTAGTATTGTAATGCTATTTCTGATACATTGTAAACAAGTGACATAGTCATAAAAACAAGTTTTCTCATTGAGAGAGAAAGAAAACATAAAACAAACTAAAATGATGCAGAACTGTTATGTGCAAATGCCTTTTAAAGAGTCACAAACTTGGCTCCTGGGCGCCCCCTACTCCTAACCCATCATCAACTCTGCCTTTCCCCATTAACCCAATAGAAGATCATTTAGTTTACTAGTTGGTTAGTAATATGATGTCAAAAAAGTAAAACTTAGAAATAAAGGTAACAGAATTCTCTAGCAAAGAGAGTCTTGGATAACAGGTTTTAAGTATTATAATCAGGTCATTTTTAATCTACCATTTTCAATGTAGACACGAGACTCTCTTGGCCTGATATAAGTAAATAACTATTTGAATCTGCTATTTTCTTATTATGTAGCTCTCCTGGTCTACAAGAAGTGGACAGGAAGTAGCTAGGTGCTTGTTAAATGTTCTCACTTATAAATTGGTCTTCTAACTTTATATCTCTTATACTTGGTTATTGTAAAGAGAAACAGTGTTTCTGACATATATGGCTTATAAACAACGCTTAGAGGAACACTGCCCTAAAACCAGTTCTTTCATAACTGGAAATGAAGTATAATCAGATTATTAGCACATCTTGTATGCAGGAGAAAATCATTGCTATGTTTGGGAATGATTTTTTTCCAGTTTATGCAAAATATCTTATGCTGAATAAAATACCATTTTGTAGTCCATCAGTGAAATCTTACAGGTTGACACCAATGGGCATCATGCTTTATTGTCTTAAGGTCTCATTTCACACATTGCTAGTTTTTTTAAAAAACCAAATGCTCAAAAAATATTTTTTAAAAGCTTTATACTACTTAATATCTGCATTTTGATATACAATTCTTAAATTTGAAAGATGTCGATTTTAATATAGCAGTAATTAACTATCCAGTCCCTACTCTGTAGAATACCAATAGTCAACAATCCAGTCCAAACTCCATAGATGCTATTCCTAAACTTTTCTTAAATCAGTGGTTCTTAAACTTAATTGAAGACTAGAATTCTTCCTGAGGAACTTTTAGAAATATTGATCTGAGCATTCATAGTAGAGTCATTTGGGGAGATTGTATTTACTAAAACAAAGCAGCTCTAATATGTAGCCAGTTTTGAGAAAAACTGACATAACCTGAGAAAATTAGAATGATTAATTCATTAAGATGGAGTCCTAGATGGAGTTATCACCCTACTCCTTTTCATTCTTCTACTCTTCAATTTTTATTTTCTTCTCTCACACTTCAGACTCCTATCCACTGCTTTAAAGTACATATCTTCTCCTCACCTTCACCCCATACTCCACTAATTATTCCATCTCTTTCCTTTTTTCCCCCCCACTACAATAAGTTTTTGTCTATTAATTCTTTCCCCTTTGGCCTATAAACATCCTGAAATCTTCCCAGGACCTGGTCAAAGCACTCCTCTCAGATAAAACTTCTTGCTGCTATTCTACTGTGATAATCCACTATGCTGTTTTCAGGCTCTTGGACTGATTGACCCATTTATAAAAATGTATTAATTTATAATAAGGAGCTATTGTTATTTACTAATTTATATAAGGAGCTTATATATATATATATATATATATATATATATATATATATATATTTATATAATATATATATATATATATTATATATATATATATATATAATAGCTCCTTCACTAATATCATACCACTAATATAACATCTAACCTAATAATAGAGTAATATGCAAATTAACCATCAACCTGCTACACAAAACCACACCAACCAGCCAATCAGGGTGAGTATGCAAATTAACCCAACCAAGATGGTGGTTAATTTGCATGTCAAGACAGCATAGAAAGAAGCCAAGCTTGCAGAAGGAAGTGAAGCTGCATAGAAACAAGCTGGGTGGAGGAGAAGGGAGGAAAGCAGGCAGGGCTGGGGGAGAAGGGAGGAAAGCAGGTGGGGCAGAGACCTCAGCAGGAAATCCTATTGCAGGAATCTTCCTGCAAGAGGCCACTAGTATAAAATAATAGATCTAATTAAGTCTATCTCTAATAGTTAAACACACAAGCATTCCCCAGTCCCTTACCTATGTAAAACTCAACTTTCCTTCTATGGAAACCTTTCTGGTGACTGAGGGACTGTGTTGCTGGCTCTTTGTTCAGTTCTCACTCTTTAAATATTAACATTCTTCAAAAATAAATATGGAGTTCCTCTTTATTTTATCCATTCCAAAATTTTTAATCATCACCTCTATGTATTCTTGTATCTCCCAAAGTTGAATGCCCTGTGATGATCTAAGTGTCAATTTCTTTTGCAATTGAATTACACTACCTGTTGGGCATGGCAGTGTGGATTTTTGACAGGTGCTTCAAACTGTATATATTCCAAGATAAATTAATGATTCCATTCATTATCTGTCTTCTAACACAGAAACACACAGATGCAGACATACACAGAGACTCCAATATACATGTCCTATTTTCTTTGAAGGCAAATTATTATGAAGGGCCCAATTAATCTTAGGCTGCACAGGCTTTAGGCTTGCAACCTCAGAATCATGTTTCTTCTTTTCCTCCTTCATCTGCACACATCCAGCTGATAGTGCAGTTTCTGAAACTGATATTTCAAAATGTATCTGTCATTTCCTTTACTATTCCTTGCACTGCTATAAATTAGGCTACTACAGTAGACTGACAACATTATTTCACTGCTACAAATGATTATACTGAAACGTGAGTGAAAACAGCTCCGCATTTTTCTGGAAAACCTAACCAATAAAATATACCCATAGCAATGCATGAAGTTAAGACTATCTGGGTGATAGTTCAAATATGAGTGTCTCACCTCCTGCTATTGATACATACCTCTAGTCAATGGTCGGCAAACTCGTAAGTCAAGAGAGCCAAATATCAACAGTACAACAATTGATATTTCTCTTGAGACCCAAATTTTTTTGACCTTAAACTTCTAACACCACTTTTTCAAAATAGACTCGCCTAGGCCGTGATATTTTGTGCAAGAGTCACACTCAAGGAGCCAAAGAGCCGCATGTGCCTCGCGAACCTCAGTTTGCTGACCATGGCTCTATGTAATTGACTTTGAGATCATATTTTTGTTTTAGCGTGGAATGTCCTTGCCATTCTTATTTATTTCCACCTCACGATCAGATGGCAAGTCTTTTTTCCTCATATACTTATTATATAAATCTACTTGATGCTCTTCCCAATGCCACTATCCTAGTGAGAGCCACTGTCAGCCTTTACTGGATCAGTGTAAAGCCCTTCTCTGGGCTTCATTTACATCTCCTCTCTCCTCCTCCTCCATTCAGCAGCCACAAGATTATTTAAAGTTTGAAAGCAAATCAATAATTCTCCTGCTTGTTCCCTTCAATGATTTTTCACTAATATAAGAATAAAGTCCATAGTGAGAAACCTGCATAACCAATCTCCTGGTTACTCTCCAATTTCATTACTTCCCATTCACCTTTCTCTTTTTAATTTTTTCTTTCTTTTGCAATTGAAATTTACATTCAGTATTATTTCATTTTTGTTTTTGATGTACAACATAGTGGATAAATAATTATATACTTTTATTAAATTAACTTTATTAGGGTGACATTGATTAATAATGTTTATAGGTTTTAGTATATGATTCTATGGTACATCATCTGTATATTGCATCATGTGCCTACCACCCAAAGTCAAGTCTTCTTTACAAAATGATCCCCTCCAGTATTTCAAGTAATCACTTGACACCATATGTAGTTTTTACAATATTATTGACTATATTCTTTATGCTGGACATCACTATTTTGTAATTATCACTACTAATTTGTTCCCCAATCACTTTATAATGCTCCTACCCTAACTAGAGATCTCCTACTCATGTGCTTTTCATCACTGCATCTCAATTTAAATGCCACTTCCTCAAAGAAGCCTTCTATAACTCCTTTGTTGAGATTTGCTCTTTATTATCCCAAAGAATCCTCATTTAAAATGTATAATTTTAATGAACTTTGTCAGTTTCTCTCCTTAGTTTTTCCTTTTTCACTATTATTGTGTACTTAACCCCTTGCATTGCAACTTAATAAATGTTTGTTTAATTAATGAATAGATGAGGAAATGATAGATGTATGTTAAGGAAGTGTTAATGTAATTTCTGTATGAATGTTGGGAAATAACCTATATATCAAGTTATATCTCTCAAAAATCTAAAGAGATATGGTTTATAGATTTAGCTTTCCCATTAGATAAACTTAGGAATAATATTAATGATATTAATGTAGTAATCACAAACATCTGCATTTTTAATATGTATAAGTAAAAAAATAATTTTCACATCTGGCTTTTATATTATTTTTCAGTCATCATCCCCTTTCTCTGATATATTTAGAAGCACAGCTTTTCAGAGAACATGCATTTGTAAATGCAGTTAAATTATTTTATATTTATATAGCATGTTTCTGAGTTATAGTAAAAACTATTCATGGTAAAATTTTAATAATTAATGCCTGCACTTGTTATGAAGCTTTGATTTGATGGTATGTGGTTTTTAAAATCATATAAGTTGTGCATTTTTAATGTCCAAAATTACTTTCTCATTATTATACTCATAGATAGTACTGACTTACTGGAAACTGACTTGAAATTTGATAATACATTAGAATATACAAAATATACAGTATATTTTATATGTTTTTCCTTCATTGTATATCAACAAAGTATTTTAGATTTTGTCAGCTGTTTCAAAAAGTGTTCTCTTTTCTTCTTTTTTATAGTAAAGTATGTTCAATGTCAAAGCATAGTCATCTCTATAAAAATACTTACATAATGAAATGTTTCAAATACAGGTTATCTTAGAAGAAATCAGTATACTAAATAGGGCAGTAGGGAATTCTTTAAAACCTAGTAAAATTCTTTATTAAATTTGGCAAAGGACTCAAAAACATTTGGCAAATCCTAATACATATTAATATATCAGGTCCATATATACAGGGTATCACAAAAATTTTTATTTACACTATGAATAATTATTACTTCCAATGGATGAAATCTGAAAAGAAAGAAACATCAACTGAACTATCAGAAACAAAAAGTGTGTATACATTTTTAGGGGACACACATTTATACACACACACACATTTTTTTCTTTTTTCTTAGATAAATTATAATTTAATGTATAGATTTTAATATGCTTCATACTAAACTAGATGATCAGAAAAATACAGAGGATGAGTAAAACATAGTCAAAATTCTTAGAGTTTCATATATTTTTGTAAGAGATAAGTATTTTTCACAGTGAAATAATCAGAAAATAACACAACCATTGTTGAATTGTTAAATTAGATTTAAAAAAATACTAAAATATTATAATAGTTCATTAGAACTGAGTCAGGAGGAATATGTGTTAGAACCAGTATTTTGGGGAAGGTTTCATTGTTGATTACAACCTAATGAATCTGTATGGATGTTTTAGACAGGCAAGAGAAGGTTATATGATGTTGCTGGATGAAATGATGTCATGGAATCAGAGGCATGATAATTCTTTATCTGTAAAAGCTAAGTCTTTACAGAATGACAGGCTTTTCTGTCCTATGTCATTTTTTATTCTCCTCTACTAGGACATCTGTTTCAGATGTGTCTCCTCTTCTAGGATACAAGCTGTTGGACAGAAATTATTCTCTCTATTTTCTGCATTTTTCAGAGCCCAGTGTCTAGCACAAATTAAGGTCTGAATTATGTATCATCTTATGTATAAAATAATTAAAGAAGAAATATCCTGCATAGCAGAATAACTTAAACTTGGCATTGTATTCAACTGAAGTAATTCCGACTAGATCCTTAAATCGATGTGTTAAAGCCTTTGATATGGGAATTGATGGAAGCCCACTTTGAGAAAATCTTTGTTTGAGGTAATGAGGGTAGACATTGAGAAGGAGCAAATGCAATAGCATTAAAGCAATTAAGGTTCCAGTTTCCAGTGTCAGAGTTTGAGTAATGAGATTCAATGAACCTCTACAAAAGGATCATGAAGTTGCCGCAAAAAAAGAAACAAACACTTCAAATTCTCAAGCACTATAAGGAAATACTTTAAAAAGTCTTGTTGTTAATGTTTTATTCTTTGACTTTTCATAAGGAAGTGGAACTCCTAGATAAAAGAAATCCATCTCCAGTAAAAACAAAAAAATTTATTGTGCCATTAAAAAAAAAAAAATGATGACGGTAGTGTTAACAGTGTTAATAGCATTTTCTGGAATATACACAATTTACCAACCACTTATTCTACTGAGGTGTTCACCATCTTAGATTAATGTAGGATATGTTGAATGGAAGGGGGTAGCCATTAGCCTTATTTGGTTTTTATCTTCGAAGGATTACAGACTTACATTAAACCTACAGAAAGCATACATTTGGAGATGACTAAATTATTTATTGCCCTATTTGCCTAGCCAGCAATAGTGGTCTTGGGTTCAGTCTCTAGATATAACTTCTTAATCATTGGCACTCATTGCTCCCTTGCTAGATATTTTTGAGGCATTTCCTTCAAAGTTTTGCTATAGCAACTTCTATAATATCTAGTACAAAATAGTGAACTTAAAGCACTGGTAATGATCAGAATATCTTTTATATGGTAAGGAGTTGAAATTTCCTCTGCAAAGTACAGTAACAGCCATATATTTTCCTAAGTTGTCTGATGATTCTTTAATATTTGAAGAATTAATTCATTCCTTCACTCTCTTATATGTATTGATAGGGACATTCAACTGTGTAAGTTTTCCAAATGAGATGCTTCTTCTGGCAAATCTGTCTCTATAGCTATTACCTAGTTTGTGAGTTTTAGGTTGTTTTCCCAAATACTCTTTCTGTCCTAGGGATCAGTGCCTACTTGTTTCATTTTTATTTAACTGTAAAAGTGAGTCCAAAATTATTTTTCTATATCAAAGAGATGAGACAGAGATATTAAATGTTTAGCACAACACACTTCTATTAATATCACTGTGTCATTTTTTAACTTTCCCAAGAAAGACAGATTTTTCTCACATATAATGCATCTCTACTAGCAGAGTAGACATTAGGGACTCGGGGTTTGGTCTGGCATTATAACAGTATTGATTAGTCATTGTTTTTCTTTAATAAATTATGAATGCAAGTCTCTTATCAAATACATGATTTGTAGGTATTTTTTCACAGGGTATGTATTTTGTTTCTCATATTCCTAGTAGTGTTTTTTTGTTTTTTTTTTGTTTTTTTTTTTGAAGACCATAAGCTTTTAATTTTGAGAAAGTTTAATTTATTATTTTTTTTCTTTTCATATATTACTAGAGACCTGGTGCACTAAATTCATGCATGATATTCATGTCTGGGACCCCTATGGGGGATGTCCATCTGCTGAGGGGAGTGAGCCTAAGCTGGCAGGTGGATATCCCCAGAGGGGTCCTTAGTGCTGCTGCCACTGCCACTGTACTCTCTAGCTGTGAGCCCATCTTCTGGCTGAGCAGTGCTCCCCCTGAGGGAGAACACTGACCACCAGGGGGCCACTCCTGCATTGAGTGTCTGCCCCTGGTGGTCAGTGCACGTCATAGCAACCAGTTGTTCTGCCTTCAGTAGATTTGCATATTAGCCTTCTATTGTATAGGATTATACTTTCGTTGTTATATCTAAAACTTTTGTAACCTATGTTCTGCACCTGATAGAATTTTGATAGTGGTTACATTGAATTTACAAATCAAATAGTGGAGAATTTACAACTTAAAATATTTAGCCCATCCATGAATATGGACCCTTTCCACATATGGTAGGTCCTCAGGTTATGTCGGAGATCCATTCCTAGGCACAATGTAACAAGATTTTCACTATAGGTTGGAATCCACCTATATAAGCACCTATGTCACTCACATGGAGCACATACACAGCAGTAATGAAGTGAAATAGTAAAAAAAAAAAAAAAATGTAAAAGATAACAATTCCTGACCTTTACATGTGGTAAATAAATAATAAAAAAAACACATAAAGCACATATGTACATATGTCAAAATGACGGAACTTTTTTTTTTTTTATAAATAAATGTGAGATGGCGAAGTGACCACAAATCGATGTACATTGAGTCCAACATAACCAGATGACTGACTGTATTCTTAAATTTCTTTAAAAATTTTTGTAGATTTTTCAATTGTTTTCATTAAATTTATTCATAGTTTATAATTTTTGATGCTGCTGTGAATGGGATTGTTTTCATTTTTGGATTGTTCATTTTTAATACTAGTATATGAAAAGACAATAAATAAACTTGTTGAAAAATGTTTTCATTTACTGACATTTTCTTAGATACAATAGATTTTGTTTAGCCTTGTTATTTGTGTGTTAGTTCTCGTACATTCTTGTAGATTCCTTAGTATTTTCTTTTTCCTGTCACCATTTATCGCCTCTATGCCCTCTTTCACCTCTCCTGCAATAACCACCTTAGTATTTTTCACATAGATGATTATTTCTCCCGCAAGAATAGTTTTACATCTGCTTTTCCAATCTGATGGCTTTTGTTGTTGTTTCTTTATGTGTATTATTGCACTGACTAGAACATCAAACACAAGGTTGAAGAGTAGTGGTGAGATCATCCTTTTCTTATTCCTGAACTGAGGGAAAATCATTCAGTCTCTCATAATACATATAATGCTAGCTATATATTTTATTGTAGATGCTTTGTATCAGGTTGAAGATATTCCCTTGTATTGCTAGTTCATGGAGAATTTTTTTTTCCATAAATGGATATTTTGTTTTATCAATTGCTTTATCTGTATTTTTTTTAGATTATTATATGCAATCTGAAAATCCTCCTACCCTTGATGTCACCTATTAAGTAATTTTTTATCCACAGACCTCCTAACCCTGCTCTTGACTATCAATCCTGTGTTAACTAAATTTGGAGTTGAGTTGAATCTGATCTCTCTCCCTGTCCTATTGTAATAGTCTTGACATCTGTTGCAAAGGCCCTGAATAAAGTCTTCCCTACCATTTTTTAAATATGTTTTTGTTAATTTTTAGAGACAGAGGAAAAGAGAGAGAGACATCATCTATCAGCTGCTTCCTGCATGCCCCCTCAGGTTATGTGACCTGACTGGGAATCGAACTGGTGATCTCTTGGTTCCTGGGTCGACACTCAACTGCTGAACCACACCAGCCAGGCTTCTTTACCATTTTTACAAATATCAGAATAGTTATTTATCTAACAATTTAGATTTCTTTATATTTTAATTACCATGGTTTTCTTGGTGTTTTTTGTTTGTTTGTTTGTTTGTTTGTTTTTGGATCTCATAGTACTTGGGATTTTGAATGTTGACCTTGAGGATTTTTTTTTTAATTACATGTCGGAAGTATATTTGCTGAATCTGCTTCCCTTAAGTGTGCAGCTCCTAACGCACTGCATGATGTTTGCTTTGACTCGTACTTTTGGTGTTTAGCTGGCTCTTGGTAAGTTGTTTCTGTTTCTGCACAGCTTGATGTTGGCCAGTCACTGAGACCAAGATTTGCACAAGCACCTTAAGACCCTGAGGCATCCACCTTGGCGAGTTGGTCTGGGTTTAGTCTGGGGAGAGCACTCACTGCAGGTCCAGGCACTCTCAGGCCTCTGTCTGGCATTCACCTTTCCCCAGGCCTTTCCCTGTGTCCCCTCTGCGTGTGTGTGGTCCCAGAGAGGAACAGAATGCTTATCCCGCCCTTCTGTTGAGCTCTTATTAGCTGGTTCTTTCTGCTAAACTGGCTGATTCACTGTTTATCCCCTGGGGGATCACAACCTGTATTGGCAGAGGTGAGGTTGGTCTCCATTCATTCCCTGCTGTGCCTAGGCCACATCACATTCAGTCTGTTTTCTCTTAAGGCAAACCTGTTGCTTTCCATGGCCAGTCCTCCCCTCATAAGTAAACCTTACATGCTATCTGCACTTGAGGGTGGGATTAGGGGAGGCGTGGCAGTGCTGGGGAAGTGGGGGATAGGATGACACTCAAACATGGCTTTGACCCCTGCTTTTCAAATCTAAAGTGACAGCCATTTTCTTGAGTCATTTCTTTCAATATGTGCACTTCACTTAATCGTTATAGCCCCAAGTAGTGGGTTTTGACTGTTTTGCTTGATTTTTACTTACTTTTTGGAAAAATAATTTTCTGACCTTTTCATCCCACCAGAACAAAGGGTCCTACTTTCTAGCCACCCCTTGTTGCCATTTTTAAGGAGCAACTTCAGTCGTCTTCTAGGGAGGGCACCAGATCTATTGTGCAAAGGAGGGGACAGAGTATTGAAAATAAGGATTCCTGTGATTAAAGTGGAGGGAAGCAAATAAAATGACACTATATTGATAGGGGTAAAATATATCTTCTTTTTACTGAAATAAGTAGAATGAATATTTCCAGGCATCAATTATAGTGTGTAGTTTGTTTTTATAAAAAGAGAGAATCCCTGTGGTTTTACATCATTATCATGTAAGTGTATTCATTTTATAAGACCCAGAATTTTATGTTAGGTATCAAAAATTATAAGATAAAAGATATGTCAGTGTACTGCATTCTTGCTTTTTTTGAATTAAAATAAAGGAAATACTGTCTGAAGGAATTGGAATATCACAAATTGTTTAATGTGACAATCATTCTGGAACCTATTCCACTGGTCCTTAAGAACTGTGCTACTTATATTTTCACAAATAGACAAAACAAGGAGCAGGACAATTCTTCCTTATTAAATGCAAAATAACAAAATTAAAGATAGCAGCATGATACTTGGAAATAACTGTGAATGTCTTAAATTACAGTGTGTTCTTTTATTTCTACCAAAGCTAAAAATCAAAATAAACCAAGCCTCAGTCACTATTTGGGTTTCTGGAAATGGCAGAGAATGTCTCCTTAATGAGTATTTTTAAGCAAGTCCTCTTGACAGCACCACCTCTCACCTTTTATACTATCTAAGTGAAATCAATTCAAAGTTAAAATAGACTTCTGCTTTTAAAGTTTTAAAGTTACAGCAGTCTTCCAGAAATCCCTTACAAATAGACAATCTCCCTTAGTAATAAAAAGCACTCGATTGAAACAAATATGTAGATGATGAGGTTTCCAACATAGTTTTTATCATTAAGTATGCCCCATTTGTGTCTGTATAAATCAGAAAAACCCTTCCGTAATAGCATAAGTATCCTGTGTGTATCATAGAACCCAGTATTGCTTTGTTCTTTATTGTGTGACTGGTACTTATGCTGTTTATCAAAACTTTTTTTTCCTTCAAATTTATTTTTTTTACCCACATTAGGTAAAAAATATTTCAGTCCATTTTTTGAGAACCAGCACAGTTTTATCATGATTTTTATTATATAATAAACTAGAGGCCTGGTGCACAAAATTTGTGCACAGGTAGGGTCCCTAGGCCTGGCGAGTGATCAGGGCTGATCTGTAGGGACCATCGGGGCCTGCAGGCTGGTGGCAGCTCCTTCATTGAGCATCTGCCCCTGGTGATCAGTGTGAGTCATGGCAACTGGTCATTCCACCAGTCATTCTGCAGTTTGGTGGATTTGCATATTAGGCTTTTATTGTATAGGTTAACCATTAAAATAATTTAATTCCGTTCTCTTGTAGCCTCCTTACCTAAAATCATGTCACTCTTTCTAGATTTTCTGCCCTCAAAAATCAAGAGAGAGAGAATAAAGGATGTAGAGACTACTTTGCATATTGAATATCAACTATAAGTGAATCCTTTCATTATTTGCCTCACACAGTGATTCTCAAACCTCACAGCACATAAAACCCTCTACCATCTTTTACACATCTCTGAAATTTCATCACATGTTAGCCTTTCTCTAATTTGTCATAGTCAGCTTTTCTCAGAGCCTCATTCATTCCTTCCCCTCAAGGGTTCTCACAAGGCCCTTCCCTGCTCCATGAACTGCTCTTTTATTTTTTATATTTATTTTTTTAATTTTTGTTTGTTTAAAGTATTACATATAGTAGTACATATACCAGTATCTCCTTTTTCCCCCCATTAACCTTCCCGCAGCCTTCCCTACCCCCTGTTGCATGTCCTCATCCTCCCACCCCCAGGGTCTTGTGTCCATTTGTTGAGCTTATATGTATGCATACAAGTCCTTTGGATAATCTCTTTCACCTCCTCTCCAACATTCCTCAGCCTTCCCGCTGTCATTTGACAGTCTGTTCAATGCTTTACTGCCTCTGGATCTATCTTTTTGTTCATCAGCTTATAATGTTCTTTATTTTCCATACATGAATGAGATAATGTGGTATGTTTCTTTCATTGCCTGGCTTATTTCACCTAACATAATGCTGCCCAGATACATCCATGCTGCTGCAAGTGGTAAGAATCCCTTCCTTTTTACAGCAGCATAGTATTCCATTGTGTAGATGTACCAGTTTTCTAATCCACTCATCTGCAGATGGTCTGTTTCCAAATCTTATCTATGATGAATCATGCTGCTATGAACATAGGGGTGCATATATCCTTTCTGACTGGTGTTTCTAGTTTCTTGGGATATATTCCTAGAAGAGGGATTACTGGATCAAATGGGAGTTTCATTTTTAGTTTTTTGAGGAAACTCCATACTGTTCTCCACAGTGGCTGCACCAGTCTGCATTCCCACCACAGTGGGTGAGGATTCCTTTTTCTCTGCATCCTCAACAGCACTTGTGGTTTGTTGATTTGTTGGAGATAGCCTTTTTGACAGGTGTGAGATGGTACTGCATTGTTGTTTTGTTTTGCATCTCTCAGATAATTAGTAACTTTGAGCATGTTTTCATATGTCTCTTGGCCTTCCTTATGTCTTTTTTTTTTTTTTTTTTAAAAGTTTCTATTTAGGTCCCTTGCCCATTTTTTTATTGGATCATTTATCTTCCTTTTATTAAGTTGTATCAGTTCCCTGTAAATGTTGTAGATTAAACCTTTATCAGTGATAACATTTATAAATATGTTCTCCCATAGAGTGGACTTTCTTGTTGTTTTGCTAATGGTTTCTTTTCCTATACAAAAGCTTTTTATTTTGATGTAGTACCTTTTTTTCTCCCTAGTTTTTCTTGCCCTAAGAGCCATATCTGTGAAGAAATTGCTTCGACTTATGTCTGAGATTTTGCTGCCTGTGGATTCCTCTAGAATCTTTATGGTTTCCCATCTTATGTTTAAGCCCTTTATCCATTTTGAGTGTATGGTGTAAGTTGGTGGTCAAGTTTTAATTTTTTGTATATATCGGTTCAATTTCCCCAACACCATTTATTAAAGAGGCTGTCAGACTCTATTGTATGTTCATGCCTTCTTTGTCAAATATTAATTGAGCATAGTGTTTTGGATCAATATCTGGATTCAGTATTCTATTCCATTGGTCTATATGTCTGTTCTTGTGCCAGTACCAGGCTGTTTTTAGAACAGTGGCTTTGTAATACAGATTGAAATCTGGTATTGAGATCCCACATACTTTGTTCTTCTTTCTCAGTATTGCTGTGGCTATTTTGGGTCTTTTTTTTTTATTATTACAGACGAATTTTTGGAGAGTTCTTTCTAGGTCTGTGAAATATGCTGTTGGTATTTTAATGGGTAGTGCATTGAATCTATAGATTGCTTTGGGTAGTATGGATGTTTTAATGATGTTGATTCTACCAATACACGAACTTGGTATGTTCTTCCATCTGTTTATGATTTCTATCTCTTTTTTCAGTGTCCTGTTGTTTTCCATGTATAGGTCTTATACCTCCTTAGTTAAGTTTATTTCCAGATATCTTAATTTTCTAGGTGTGATGGTAAATGGGATTGTTTTGTGTTTGTTTGTTTTTTAATCTGTCTTTCTATAAGTTCACTATTGGTGTATAGAAATGCCATAGATTACTTGGCATTAATTTTGTATCCTGCTACATTGCCGAATTCATTTATTAAGCCAAATAGTTTTTTGATGGAGTCTTTAGGATTTTTTAAGTACAGTATCATGTCATCTGCAAATAAGGACAGTCCATGAACTGCTCTTAATCCATATTTTTCCATCATGTTCTCATCTGTGAGACCCAGTTTAAGTACAATCTATGCCAAAGGACTTTGATGTCTATTCTGCAACATACTCATTGTGCTTTACGATTATTTTTTGAATAGCATTTGTTACAATGTGTCAATATGGATTCTCTTTTTTACTAATATTTTTTCATATATAGTAAATTTAAAATAAATAAACAAGGCCTAATTTTACTTACCAAATTTAGTCTATTGCCAGCTCCCAATACAGTGCCTGAGACCATGTAGGTAGGTTCTTATTATATTATCTTAAAATGAATGTTTTCCTCCAGATTATTATTTTCCCTAATTTAAGTTTGGAAATTAATTCTGGTATGATTACACCAAGTAGATGGAGCGAGCACACGTCCATAACTCTCTCCTTACAGAAAGGATGCAATATTTTCCATACTTTTCTAAACTCAGGTGTACATGCCAGAGTTCTCTTTGCAAATTGAACTTCATTTGAAGGAGAGCAAACGTATTCATGAACTTAGTTTGTACTAAATATGATGAGATTTTACTTAAGTGACTCTATTTCTTTTAACTGCCTAGTTTTGAATGTAGCAACTTAGGTATGAATAAGCAACTTAGGTAACTGCCATTTCTTAAACCAAACAATATCCAGGCCTAAGCCTCGCTGCCGTGGGTGGAGCTAAGTGTCAGCCCCACCCAAACAAAGACTATGAAGGGGAATTCTTACTCCCAGAGGAAAATGAGGGACTCTTCCTAGAAACAAGGACCCAGAATGCCCAGGAGGCAGAAATGCCAAGGGATTAACACACTCATGATCGATTCAATCATAATTAATTTCTAGTGAAAATATACTTATATTCATATAAAAAGTCTACATTCACACTTTTATATTATAGTTTAGGTCTGTGATCATTTCTATGTCAATTATGACTTTCATTCTATTTCTACTTCATTTTTGAGACTCCAATTTATTTTTGCCTTTATTTATTAAACTACTCCTTGCTAGTGGTTTCTGTGATACTAGCTGTGGTCCCTGAAAATATTAGCTTATCTGTGGTTTGTTGGTCCTGCAGTTGCAGGGGTATTTCTGTCACTTGTGTTTTGTGGTATTTTTTATTTTTTTGTATTTATGGCACCTCCCAGATGAGTGCCTTCTTCAGTTTAATTACAATCCAGCTTATCCTTCCTTCCAAAATCATTTATGAAAATGTTAAATAAGACCAGCCATAATACCTACATCCCTGAAGCATGCTTCTCTATATTTTTTTAACTTGATGCATTGCCATTTATCATTAAATTCCTTTAGCCAATTTAAGTCCCACAAAGAATGTTAATATTGAGTGCAATTTGAGCTAAATTTTAATTAAGATTCCCTGAGACATGTGTTAAGTGATTTACTATAATCAAAATTGATATCTCCTTTGCTACCCCCAGTCATCCAATTTTCTAATTTTATCCACACACAAAAGGGAATGAGTTTGTCTGGCTTGAATAGTTCTCCATAAATATACATCATTCATTTTGACAAGTTCTGGAAATAGTTTCCTTTTCCTTTGCCTTTAGGACTATGTCTGTCATTCTCACATAAGCCTTTCCTCTGGCAACCACATCTATCTTAGCACCAAATACCAAAGCTTAGATTTAGCTGAATTAATGCCAGCTTCACAAATTCTCAAATTTCTTCTCTCTCTCCCTCTCACTCTCCCACCTCCCCTTACCCCTCCCCCTCCCCCTTATTCCTCCTCCTTCCCTTCTCCTTCTCCCTCTCTCCTATTTCTATAAATATTATCACTCTAAATGCAGTGGGTAATAAAACTAGAACTAGAATATGCACAGTTTTTTTCTGTGGATGGCATGATGGGGTATGTAAAGCACTTTGCACTTTATCAGGACAATAAATATAAACATTTGAAAGGGCCGTTCGTTAACATTGGGTTCCTGAATTTGAATTCAGCTTTCAAGGTAAATGTGCACATTCACATTTTATCTCAAAGGTACACCAGCGTGTCCAGAAGTCTCCCACCCCCCAAAGGATTCTGTTAATGATAAAGAACCAGTTTTCTAGAAGTGATGTTCATGGATGAAAATATATAAGAAAATATCAGTAAACAAAAACATTTATCTGCAAGTTTATTAAAATCATTCAGTGTTTTTTTCTTTTCTTTATTCAATAGGACACTTTTAATTGCGTTTTTCTTATGTGTAAAATGGGACCACCTTCCTTTTCTCATCCATCACTTTTGGTATGGTAAAAACAGAAAATTTTCGAATGTTTATAAAACATTTATATGATTTTCCACTAGAATTTATCCCCCCCTTAAGTAAATGTATTTTTATCAGAAGATGAAGGAACCTTATTTAACATTAAATTACTATCTTAATTACGCCATGTGATACTAATAATGGTTACTCTGTTTACACACACACACACACACACACACACACAAAATGACCCAAATATAGCATTTAACTGATATCATTTTCTCTAAAATAATTAAATATGTGCAAATTTGCCTTATAGATGCTTATGAAATATCACTTCAGGTATTCTGAATTGAATCCCTTTCCTAAAAAAAAATGAAAAAAAGTTTCTTGGGCTTGATATTTCAATTTTTACTTATTCTACACTTAGGGATGCATTTGTTTGATTTTAAAAAGCTAATACTCTAGGCTTGTTTATGATTTATAAGTCAGTGTGGACAGATTATAAGAATCTTTCCTAAATCCAATGTACACAAAGGGACATGAGAACAAAAGAATCTCTGGGAGACAAAAGCGAAAGCATAAGGGGTGGGGGCGATGGGGGCATGAGAGCAAAAGGAAGAAAGAGTAATAAAAGCCAACTTCACCAGTTTCCATTTCTCCAGGCCTCAGTCCATGTAATATGCGTGTATGTGTCAAGAGCAGGAGGTAAAACAGAGAAAAAATAATTACGTTTTCAATAGGGATATTAGATTTACTTCAGGGCTTTCCTCTTTTTGCCTTTATTAAGTTAAAATAAAGGTAGTCTTCAAGATCCAAAACCTTTCTCTTCAATCACTCTTACAAGAAAACTAGAGAAAGATCCTTCCTGATGTGATTGCTGCAGTAGCATAACCAAACCTGGTAGGTAGCCCCAATTCAAGAAAACAAGCGTGTATTCGCGAAGAAAACTTCCTTTACTGATTTTGTTTCTGTCTTTGAAAGCAAGCTGCTTTTGTTGGGTGGGAAATAACACAATAGTGAAAAGTTAAGTCCCAGAGGATTGATGTTGTGATTTTCAATTCCAGCTCACTGCATTCGACCCGGACGAAGGGACAAATGGGGAGATCTCCTATGAAATCCTGATTGGGGATCAGGGAGACTTCGTCATCAATAAAGAAACAGGGCTTGTCACCATCGCTCCAGGGGTGGAGCTGGTGGTGGGGCGAACCTACGCACTCACGGTCCAAGCCGCGGATAACGCTCCTCCTGCAGAGAGAAGGTAATTTCTGTTGGAACCAAAGCAGTGTTTTCATCGCTCCCATTAACCCCACAATTAAATTTAAGAAGCACAGCAAGCATCCTTTTATCCTGTGAACATCTAAATTAGATCCGAAAATCAGAGAGACCGGAATATTAGGAATTGCATATCCTTATTTGGTTCAGTTGTGGGAAGAGGAAAGTAAAGAGAAGATTAAACCACAAAATGATTAACTATAATTGCACAGATATGATGGCCGCAGGTCTCTGTTCAGGGGCTGGGCAGTGCAGAGCGGAAACTGGAAAATATCAGAGACATGTATATAATTTACTATTGAAAAGCAAGGTTGATGATATGAGATCTCAGAGAGCAGTAACATGGAATGTCTCAGATTTGAAGCCATGTCTCAGCGTCTCGGTAGTTATTAAAAAAAAAAATTTATATATATATATATATATATATATATATATATATATATATATATATTTTCTATCTATATACAAATATATACACATAAACACACACATATATATAGAAATATATACACACATCCTACCTATAGAATTTATCACTTACCTATAGAATGTATCAATATATATTCTCTGTGTTCATACTCAGCTAGATATTGTGAGAGGGTAAAAAGCAAAATTTCTCACTATTACAATGCATTTATCTAGTCACCCACCTGAGGTATCCCTTTTATTAATGTCTTGCTTATTTCCTGATTTTCTGTATGCATTTCAAGAAAATGTGAATGAATATAAATGCATTTTTGCACTTTGCTGAGTTCCCCTCCCCCCCGCCCTCACAATAAATCCTGGGTTATCTTTCCATATGAATACGGAATATTTCCCTCGAAACTTTTTTCATAGCTACATAATATTCCTTTATATGTAGATAATACTCTCAGAAATTCAATGAGGGTGGATTTTTAAATTTTAATTGCTCTTTTACTGACAGTAAAGTAATAAATAGCTTTGAACATACATCATATTCTATGTGGGCACCTATTTCAATAGACTAAATTCCCAGAAGTGAAACCAAAGGGTTTACGCACTTGTAGGTTTTAGAAATAACTGTCAAATTATACTATGTAGGTCTTAAAAAATTTACAATTCCAGTTGCCAAGTTGAGAATGATTAATTCTACACAGTCTCTTAGATGTGTGTCACATCAAATATTTGTCTTTTGTTTGTCTTTTTGCCAATCAAATAGGTAAAAAATAGCACTTATTTTATATCCATTTGCTTATGAGTTTGAGTACAATTCTTATGTCTAAGAGCCAGTTCTATTACTTTTTCTATAAAATCTGTGTTCATAGTCATTATCCATCTTCCTATTGATATGTAAGCCCAAGTAACTGTTATTGTTGGTTTTCTCCTAGTGATTTACTGGCTTCATATTATATGTTTAAATCTTTATTGTATTAGGGATTTATCCTACTATACAGCAAGATATTTTAGGAAATTTTGCCATTTTCTCCACTCAGTACTGGATATAGCTAGAGTAGGTTTACATGTGTGAGTACATGAAACAGTTTATTTTTGTATTGTATTAATTAATTGTATTATTTTACATATGAACAAGTGTATACCTACACTTGTTCTACCCTGTATATTGGATAGTTCATCTTTTTCTCACTAATTATAAATGTTACAGTTATTTTATCATGCATTTTCTTATGTGTATGACTTTGACTCTAGACTTATTCTCCTAAACCATTAGCTAACCTATTTTTTTCATGAGTAACTGTCAGATAATTTTAATTATTCAGGTATTAAACCATGCTTTATAATATGGTGATGCTATCTTACCTGAATGCTGTTTTTCCTAAAAAATTTTCTGGTTAATCTTTCTGTTATCTTTCTTTCCTTTACATTTAAACAACTTAGTTCAGTGTTTTTTTGTTTTGTTTTCTTTAACTGTGTATATATGTGTGTGTGTGTGTGTGTGTGTGTGTGTGTGTATATATATATTTGAATATAGATATGTTTAACATATTTTTATTGATTTTAGAGGAGAGAGATATAGAAACATAAATCATGAACAAGAATTATCGATTGGCTGCCTCCTGCATACCCCACACTGAGGATTGAGCCTGTGCCCTGGGTATATACCCTGACCAAGAATCCAACCCCAAGCTCCAGGTTCATAGGTCAACACTCAACCACTGAGCCATGCTGGCCACGCTTAACTGTATTTTTATTGAGAACATATCAAATATATAAATTAATTAGGGTTAAATTATTTCATTTTGATAATGAATCTTTCTAACCAAGAACTTCCTGCCTCTTTATTTGTATGCTTTATTTATGTCCTTTAGTAGCTTTTATTTTTTTAATATTTTCTTTGTATAAGTCCTATACATTTTTTTGTTGGTCTGTTTCTGTGTCTTGTTATTGTAAATAGAGTTGTTTTTCTTATTCTTCTTTCTGGTTGATGTTTATATATATGAAAGCTATTAGTTTCTTTATATAAATTTTAATCTACTTTCTTATTTAATTATCTTGTTTTTATAATTTTCAGTTGATTTCCTTATATTATCCAGGACTGTATTTTATAAATAGTGATAATTTTATATCGTTCTATCCATTATTTTTCTTTTAATTTCACTTGCTAGTTCTTACAATAAATATACTTTTTTTTATGAGTAGGAATGTTTTCTATGCTCTCATTTTATTAGATTCTTGGTTTTAAAAATATATATTTTATTAGCATAAGAAATTATTGTTCTATTCCTATTTTATTGACTTTTTGAAAATAATGGTAGCCTTGGCCAGTGTCCCAGTGGTCAGAGTGCCCCTCTGTGCACAGAAGGGTCATGGGTTCAATTCCCGTGTAATCAGGTTGTATGTTTGATCTCTGGCCTGGTCCAGGCGCATGAAGTAGGCAACCAATATATCTCTCTCTTCCCTTTTCTCCCTCCCTTCCTCTCTATTGTAAAAAATAAAAGTAAGGATGGTGGTTAATTCAGGTTAAATAAATACCTATCATCTATGCAGACAGTAATGCTTTTTTTTCTTGAGTAATGGGATGCTGGTTGACCTTAATATATGTTGTTTCTAAATAAACCTATTTTATATTTTTTATATGAATTCCATTAGGTTATGACATTTTAATTTTGAAATTTAGTTGCTGGATTATGTTTGTTATTTTATTTAGTGAAATTAGTGTGTTTTTATTTTTGAGAATTTTATGAAAATTTTATACACTTGTTGTAATATATCATAAAATAAACAAAACCCACAAGTAAATACAAGAATTAACTAGTGTAACAGCAAGTATAAATGTATTATAAAAATATTTTTAAATAAGAAGTAAATCCAAATTTGGTGCTCTGAAAAAAAAGAAACAACAAAAATCAAAATAAATAAACCACTAGCAAATCTACTAAAAAAGGAAAAAAGTACAAATTTACATAATACTAAGATGGAAATAATACAAAAACAAAATCACTATATTTATTATGAAATAGTTTTGCTTTAATAATGTAAAATTTGAAAACATGAATGAGCAGGATAATTTTTTTAAAAGACAATAATTTACCTAAATTGATCGCCCAAACTAAAAAAATATTAAGAGAACAATCTTATAGATGAAATAGCAAAAGTGTTCAAAGAGCTACTACCTAAAATTAGACCATAGCCAGGCAAATTGGCAGGAGAACTGTAACCAAAAAACCCCACCACCTTCAGAGCGAGTCTTTTCTCTCCTTTTTGCTCTGCTGGAGAGGAGATAAAAAAGCAATGTTTTCTCTGCAGTACATTCAAAAGGCAGGTTTATCTCTGCACACCCCTCTTATCTTTGACCATGGAGATTTAAGAGGTGGACCCCTAGTTTCTCATTGGTATTTTAAGACAGTTAGTTCTAATTCTCCTTATTATCCTCCCTTTTAATCTCTCAAGAATGTACCATCCATTACCCTTCCTTGATACTATCAGCTACAGAAGATCTGTTCCTCTCCCATTATCTCTTCTTCTCCCTAACCTCACCTCCCACTGTTATCTGCAGATTTTCTGGTCACTCTTATGGAGTTTAATTTCTGCCTTACTAACACTCACTTCCACAGTACTTGGGTCAAAATTCTTGGTGACTTCAATATTTAATATGTGTTTAAGGCATATGCAAACTTGTGGTCACCTTAGTCAACTAACCTTGGAGACAGGCTTAGTGCCTGACTTCTTTCAAACTCCAAACATGATCCTGAGCAACAACTCCAAGCTCATCTTGAAAACTTGCTCAGAAAGCAATGATTCCCACCCTTTTCACGTGGTTTTTTTGTTTGTTTGTTTTTTAATATATTTTATTGATTTTTTTACAAAGAGGAAGGGAGAGAGATAGAGAGCTAGAAACATTGATGAGAGAGAAACATCAACCAGCTGCCTCTTGCACACCCCCTGCTGGGGATGTGCCTGAAACCAAGGTACATGCCCTTGATCCGAATCAAACCTGGGACTTTTCAGTCCACAGACCAACGCTCTACCACTGAGCCAAACCGGTTTCGGCACCATTTTCACTTTTAACATCCCAATCCAAACTACTGCTCTCTCTACTTCAGGACTCTGAAAACCTCCTCTGATTAGAAGTCTAGTTAGACTTTTGCCAGAGCCCCCTTCAGTGGACTGCATGATTCTGGTAACAGTCTCATCTTTCCCTTTGCTTAGATTTTTTTCGTGCTTTTCCACTTCATTTTGAAGTAAAAGGCAAAATCATTAAAAAAGCCAGTGGGGCCTAGCACATTTTGTCATCTGCCACCAGCCATAGGACACTCCCTCTTGTCATATATTGTTATCTGGTCTTCTGCTCAGTTCTGCTTCTGTTAGACCTCTCCAGTTAGCTCTCTGGTCTCCTCTCTGTCCTTGAGACTGGCAGCTGCCTTCACATCTTTGAACTTCACTTTCACCTCCTCTGAGACTATACCAGCTACTTCCTCCATGTCCTCATTTCCTCTAGGTTTTAACCCCATTTTCACTTCCTTTTCTAACAACTTTTTACAGAAGCTTTTTCTAACAACTATTTATAGTTGCAAGAGGCTCCCAATACTATAAGATCCCTTTCCTGTCATTAATTTTATCTTCTGCACCATGCAAGTGTGATGTGTGTTTGCATTTAGAGTATGACATTTATTGTCTGCGTGGCCTCCTCCCTTCTAGAGTGCTAGTTACCAAGGACAAGAATCACTGTGGGATGGTTGTCTCATATGTGCAGAGGTCAAAACAATTCTGGAATGTCCTAGATTCTTAACAAACATGTTTTTGTTTTGTTTTCCTATGTTCTTAACAAACGTCATTTCTAGATTTTAAATAAGTAAATTGGAATAAATGACAGTATAATACAAAACTCACATCTAGTTTTGGGTTCCCAAAATATGAAGACAAATTTGAAATTGTTTTTCTTTCTCTTATGGTAGACACTAATTCTATCTAATTTTGTTTCTAATAAGTGGAAAAAAATAGTTGTCAGTGAGAATAAGATTTTCTATTCAGCCCAACAAACCAATGATTTATTATACAACTTCCATTTACTATGCTATGGGAATACAAAGACAAAAATAGTAACATCATTTGTAGGTTAAAAAATAAAGTTAGAAATAGAAGTATAAAACAATTACATTTAATTTAGCGTGATAAATTTGATATTGAGATAAATACTTGGCTTCTGGGGTTTTGAGGAGGACAGTTATCATAGTTTAGAAAAATTGAGTAGAGGTTAACCGGGTGAAAAGAATATGTCACATTATTTACTAGCCTTCAAGGTCTGAAATAGCTTGGTGCTCATGGACAATTACAAGTCAATCAGTGTTACCTACCAGTGCATACTAGTAAACAGTGATTAAAGGAGAATTACAGTCCAACACATGAAAAATTTAATTTGCCTTGTTAAGAAGCTTGGATTTATCTAGTCAATGGAAGGAATCATTGGAAGAACTTTTTCATTAGAAAGTCATGTGGAATTATTTTAGTCTTAGGAAAATCACTCTGTTGACTTTATAGAATACATTTCTGGGGGACACAACTGGAGAAAGAGAAATTACAAAGAACACCACTAGGTGAATCCAGGGAAAATGCTGCTGCTGATGGCTTGACATGAGCATGTTGGGAAGAATGGAGAAATGGAATTGTCAAACTGAGAAAAAAATTTCAAGGACTTTTTCCTGCATGACTGGGTGGTGATGATGTTAAATGGTGTACATGGTTTGGGTGAAGGGAATGCGTTCTGTTTTGAACATATTTAGTTGGACTTGGCCATAGTTCATATATACAATTAGCAAATGGATGTATGTTCCTGAAGGTGCTGTTTCTTGTGAAGAAGCATATTGAATATTTTTATGTAGTGAGTGATTACAGGATCTAAGCTAAGAGTCAAAGTTTGAGCAAATTTTAAATAATAGCTTCACTCATGCTGAGCTATCCTGAAGAGGAATTAAACATGATTGATGGTATTTAATTACCATGCACTAGGGCCAGAAACCATGCAAGCTACTTTATATACAACATTTCTAATTTTAACAACATTATGATTACTACATAATTATATTTTTGCAGACCAAAAATTTGAATCTGAGAGAGAATAATTGACTTAGCTAAGTGACCCCTTGCCTAACCTCCCTCCCACCCAGTAAATAAGTACTAGAATCATAATTTGAACTCAAGACAATTATATTCTATGTCTTCTCCTCCACTCTATTTCATATCCATAACCTTATGTAATACTTATTTTGGAGAAAGACATACTACAATTGCTTAATAATAGAGCTAATAATACTAACTTATAAGAATAAAGGCGCCTGCTGTTTTATCATTTAAACTTTTATTAAAGTCCTTTAATAGTCATTAATTTATTTTGTAATTTTTTTCATTAACAATATACTATCCCAGTCTAATCTATATGTGCTTACATATTACTAGAAGCCCAGCATGCACTGCCCACCTGGGCAGCCTCACCATGCTTGCAGCCCGCCCACCCGCACTGATCTTTGGTCCTTCTGGTGTTAGGGCCACTGAGTTTTTATAATATAGATGATGAATGTGTTTTTAACCACTTTATTATTTAGTGGATGAAATTTTATAATACATTCTTACTCAGTTCCTATTTGCAAGTCAGATCTCTGATTTGCTTAGATACACCTGCGATAACTTGTACAATGCGTTTGATTCTTTAACAATGTGGGCTTTAAGGGTGCTGACCTCCAGCATAGTGTAAAATCTGCAGATAACTAGTCTCTTCTCTTCATATGTGGATTCCCAACCACAGAGTTGACCCTGGATCAACTCAGGTATGAACTGTGTGGGTGAATTTAACTGTTGGCAAATTGAAAAATAAATGCATATAAATGGATTCACACAGTTTAAACATGAGTCGTTCAAGGTCAACTGTAATAGGTTTTCACTTGCATGAAATTTTACTTCACTCCAGGAACGAAAGCACCACCTTCAGAAGCTGAATGTACAGGACTCGTTGATGACACTAGGCATTTAGTTGCCCTAGTGTCATTGTTTCCTTTATGGACAATGATTGATCACTAAAAGCTCACTAATAATGTTTGGTCAAATATCATGTGGGACCTGCATAGAATATACCTCCATTCTACCAGCTTGGATAG
Organism: Pipistrellus kuhlii; assembly: GCF_014108245.1. Classification (NCBI taxonomy): domain Eukaryota; kingdom Metazoa; phylum Chordata; class Mammalia; order Chiroptera; family Vespertilionidae; genus Pipistrellus; species Pipistrellus kuhlii. The sequence continues at coordinate 21,171,997 of NW_023425460.1, forward strand.
CGTCCAATTCCTTATAGGATAATGGCATATGCTGTTTTCTAGAGGAAGATTAAGCCTTCAAATTGAGTTGATGAATTAACTGGAGAGTGAGGTTTTGCTTTCAGTATTTCCATACAGAAGGCAGATGCTATTGGAAAATTATTAACATAAAAGTATAGATTGTGACATCATGTACAAATGCCAGCAATGGTGGCATTTATTTATTAACTATTTAATGTAAACCTAATTAAATAGTAACATAAAAAATCATTTATCTTAACTTTTTTTACTGGTGACCTCCATAAGTTAAATAACACTCTCAAAATAAGAATTTTGTTGTTGTTGTTATTCTGTTTGAGTAAAGTAGCTAAATAGTAAGAGTAAAAAGAATAATAGTCTATAGCGTTTTTACTTTTTTAAAAGATTAAAAACAAAATAAAAAATAAAGCTTAGGGTATAGCATTTTTTTGGTATATGTAGGTCTCCTTATACTTATGTACTTGAAATAAATTACATAAATATGTTTTTAATATTAATTTGAATAAAGTACTACTATTAAATATTTATGAAGACATAGAGAATATAAGAGAGTCTCTCCCAAATATCTTATAATGAAAGTATTATAAAATCATTGATGCATGGCATGGCATACTTTTTTGAGTCCCCATTTTTCTCATGGAATCTAAGGCTATATCTCATTAATACAAGATTAAATCATCAATTTGCAAATAAATATACATATATTTTTTTATATTCTATATATTCTGAATATACTTTAAAATAACTTCACACAATATATTTAATATTAATAACAAATGAAGGTGGTTTTAGCAAAAATTTACTGAGTTGTCACAATCCCTAGCCCCTTGTGGAGGCACTGAAAATATAAGATTTCTGCTCTCAAAGCATTCATATAGAGCCACAAGGAAATCTGGACATGTAACAGTAGATAATTGTAAGTGCGGGATAATTGGATAGGAATGATAATGGCATTGCTAAGCAGAGGGAACCTAAAAGTAAAGACACAGAGACATGGTAAACTATGCTGTGTTGTGGGAGCTATGTATTACTTGGCACATCTCAGCATATTATTAAACTTCTGAAAGCCTTTCAACCAGTTTCCATTGTTGTCAAAATGAAGTATAAGTAAAATACATGAGTGCCTGTCCCTTACCCATCTCTCTTTGCCCAATTTTGATCCCATTTTTAGTCATACAAATTTTGAGGTTTTTTTTTTATTGCTCTGTAAATTTCCATTTTTCTCCCTCTCTATAATGCCCAATGCATCTTATATCTAAGTACATCTTGCATCTTAAGACTCTGTCACTGTAGAAGTCCCTGGGAAGTCTCTCTAACCTCTTATGTTTATTTTATTATGGAATCTTTGCTTCCTATAGAATCCACTCTGAACTTCCAAAATAGTAAAATAGAACCCATTAACATTGAACTAAAAATATAGCTCGTCTAACACAATTTTGCTGGTAGACAAAGTAAAAAAGAAGGTAATTTCTCTGTTTTAAATCTACTGAAGAAAACAATATAAACACTATAACCTTCACTTTAGAAGCAAGATAGAAATGTAGAATTATGACTAACCATCTTGTAGGATATGTTGGCACATATAATAGAAAGTTACAATCCTCTAATGCATTTTATTACTGAATATTATTGTCATATCAAAAAAATGACTTTTTATCATTTTAAGTTAACCATTCGTAGGCCTAAACATCTTAGTCTACCCAACTGCTTCTTTATTCATATTTTATTTGGTCTTAGAAACAGTAGTGCTATGGATGATGCTTCATTCATTATATAAATGATTATTAAGTCTTGAAATAACTTGAGATGACATCCATCATTATAAACTAAGGATGTTTTATACTCACACAGAAACACACAGCAGATAAGTAAAAATGCCTCTAGTTTACTCCCCAAATTTGTTCTTGTGAAATACAGAGAGAAAAGACAGACAGATTTTGAGTTCAGGAGCCTTGCCTTTTAGTTTATCTGCTTTTGCTAATTAACTTTATAACTTGAATTCAGTCACTTAATCTTTTTTACTTTCTAATCCTCTCTCATAAAATGAGAGCGTTAAATTCATGAGTTTCAAAGGTCTTTCAAAAAATTTAAGATTATCTAAGAAAGTAGATCATGTGCCTTGTTGTACTTTGACCTTCATTGCTATATGAGAAAGAGAAAAACTTTACAGTTTTCATTTTTAGAAATATTCATCCACATTTTATGGGCTACATGATAAAAATAAAATTTGTATTATACAGATGCTCAGTTTTATGCATTGAATAGTAGCTCTAAAAAGTACATATAAAATGGTCACATAAAATGTTATTTATCTAGTGACTGCCCTGTTTTAATATGTACTTAGCTGATGCTATTGAGTTATTACTGCATATTAATGCATTATTGATACCATGTTATTGTAAATCCTATCATTATCTAGTTTTAGGAAAGCTAACTCTTGACACTGTGCTGACATTAGAGATAAAAAGGAGATAGCTGCCAAAACTGGTTTGGCTCAGTGGATAGAGCATCTGCCTGCGGACTGAAAGGTCCCAGGTTCAATTCCGGTCAAGGGCATGTGCCTTGGTTGCGGGCGCATCCCCGGTGGGGGTTGTGCAAGAGGCAGCTGATCGATGATTCTCTCTCATCGATGTATCTAACTCTCTATCCCTCTCTCTTCCTTTCTGTAAAAAATCAATAAAATGTATATTCTAAAAAAAAGGAGATAGCATTTTACAAAGCAAGAACCCTCAAATAGGTCAATGCTTATTTAAACACATTGTAGGGAAGTGCCAGTATTTCACAGATGAAAAATGCAAGACCTTGAAAAATGTTAGACTTGGAAATATGATCTTCCTTAAATAACTCTAAGATCAAAGTCTAAAGGGGTAAAAACGTAATGAGTTCTTCTTGTATTTGAATTATCATGGAAAGAAGGAGCAGGAGGAAAGGGAGGAAAGGCAGATGAAGGTGATAGTACTATTGGATCACAGAGGTTCTCTGTTCTAGGATCTAAGGTCTTTGTATTTTGCATTGTTTAGTTTCCTCTCTATGGCAAGTCACATGCATCATCTGAGTTGGAGGTCCTTGTTTAGTATTGATAATGTAAAGAGTTTAGCCCTCTAATGGGGAAAGTTGTCAAAGGGGGAAGAAGGAAATATACAAAGTATAGTAAGGTTAATGAAAGAGATACTTTCACAAAGTGGATAGAGATTCATATTCTCTTGTAAAGTATTCCAGATCAGTAAGCCAAAGTTTTAAAGCAGGAAGTAAGCTTTGAATTTGGAGTACAAGTGAGTTCTACTTTTTTTTTTTTTTAATTTTATTTCTAAAAGGAATCTTTTCACCTCTAGGGTTACTGAGGAGAGCTTAGGTCAGTTTGTAAAGAAAACCTTGGGCTACTAATTTAAAAAACTATTGAGCCTGCTTGTTTTCCTTGTCAAGAGCTTCTGGAGCATTGGTTTCCAAAACTGAGTGTGTGGGGAGAGCCTTGTGTATCTATGAAAAATGTAGATTCTTACGCCCCCACCACATGATTTTCATTCAAAAGGTCCAATTCCTAAGACTCATCACACTCTTATTCTGGGGAGTGGAGAGGGCATACCAGGCCTGTAGGCATTTAATTTAAAAAAGTGAAAGAATGAAATTAAAACCTCTAAACTATGATGACTAAGGTAAGTGCAAGCTTATTTACCCCATTCCATAAAGTTCAGTTTGAAAGCTTGTATTGAAAATGTATCCATAATAACTGATAAATATGTTTTACAGGTATTATATATACATATATAAATATATGCATGTATATACACAAGTGAACACACAAATATAAATGTATAATCTTATATATATAATCCTTATGCTAACCCTAGAATTATTTCTCATTTCAAAGGCTTGGTTGTTAAAATATTTTGAAGTGAAATGAAATTAGAATTTGATTAAAATGATAAAATCAGAGGCAAAATTTAATACAGATATTTTAACTAATTATAAAAATCTAAAAGATTTTAATTTTAATTTAAAATGTGATTGCTTTATATTGCAGTAAACATAAGTACAGTATTTTTTTTAAAGTCACTGCAGTTTTTGGAAAATGTTTAATATTCTATAGGTATGTAGAAACTATTTAGATTTATACATAATATACTTTGACAAGCTATAAAAAACATATTTAGTGCCTATGACCTAAAAGCTTGTCAAAAAGTAGACTATCTCTATAGAAAAGCCCAAGCAAACATTGGTGTGCAATGATTGGAGCAACCAAAATGACCGGTCGCTATGATGCACACTGAACATGCAGGCAAGTGAGTAGTTAGGAGCGAGCAGACAGGCGAGTGGTTAGGGGCAAGCAGCAGGCAGGAGAGTGATTAGGGGCAAGCGGTTCCAGATTGAGAGAGGGATGTCCTACTGCCGCATGTCCAACTGCAGGGATTGGGCCTAAACCAGGCCTCTAGTTTTATTATAATAATCTTGGGGGGGAAATGTTCTGGTGACCATATCTTTTAATTGAAGCATTTAATAAAAAGAGCTTTGATCTGATTTTTAAAAATTCTAGACTCCAAAATAAAAATTATATGTGTTTTGAATAACAATTCATGTTATTGTTACAATAAGTTTAAAACAACTCAAGCAGTCCTGTTCTTCAACATAGGAGACTAGTTTTGTAAATTGCCATGTCTCATTAATACACTTTAGCCAGTGTTTCATCTGAACAGACCTTGAACAACTTGCTTCTTTAGCTTTTACTGTGTTAAGAAATCTCAGTGCTGTCAAAAGTATTGATCCTGTCAATTTAATATTTTTGTTCTAATAATAGATTATCTTCTTATCCTCCAAAAATTCCTCACCAATGGAACATTTTAATGAAATATAATTTTTAACTGTTCATATTATACTCCTTAAAGATGTAAAATGTTATTGTGTTTGCAACTTTTTTCTACAACGATCACTGTATGGTCCTGAATTTTGACAAGCATTTACATTAAGCCATTGATGTTAGCAACCAAACTAATAAAAACTCAGCCCCTATTTTGTTTTGTGTGTTATTTTAATCAATACATCCTTTCCTGGTTTAATAGGAAGTGAGCCCCAAGGACAACTCATATTAGGAGATATTTACAGAATGTGTTTTTGCTATTAAAGAGGCATTACAAAATAATGTCAGAGGTTAAAGCAATATCATTTATTGGCCTCCTTTGGGCCACTATTTCATTTTAATTCACACTATCAATATAAGTAGGGGGGATGGAACAGTACGTGAGGCATTACCTTTCATCTTAAGATAATTTCATTAAAAAAAAAACTTTACATTTTGGTGATAGCTTTTATTATCATGCCCTTTGATTCTGAATTATATCTTTATTTTCTAAAAAAAATTCCCAATTTTCTCTCTCGTAAACCCAACAACAGAATAATACCAGATGTAGTCTGTCATTAAATGTGTAGGATTTTACCCATCTCGCTGGCTTTGCTTTCTCTGCAGGCACTCCATCTGCACCGTGTACATTGAAGTGCTTCCTCCAAACAATCAAAGCCCTCCCCGCTTCCCACAGATGATGTACAGCCTAGAAGTCAGTGAAGCCATGAGGATTGGTGCTGTTTTATTAAATCTACAGGTATGTTCTTGAAGCGACAACCTTGAAGACTAATGGGCTTATATTTGCGCCTGCCGGGGTAAGAGCTCGCATGTCTGCATACACTTGAGTCAATGAAAATTCCATCTGGAAAGGAAAGCAGGGGTACTGTAGATGGAGGGTTTCCACAGCTAATCTATGCTATTGATTGCCACAATTGAGGAACTAATGTGAGCTGGCAGGGATTAGCTGCAATCATTACAAGAGAGAATGAAGGGAGTGGAAACAGGCACTTGAATATTTTGTACGTTGCATCCAAAGAGTCTGCAGCTGACTGTTATTTTCTGTCTTGGCTTTCTCTGCCCTAGCAGGATTCATTTTTGCTGCAGTGTTATATGGAGAGAATAACTTTACATGCACAGGCTGATGGTAGGCAGTCCCAATTCTGAGGCACACTTCATTCTATGGCCATGGGCAAATCATGTAATTGCTGTGTCTTGGTTTATTTAGATGAAGGGGGAAGGTTTAGCTGATATTTTTATTTGCAGCTTCTGATTCATGGGCCTATGGATTACTTGCAGGATGATAATTTGGTTTTCACTTTGTGTGTCTTCCTAATTAAAGCATATTTGGCCAGAGAAGGCTGTGTCTTCAACTGAATTGATAGCTTCAGTTGGACTACATATGGTGTTGGTAACTCACTTGTAAAAGCCATAGGGGCCATGACATGACATACTGCTTTACCTATGAATGTTCATAGGACAGATAATTTATCTTCCTCTGGAGTTATGTGGAAATGATGGGAGTTGCTGACATGAGGATTCAGGAAGCGGACCTTAGGAGAGTTTTCGATAGGATGATGATTTAGGAAAATCCCAGAATCAATGATTACCATCAGATAAGTTGACAGAGGCATAGCTATAAATTGTTTAAATACCATTTGAATATTAACATCATTTCACTGATGATGGAAAAGTGAAGGTTCTAAAGGATGTTTGTATTGGAAAGAATGTAAAAATAATGAAACACAGCAACCTCATTATCCAGATGTGGAAAGTGAACTCCATAGAGAGTCATTGACACTGAAGAAGAGTTGATTGAATTCTCATCATTTCCAAAATAAGGCTCATTCCATTATAACCCACTTATTTTTGAGGCTGCTAAAAATTTGGTTGGCATTATCAAAGACTTCTCTGTGTCTCTGTTCTAGTACCTATTTTGTCTCTTTTCTCTAGTAACAAGATAGGGTTTTCTTGCTTTGGGTATTCATTCACTATTAAAACATGTGTAAAACAAAATTATATGGAAGTAGACTTATTAGTAATATGGAAATTTGGAGGGTTTTAATGGCTAAAATAAAAGAAAGGGGAAAAAAACAACCGCAGTTTCTTCAGGGAAAGAAAACAGCTAATTATGTCATTAAAATGTTAAAATATCCAAAACCAAATATTAAGACAAGTGTGTTTCTTTTATTTGCATATATGAAGATCTATTTATTTAAACAAGAAGTAAAGAATAATAAGTGTTAGATTTGTTAGAATCAGGCCAAGAAATTTGAAATGTCTTACATTGAAATACACCTTAAGAATGTGCCTGTATGCTAGTTAACTTTGTATAAGGTACTACATAATTTTACTTGTGAGATAGCTCAGATTTCATTGCAATACATTCCAGAGAGATTTTGGAATCATATTATTGGAGAATAATTCCACTTGAGAGTTAAAGGTGAAAGGAGCTGGCCTTTTTCATATCTCAAATTCCTCCAGTACAAAAGCTGAGAAAATGGTTGAAATGACATTTCTATTCACCCTTTGTGCTTCTGATAGAAGCAAAAAAAAAGGGTGCCAATCGCAGTGGCATCTCTATAGAAAGAACTGTGATGACACAATCAAAGCGTCTTTCATAGGCCACTAGCCATCCACTTCTGCTCATGGTCTACTGAGATTGAATTTAAACCTGAGACCTAAAAATCCAGAAGCTTCCATGAGATTATTCTCCCAAAGACTTCCCATAACAGAAGCATTAGAGGTCTTCTTAGCTACCTCCCAATTTATTTTCACAGGTAGGTCCACTACCCTGTGATGACTCACTGCTCTATTTAGGAAAACAGAATTGTGGGAAAATGTTTTCAAAGAGCAGACTGACTCCAAAATAATCGGTTTTGATTGAGATCAAAGTGGTTTCTTTCTAGATAACAATCTTTGTTTCTCCCCTCCCCCTCTTAAGCGTTTTCTTTGCATTTTATATGAAAGTTGTTTGGTAGGTGGTAATTTTCCTCCTTGTAGTAAGGCTGTTTTGCCTGGCTGCTAGGTTGATGGTGTTCAGAAGAGGACAGTGCTACCCAAAGCTCCTCTTTTACAAAAGTCTTCTGCTGACTGGAGTTAGCATTAGGTGAGATTCCCCCCCCCCCCTCCCCCAGCATATTCCTGTATCTTTCTGATCTGCTGCCAGGGAAACCAGTTAGGATGGTGTGAGGGAGCCAGACTGTGCACTTGAGATCACAAGAGCCTGTTGTATGCATCGCTCTCCAACTCCATGTGCAGTGATGTGTCATTGATAGGTTGAAACCGTCCATAGTGGGTGCATTTATGTCACAGAGATGGACAAATGGGAAAAATCAAATATCCCAACTCCAGAGCTGGCTGTTAAACTTTTGCCAGCACACCCATGGATATGTTGCCAATTTCCCCAATATTGAAATTCTTACCATGAGTTAAGTCCAACAGCGTTCTCCATCTTTGTCTGTCTGAAATTGTAATCTACTTTCATCACTCTAAAAATGAGCCAATCCTTTCAAATAGGTCTTTGTGTTTTACTCAAATATAAGGTCTCAGCTGTCTTCTCACAAGAGCATTTTTTTCCCTTCCAAATCACCCTTTTATCTGACTCATATTTCACCATTAGCATAATCCTCCTTTCTTACATATGAAATCTTGTATCACCATCCTTATGTAATAATAATATCTAATACTTGAGTAGCACACAATGAGCCAGGCACTGTTCAAGTACTTTGCTTATTTAATCAGTAAAGATAGCTAGGTTATATTTGCACACATGCTCAATCTCAGAACTCAGTGATCTATAACTAAAAGGCTTACATTTTACTCATCCTGTGTCCATTGTTGATCAATTTCAACTCTTCTTCATCACTGTCATTCCACTCAGAAGGATAAAGCAGGCTCTGTCTGGGACATCATTGCTCTCTGACAGAGTGAAAAGCAAGGCACAACAAACCAGCTCTTACTGCTTCTTCCAGAAGTGCACAGGGCCCTTCTGCCTATGTTTCATTTGCCAAACCAAGTCATATGACTGCTCCTGGGCTAATCAGAGTAGGCATCTATAAGCCTTCATACTAATCACATGGCCAAGACTGATGCCAAGATCTGTGAGGTCCTTTTGTACATAGTTTCTGATGTAAGTCATTGCACACAGAAGATTTGCTAAATGATCCATCCCTGCCTATCATGGTTTTCCATTCGTAAAACATTCAGTAACTATTTCCTCAACACCCTCTACACTCTTGAAGCTAATGTTTTTTATATCCTGGGTGTTTGTTGTGGCACACTCACTTTTAAGAACCAAATTATAGGATAGGCCAGCTAGGTTTTTGTTGCCAAATTTCACATTCAAAATGTTGGCCCTCTTTGCTCCACAATGGAGGCTGATGAAGCAGCTTTTATATAGAACTTTACTGATCTTTTGACTGCAATGTTTTCAGTGAGCAAGAAAACAAAATAAAACCTAGTTTGTTGCTGCTACCTTTGTTACCTAGAAGTGATGCATTTATTATCTAACCATATTTTTATTTCCATTAGCCAAAGCAATTCATTTGGCTACTCCTCAGTTAATAAGTCAAGAACATACAATGTCCAACTAGACAGATGGTTCCATAAGTCACATAGCACAACCTAATATTAGTAGAGCAGGAAAGGATGTCTCATTTTTCCTAGAAAGAAATTCTGATATTTTATAAATATTTAATATGTATAAAATATATTTAAATAACAATACATATTTATTCAAATTGGGTATAGGAAAATACAGGTCCAAACTTGTGTACTTACAATGGAAGCACAGAGGAAGAAATTATTTAGGAGATTTCATGAAGGTATAGATCTGTAGTATTTAGCATTTAAACAATCAACTCTGACCCTGCCCAGCTTCATTCCTAGGTTCCTAACTGTGATACTTTTCTGCATGAAAATAAAGTGCATTATTCTCAAGACCCTGATATTGTTTCTAACATTGTTTATTCGATATGGAACACTTAGATTTTTCACACTGCTACAAAGAGTCAAAATATCCAGTTACCAGGAGTAAACGTATGCCTAACTGTGAAGAACGAATCTTAGTTACAAACAGGTTTTGCATCAAATGATCTGTTCCACTATAGCTGGTGATATCATCCCAAAGAGAAAATTCGACCACACTTCTCAAAATGGAAACACACACAAATGGAAAAAGGCTGTAATTGGCATGGCCCTCCTTGCACACAGTCTGTTCCTTTAGGGGCCAATGATTGGGATTAGGGGGGAAATAAGTGCTTACAAGTGTGCCTTTACTTAAAATGTCATTCAACCTTATGCTCTATTTTTGCTACTGCACCCTAATTTATTGAAACATGAACATATTTTTGTGGAAACAATAATTTATTTGAAATAATGTCAGTGTTGTTTTTAAAGTAAAGCATGAATATAGTATGGCATCGGTTGACAAACCGATGGGCAAAGTGGCCTGTGCTTATGGCTGGTAAACTAAGAATAGTTTTAATATTTTTAAAGGTTTGTTAATAAAATATAAACAAATAAAAGTGAAATAATGTAATAAAAGTAATAAAGAATAGCATTGAAATACCATAAGAAGCCTAAAATTTTACTGATTTTATATAGAAACAAAAACAAAAACTGATGACACTGCAGCATAACATAAGTGTCAAAGAAAAAATTTAAAAACCCAAAAGTATCATCCATTATGTCTAAATAAAGTATAAAGACATCTCTTAAAAAATGGTTCCACAAGTAACAAAGCAAAACCTGATGTTAGTAGGGCAGGAAAGGATGTCTGGTCAGTGACTCAATGGTTAGAGCATTGGCCTGTACACTGGAGGGTCGCAAGTTCGATTCTGGTCAACAGCATGCACCTGGGTTGAGGGTCCGATCCCCGCTCAGGGTCGGGTACATGTGGGTGCCAATCAACTGATGTGTGTCTGCCATGTTTATGCTGCTTTCTCTCTCCTCTTTTTCTCTCCACCTATCATATCCCTTCCACTCTCTGAAAAAAAAAAATCAGTGCAAACATATAACCTCAATCCTCTGGTGAGGGTTAAAAATATTTTTAAATACAAAAGAAAAGATACAAGTCATATATTCATAGCCTATGTGTTGGCACCTCTGGTTACCTGAGGAAAAAAATCATAAATATTACTAATAAAGCTACTTGAGTATAAGCATAAGACTGCTTTAATCAGCTTGGAACATGCATTTTATTTTTGTCTTTATTCTCGTTATTTATAGTTTCAAGAACTATAGAATTTAAACTGTATGCCTCAAGGAATTAGTTTTTAGTATTGAAGAAAAAGTTTTGCCTTTATCTTACTACAGTATTGATCCATTTCCAGAACAGTTTGAATGAAATGCAACTTTTCTATAATAGCCTGCCATTCTGCATTACCAGGTCTTGTCTTAGGTGCTAATATGTTTCTCTTGCATCCTTCAAATGTTCTAAAGTGTTCTTCCTTCCTCCTTCTTCCCTCCCTCCCTCCCTCCTTCCTTTCTTTTATAAATATTTCTTGTAAAATAGTATTTATTTTACCCTGAAGATGATAGAATTTTATGATTAAAGAAAGGTTTGTAGCTGGAGCAGTTACAAATTGGCCCTGTACCACAGAATTTGCTGTGTCATTTATATTATGGGGAATCAATTTGAATATATTACTTGAAGATTTTCCCTTTTGCTACTGAAGAAGCACTTTTTTAAGCATTCTGGTTCTTTAATGTGTTACTGAGTAGATTAACACTGCAGTACCAAAAGATGACAATTCCCCTTTTAATTTTATATGTTACTTATTCTATTTAGTAGGTTACCCTAATTTTGATAAATGTGAGAAATGAAAGTCATTTATTCTCTCTTCATTTTTAGTTCATGAAGGGTACAGTACATTTTTTTTCATCTTTCTTTGCACTAGATTTTAGGTGGTTCTTTCATCATTAGCATTATATCAAAAGAATAAAGTCACTGTAAGTATGCATGAGAAAGTTGTTATACATTGAACCAGTGCCAAAGTATAATTTCTATTTTGTATGAAGGATAGATAGATAGATAGATAGATAGATAGATAGATAGATAGAAGAGAGATATATGTGTCTTACAATTCCAAGCATCTGCTCATTGCAAAAATTAAATTTGTAGCATACATTTTTCTACTTTAAAGCAGATGCTCTATTATGTTTTAAGTTTCCATAAACAATTTTGGTGCCCTTGACACTTAGAGATGCACATTATCTAGGGATGATTTTTCATCTTTAGAAATATAAAGCTGAACGACGTGAGGAAAGCATATTTTATGTATTTTCTATTCATGTATACCTTCCTCTTCCCAAAGTTTAACAGAGCCCCATGTAAATCTTTCATAGATTACAGTGTGTTTACAGGAATAAAGTCAGGAAATATCAGGGAGGTTAGGGAAAGGAAAACCCTAGGTGAGATACATTTAAAACAGTCACTCCTAAGTCATCTTTTCTTTGACCCTTGCTTTCTTAAGAAAGAAGTAAACATGATTTAAAAAATGTGCAATTTTGCCCCAGAACAGCTGTAGGCTATAACTCAAATGCATGTTTTAATAGAGTTAGACTTCACTTCTGTCTCTGATTTACACTTTAACAAGAAGTAGGGCACCTAGGAAATGGGTGAAAATAATCTTATTTTTCCCTTAGGGCTAGTAGCTTAAAAATCTTGGTATGGCTGGAAATACATCCATATCTCAAGTTCTTTTAAACTTCAGGATGAAATAGCCTTTGCTGATAGCACAGAGCATAAAGCGAATGTGCGGTAGCGGGTGGGACAGGTGGATACTCTCCCATTGTGTGGTTTGTATTCAGCCTGGAGGCACAGGTTCCCTCACAAGGAGAATAGCTTTCTGAGGCACATCCTGCTCCCAGTTGTCATCACACTTGGATGAAGATGTTTACGCCTTCCATCACCACATGTACCACGCCTCTTTGCGCCTGTAGTCATGTTTTATTTTTAATTCTCTAATTAAAAGTTCAGTCCAGGCGGTATGGCTTTGTGGCTGAGCATCAACCTATGAACCAGGAGGTCACAGTTCCATTCTTGGTCAGGGTCCATGCATGATTACATGATCAATCCCCAATAGGGTTGTGCAGGAGCCAGTTAATCATTGATTCTCTCTCATTGAAGTTTCTATCACCTTTCTCTCCCATTCCCTTTCTCTCTGTTCTTATCTAAACTATTTCCTCCATTTGCATATGAGATCAATGCTTCTCAGGCCTCTGTATGCAGGTTGCATTTAAATGAATTAGTATAAAAATAAGAGACAAAATACAAGGAATAAAAGCTCATTTTTTAATATATATTTTATTGATTTTTTTTTTTTACAGAGAGAAGGAAGAGGGATAAAGAGTTAGAAACATCAATAAGAGAGAAACATCAACTAGCTGCCTCCTGCACACCCCCTACTGGGAATGTGCCCACAACCAGGGTTCATGCCCTTGATCAGAATCAAAACTGGGAGCCTTCAGTCCATAGGCCAATGCTCTGTCCACTGAGCCAAACCAATGAGGGCTAAAAGCCCATTTTTTTATATCATTAAATTCAACATATATAAAATCATTCTGTCAAATTATTTTAAAGTTTTCTGATCTACTCTAAATTTTACTCTAGATAAAATCGAGTCTAAATTTTTATACCATTATAATTGGTAATGACCACTTTGCAGAGTGGACAACACTGCTCCATGGGCCACACTTTGAATAGTGCTCAGTATTCCTAGATAGTTTTCAAGGCCCAGTGCAAAATGAAAACACGGCACCTTTAAAGTGTGGGTCCTTTCCACCAGTTCTAGGTTCCATCCACTCTGGCCTGCTCAAGAACTTTGTTCCAGAATCACCGATTTACTTTCTGTATAATGAGCTTTCTTGCTGTGTGATCATTTTCATTAGCATGAAAATATTCGTTGTATCTCTCAATTAAAATACAAAACAACAATAAAAAAAAGCCCTTCATTCCATAAACCACTCTTGCAATTTATCCATTTCTCTGCTTCATTGTGCAAACCACTCAGATAAGTTATCCATATTTTCCTGAAGAAAGTTTTGCTGATTTTTTTCTCCTATTGTCTATTGACCTTACTATAATCAAGATTACAATCACATCAAACAATTGACATGACTCTTTTTATGGTCCTAATTCCTTTTCCCTTGTCAAGTCAATTCCTAATCTTACTCTATTCATCAGTAAGAATTGATAATTCGTTCCTTATTTTAAACTTACTTTGTATACTTCCAGAGCACCATAGTCTCTGGGTATTTTTCTCCATCCTATCTCTTAAAAGTTGAAATGTCCTAAGGCTTACGTAAGTTTCTAATCTTTGTTTCTTATTTACAATCACTCCTAATATTATTTCATCTTGTTTAATGGGTTCAAATTGTTCTGTGCTCACAAGTTCTAATTCATATATCCAGGTTAGCTCACTGCCCTAACACTCCAGTCCCACCTCCAAGTGTAATAGCAATATTTACGTACTTTGGGATATTAAGTAACCACTGTCTTAGGGTAAGTTTCCAAAGAAGCAGACTTTGAGATAAAAATCCAGTTGCAGAATGTTTATTAGGGAGCCATTTTGGAATCAAGTTCTGTGGAAAGGAGAGGAGAGGAAGGAAGCAGGGTTAGGTTTAGAGAGAAGCTGAGCTTCAGTGCAATCCAAACAGATGCTTCAGTTGAGACCCTAGAAAGCTCTAGAGCTGAGAGCCCTTTAGAGTTAGAAGGTTGGTAGAAGAAGGTAGGACCTTTATATACCCAGACCCATGAGCCAGATGCAGGTTTCCCCAGAAAGCAGTTTGAATTTTCTAAGGTAGGCATTCTCTGAATAAGACAGAAGCTGAAACCCCTCAGAGGTCAACATTTCCAACATTCAGGGGAATAATTTATTCATTCCTTGAAGGGAGGGTTGGCAGCCAAATCATAGTATTATCATAGCATCTCAAAATTAATGTGTCTCACACTCAACTCCTAATACTTCCCCGACCCCTAGAAAAACAGTGGCCCTGCTTCATTTTCATGTATTCAGTAAGTTTTGACTGACTTTTTCCTACTTCTCAGTCCAAAGTCCTTCAAATCACCTCTGACCTTTCTCTTTCTTCACTGCCCCCCTCTCATTTCCAATCAGTTAACAAATCTGGTTGGTCCCAAAATATATCCAAAATTTCACCATTTTTTGCCACTCACACTGCTTTTATCCTGATCCTTGCCACCATCAATTCAAGGCTATATTACTGGACTTTACTCTCATCCCTCCATGACACAACATCCTTTTATCGACACAACAGACAGATGTTTAAAAGTTAACTAAGATCACTTTTTTTCTGAAAATCTTCCAGTGGCTTCCCCAAAACACATAGCAAATGTCTGGTACCTTACCCAACTTCATCTCCCACTTGTCATCCTGTATCATCTCAGGCTTCCTATTCCAGTTTCATGGGACACTGCTTTGCACATGGAGTCATGTCGGCCTTGGAGCCCTTTTACATGCAGTTTTCACTGCTTAAATGCTCCTTTCCAAGACATTCACAGGGCTTATGCCTTGTCTTCCCTTCCCATAAGTTTCTCCTTAGCAAAATGGTCCTTCCTCCTTACCTTATATATTAAAAGATAACGATAGAATGTCTCAAAATATATATTGCTTTACTTTTACCCTATGTGCACTATGTTTGTTTATTCTGTGTTAACACTATGCCAAACATTGTATTAGTTTCACAATGACAGGCATTTTGTTTTATTCACTATTGTATCTTCAGCAACAAAAATAATACTTGGAATATACCATGCAATCAATAAAGATTTATTGAAAATTCAATGGATCTGATTTCAAGAAAGGCTAGAACTAAGGTTTCAAATAGGGTCATCAGTCTCAGGCATGTTCCCCTCTCTCGATTGATTAGCTCTGTATGGGCTTTTTTTGTCACGCAGTCTCTGTAATTAGGACATAGGGATGATAAGAACCATCTTGTTCTTAATTAAATCTGAAATGAAGACTTAGCTCATGCAACCTCAAGATGAGGTAAAAGGGAATGGATGTGTAGAAAGTTTCTACAAGACAATACACTCAAGTGATGAAATGTAATAAATACCCCTAGGTGTTGAAACAAAATAAAAACATATCTTATTTTTTTTAAATGGCTTGCATATATTTAGAAGTAGAAAGACACATTTAAAGAAGATGTATTTTAACATTTTCTTCTGATATGTTTTGCTGTTCCAAGAATTGTATGCTTTTACAAAGGATTTATTGCTTTGTATTTCTAAACTGATATGTAAGGGATAGAGTAATGCAAAATTACCTAGCTAAGATTTTGTGGTGCCGAAACTGAGAAACCCTAAAATAGCAGAACATAGTCACCAAAATAATAAGGTAAACTACTATAGGATATCTATCTATCTTTATTAAAACTTTTGTGAGGGATTTAAGAATAATAAAATGATATTTTGGAGATAATGGAAAAAAAAAAACAATTCAAAATGATCTTCATTTCCTAGTTAGATCTTTTTCTAATCTTTCCTTATTTCTAACAAGTCTTTCCTTAAAGCCCTATAGAATTCTTTCTAATTTTCTAGAAGATAGTTAACTAATATTATACCTGTGTATGGGGGGTTGTTGGTTTGTTTGTTTTTTATCAAATTTTGTGGAAGTGGTGGAGACATACTTTCATCAAATTCCTTCTTGTAACAGAACTTGAAGCAAAAATGTAGAGCTATAGAAGAAAATATTTTTTTTATTTACTTCAATGTCAGAAGACTGCGTATGACTGAAAGAAAAGTTTATAATTTCTAAACCTGCTTGGTAGAAAGTTTTTGTTGTTTTTGTTTGTTTATTTTTATTGACCTAAATTAAATCATTCTGCTCTTCCTAAAAGTTAAATAAAAGAGGGCTAATTTGAAATATGGGCTAGAATGTGGAGTATATGTTTTGGCAATTGCTCGATAGCTACTGGAATTTTAATAACAGCAATCAGTATTTCCTTTAGTAATTTGGCAATAAACCTCTGAGCTTACTACATTCCTTAGAGCTATTTATTGCTTCACATCCTGGCAGCTAGAGTTGTTTAAAGTTTAACTATGCAAATGCAGTTATTTCTGTGAGATTTTGATAAGTAGAAAGAAACAAAAACAGTGTTACTGAAGTATACTCAACAAACTAATATGTGTAGTTTGTCTAGGAAAACAATAGGATCCCAGTTGATGTTAAGAAGTGCCTATGGTGATTATAGAGTTACCTACCAAGAATTGGATAATTTGGAGCTAAGGAAAAAATGTAGTTTAGACTTAACCATAAGAAAAAAAAAATATATATATATATATGTATATATATATATATATGTGTGTGTGTGTGTGTGTGTGTGTGTGTGTGTGTGTGCGCGCGCACATGTGTGCATTGAAATAATGACTGAAAAACACTGAAGAATTCAATGTCCTGTATTTTAGTTTTGAATGCATATTATTTTACTTGGGTTCCCCAAATCCCAAAAAAACAGTTTTAAAAAGAAAATAAAGGTGAGTTGCGTGGTTTTTTCTGAGCAGGATACAAGGGTGATTTCTTTCCTGGGTTCTTGACAGATGGATTCTAAGAATGAGGCCATAGACAAAAGGTGGTGGATGAAAAAAGTAGAAATTTATTGGAAACAAGTACAGATTACCATGTAGGGAGAGGGATCTTAAAGGGGGTAACCCATTGAGCCCCTTTCTCTAAGGTTTATAAAAGCTGCAGTTCTTTGCCTCTTGATAGTCCCTCCTGATTGGTTATTATAGCAGCTTCAAAGCTCAAACCCCTCGTGGCGTGCTCCCCTCTCTCCCCTTTCAGTGGTAGAATTCTCTATCTCCTGTGAAAATCTGTTTTCCTCTTTTTTCCATTTGTGGGCATTGCTCTAACCCCTATGAAAGTATGTTTCCTCTTTCTCCCCATACCCTGTGGTGTTTTCCTATCTTCTGTGAATGGATGTCTTTCTCTTTATTCTGCAGCACCTTTTTTAAATTTTTTATTTCTGTGAATGTCTGCCTTTTGGCAGCTTCAAGCACCCACCTATGCAGTCCTCCCCCACGGACCCTCTATTTCTAAAACTCTCAAATTCTGGCTATTTTATCCCTAAAACTCCTTTTAAAGGGAAAAGTCTTCATTTCATGAACTTCACTCACACTTGCCTCACTCACCCAAAAGAAAAGAAAAAATGTTTTAAAGCTTCAGATTAGGAAAACATGTTTCAAAGATAGAAGCAAAATTACCTAGCCATGAAAGTTAACTTAGCTTTGCAACAGGCATTCCCTCCCACCTAATCCGAAGTAAAAGTAGCTCATTTTGATTCTGATAAGCAAATGGTTCCTTAGAAAGAGCAGCAAAAGGTGATTGCCATTAGAATTCTATATTTTTTTAAGTTGTTGTTGCAGAAGACCAACAAAAACCAAGCAACACTCTAAAAGAAAAGAAGGGACACTTTTTATTTTTGCTGGCAGACTCAGGGAATAACTTTCCAAATCTGAGTGAAGAAACATGCAGGGGCCTTTTCTTTATGTCTCCCTGTGGTCTTTGTCGCACAAATATGGATTATGCTCCTGGTCCTTTTTCATGGGCCTTGCGAGAAGACCCCCAGATGTTGGGGGTCTCCAGGCCCTATCTGATGGTCTGGCGCCAGCATTAATAAACCTTCCTCTGGGGCAGTGCACTGTCCACAGCCCCGGGGCCTCTGTAGCCGGTTCTGCAAGACCAGTGTCTGGAAGTAGGAAGTGACCTAATTATAGGTTATCAAGAATGTACACTGAGCTTGCTGGCATGATTCAGATTGCTAACCTCCCAACTATCAGGGTGACATTGGAATTAGCCCTTTTTTAGTCTTCTTATTATATTTCTTGTTGAAAGTATTACAGATCTCCCCTTTCCCCCCCATTCACCCCTTCTACAATGTCCCCACTCGCTCCACAGGACTTCACCACCCTATTGTCTATGCCCATCGGTTATGCATACAAATTATTTAATTAATTTCATTCTTGCCCTCTCCCCCCCCCCCCCGCCCCACACACACACACACACGCTTCCCTCTGCACTTCCAAATCCTGGGTCTATTTTGTTCATTAGATTCTACATATAAGTGAGATCGTGTGATAATTGTCTTGTTCTGAATGTCTTATTTTGCTCAGCATAATTTAACCAGCTTGTGCTGTGTGATATTAAATTACACATCACCTTTGTGAGATAACAAGAAAAATGCAATGATTACTGCCAAAAATACCAAACTGAAATGACCCAGATATTTATATATTTTCTCCTTGTTTAGTTTTATTCTTCCTCTCAATATTCATATTTTTATAAATGCAATCATGTTTTATACATTATATTTTTTTCCTATTTTGCTTCACTTCCACTCCCTATCCCCTTTTCCCCAACTATCTCCCCACTCCTTCTTTATCAAATAATCTGTGTTAATTGTGTTAAATGGTATGTGCCTTTGATATATATTTTTTTAATTTTGGGCATATATAATTATATAAGGCATCTATGTGTGTATATATATGTTTACATATTTATACAAACTACACACACAATACACATATAAGTGTTTTGCCATTGTCATAAATATGCATAAATTTATGCTGTTACTTTTTCTTTCCAAATAATATGAAACTTACTGGAAAAATGTAAGACTAGTAGAAAAACATTTGAGAATAAGTTACCAGCATGTCCCATCATCTCCAAACACTTCAATTACTAACTCCTATAAAAAGTGTGATCTTCTAAGTACAAGCACAATACAACCATTAAAATCAGGAAGTAACTCTGATAACCTTTTGACTCCATTTAGCTTTTGCTAGTTGCCCTAATAATGTCCTTTATAGCAAAATGATCAATCATATGTGACCTTTTTTGTCATTCCTCTTTTAGTCACCTCAATCAGAAACAATCTTTCATTGAGGCTTTTGAAGATTACAAGTTGTTTATTTTGTACAATTCCCCTTAATTTGGGTTCTTTGAGGCTTCTCCATGACTACATTTAAGTTTTGAGTATTTTTGTAAGAATTTCAATGGACGAACTATTTCATCATAGACTAGATGTCATTCTATTTCATATCATACATGGAGGCACTGAGACATAATCAGGTAAAATAATAATAATAATAATAACCCAAAACTAACATAGCTAATAAGTGGACCATTGTGTCCTTAATTGTTTTTTACTCCAAAGCATAAGATCTTAGCTATCAACTTAAATTAATTCCTTAAATAATATTTTTCATTTGAATAGAATTCTAGATTGTTCTGTTGCCTCATCTGATTCTGATCCTACATCAGTGATATAGAATATAAAATTTAAGTGTGATTTACCCCATTCTTCAGTTGACACACTACAGTTCATTTGGTTAAAAGTGAAATAATTAGAACTAGGCCTTCAATCTTATGATTACTAGTTCTGGGTTATTTTTACAATTGTATACTTAAAGTATACTGAATATTATTTAATCTTTCTCAGTATTAATATCACAAACTATTGTAATTGTCTCAAAAGCAGGGACTGTGTTGCATAACTTAAAACATTTCAAATGCCCAGCATTAAATATTTGGTTTTTAATATTTGCCCAGTACTTTCTTTTTTCTTGTTGAACTGAAAATTCTCTGAGTAGGATCTCTTAAGTTATATTCTGTATATATACTAAAAGATGGTACTGTAATATAAGAGGCTTAATGGAGAATTGTATTCTGATTGCAGTGCTTACTGTATCCTATCCTATCTTTTTATGGTAATGGGGATTTTTCTTTTTTGTCTTTTGCTCTCAGTACTCTGAGTCCATTAAATATATACTCATTTTGTTCCTTTTTCTGACTCTATTAACTCCCTTATTTGAAAATCTGGTTTTAATGTGCTGATATCTGGGAAGACTAACTAGTTGGAATAGTATATCAACTCTGATGCAGGGCTTGAGGAACCCTTGAACTACTATGCAAGAAGTTAAGTGTAGACTTTCAAGGTCACTGATCTTCATTGGTCTGAAAAACAAACAAAAAAAGCACTTTATAAGATGAACAAGGGTCATCTTATAGGAATATATGTTGAGCTTTAACTATGTTAAGGATTATTCTATTCAGGTTATTACCGAATGTTGAATGCTGTGAACTGACCAGAACCAAACATCTTTCCACAATAATTAGATTATATTTGGTAGCAATTAGGTAGTGGAAAAAGTGGGCTAGTGTTTTCATTCAAAACCTTGCTACCGCCTAGAAAAGTATGTGACCGGCCAAATATCACACACATAAGCAGATATATTAACAATTAATATTTTCATTTTATGTGCCGGACAATATCTTACATTTAAATTCAAAATTCACAGAATTTTAGAGATAGAACTCAATGTTATAGTTCATCTCAGGCAATAAAGAATTCTTAATCATTAGGTTGATCCCATACTTTTGTGAAATCAACCTTGGTCACCATTCCAAATGATAAAGGGCTCTTTTGTCCTTATACTTTGTTTATATAATCCGCATTAGCTTTAACCACTCTTTTCAGCAATTATCACTCACATGTAACACTTATTAATACATTAAGCAAATCTAGTATTTATGTGTAAAGATAACAGAAACATTAGTTGGCCTTAATGAAAGGTTTGCAAATATCCCTTCAAAGTATGTTTTGAAATAGGACATTTATTCTTAAGATGTAGAATTCTAAGAGACAGACACAAATATATATATATATACACACACTCACACCTACACACACTCACACTCACATATAGACACCCCTTACTCTTTTCTCTCTCAAGATTAGAATGAATTGAGAGAGATACAGATGGAGTATGTAAGAGGAAGACCAAATCATATTTAAATATAATTGATTAAAACACAAGACAAACCTGGTTCACTGTTTTTTCTTTGTTACAATGAATTTGCCCTCTCAGTTGTAGGAAGTGCAAAGGCAGGCCCTAACTATAGGCACTAAGGCATATCAGTAGCAAAATTGGACAATAGATTCGCCTTACGGAGCTTGTATGCTAGTAGTAGTAGTAGGAGAAATATAATAAAATAAAACATTGAGTTATACAGAATATGGAAGTTGACGGATTCTATGTGGAAAATATGCAGGAGAAAAAACAGAGAGCATAGGTAGGAATTGCAGTTTGATCAGTGACAGTTTCACTGAGCTGACATTAGCAAAAAGCTGAAGAATGTGAGAGGATGAGCCATGTAGGTATCTGAGGAAGAGTCTATCGGGTGCAAGTGCAATGGCTCTGAAGTTAGGCCTGCCTAGTGTATTTGAGGTAGAATAAAAAATACTAGTGGCACCTTTAACGAATCTGGGTCAGCGGCTAGAGCGTCAGCCTGCAGACTCAAGGGTCCCAGGTTCGATTCCACTCAAGGGCATAACGGTATGTACCTCGGTTGTGGGCACATACTCAGTGGGGAGTGTGTAAGAGGCAGCTGATCAATGCTTCTCTCTCATCGATGTTTCTAATTCTCTATCCTCCCTTTCTCTCTGGAAAATATCAATAAAATATATTATAAAAAATACTAGTGTCACTGCAGTAAAGAAGGGGAGGAGGAAAATCATAGAAATGATATCAGTAATGCTGGAGGTATGAAGATAACTTCTCTAAGTGAAATTAAGTACTAATGGAAGAATTTGAGAAGGTAACATAGACTTAAAATTTAACAGACAAGAGGGTGGTGAAGGCTGAGGTCAGGACCAACGGCAGGTTAGAAGGTATTAATAGAGGGGTTGGAGGGCAGGGGGACATAATATAATATTTTCAATAATAAAGATTTAAATAAATAAAAATCATTTCCAGCTCAAAAAAAAAGAATCTATAAATTCCTTTGAAAAATAGTCTGTAGTGGAGACATATGAGAAATTATTGGAATTAGTTATGGAGCTATTTTAGTAGACAAGACAAAGCTTAGAGTGATATTCTGGAGATAGTGAGAAGTGGTTTCAGTCTTGTTATATTTTACTATAGGGCCGATGCATGAAATTTGTGCAAGAATAGGCCATCACAGTAGGGACTGCCAGGATCCCACAACTGCAGCCCCAGCTTAGTCCTGGAAGGACATCAGATCTAATTAGCATATTACACTTCTATTATTATAGATAAGTAGAAACTAAGAATTTGTTGATGATGGGATATAGAAAAGAAAGTGGAAGATGAAAATGGCTAGTAAAATATAGCCTGAATGACTGGAAGGATTGAATTTCCATTAACCTGAATAAAAAGAAGGTTGAAGGAGGAGTCAATCAATGTTGTACATATTTAATTTGAAATATCTTTTTAGCATCTAATAAAGGCTGTCAAGTAGACAGTTGTGAATGAGCTGGGGAAGCAGTATGGGCTAGACATATGCATTTGCAGTTTTGAGTATTTAATTACTGTTTAAAACCTTGTGATTTGATGACATTCTTAAGCAAATAACTGTGGAAGATAATCAAAGATTGATTTTAAGGTGCTAAGGAGGTAGAAGAACCAGGAATGAAGACCCAAGAGAACATTTATCGTGAAAGCTAAGGAAAACTTTTGGAAAATTGCTTTAATTTTCTAAGTTAAACAGTAAGTAGGGTCACTAGCTGAAGATAAAGAGGGGGTACGATAATTGGAAACCTGAGGAGAAAGTGTTAAATAACCATATAGAAAAGAGGGAGAAGGAATAAAGTAGCAACATGAGTCATAATAGAGGGGTAGAATTTAAGGTTTCAGGGTACTCGCATGTATTACAGTGTCATGCTAGGTTAGCTGCATTTCCAAGTTTCAAATCTGTTATATTCACATGTTATTTTTTATAATACTTGACATATTTTATAGAATTGAATAAACTGACATTTTTACATAAACTGATTTCAAAAGGAAATTTTATATCAGAATCATAAAAAAACAACACTACTTGCCATAAAACATACAGTAATTCATATTAAAATATATTATTAAACATAAACATTAACATTGTGTTAAAGGGCCAACAATTTATTACCAGGGATACCCATCCACGCTTTGGGAAACTGCTAATACTGAACTTCACTTCTTGCTCTCAGGTAGTTTAATAACATAAATCAGAAATTGTTTGCCTAAGTGAGAAGAGAAAAGATTATCTAAACCTATTGGTTTTTATCTGCGTTAGAATCCCTAAGGGCAGGCACTTTGTCTTAATGTCCTGTGAAATATGTAGAATCATTCTGTTTATAGAGTGCACTCTACCTGGTGGTATTTGACCGCTGCATTTGTCTTTAACACGAGCAGAATATTAGATTAGAGAAAATTTGTTTCCTGAGCAAAATTCCTACTTAACAGCATCTAAGCACCCTGCTTAATACTTTTATGTCCGTCTTGGTGTTTCTGAAAAATGGGTGGCTTCCATTTAGACGCAGTGATTAATTTGGAGGAGCAGGCTGAAAAGAATAGTTGCTTTGGTCTCTAAAGATAGTTTGTGTCCTTCAAGCAACAAGGGGAAAACCAGCTTTGTCTTAATTTATCATGTTGCTAAACGTGTGTCAGCACACCAATGACTAAATTCCATTACTGCTAGCTATTCAGAGTGAGCTTCCTTCAATCATGGCCTCGGGTTGTTTATCTGAGGCTAACTACTGGAGCTGGTTGCTGCTGCTGCTCAATTCACCAGGCTGGTTTCCATCACAAGGCCTTTTCACTGGCCAGGCCCTCTGCCTAGGAAGCCCTTCCCCAGGTGCCTTGGTCTCTCGCCTTTTATAAGTGCTTACCACATTTTCCTGATAGTCTGTACATAAGTGAAAACCCTGACTCTCTCCCCGCATCTGTCCTTCCTGAGTTATTTTATATTTTAATAATGCTTATTTGGATCTAAAAATATAAATTTTAATTAATTACTTGTTTCTTCCTCCTCCTACAATATAAACTGTACAAAGAAAAAAAAAATTCTGTTGTTTATTTGTGAAGCCCTGGTGTTTAACACAGAAAAAATGTTCAATAAATGTCTATTGAATGAATGAGTGAAAACTATAGGTGTTACTGTTATCGTCTTCATTTTGTAGGTGGGTATCTAACCTGAGAGAAGATAGAACAGCCAGGGCTGGAACCAGGGGGCCGACTCCAGAGCCTTCGCAGTGAGATGTAGGGAGAATGTGTGCTACTGTACTTCTCTCAGACCTTCAGTGAAGGGCTAGATTTGACCTGACTGATGAAAATAAAAATGTAGGAATGTTTTCGTATTAAGGATAAGTGATTCTTAAGTTATATTATGGGAAATACAAAACAAAAAACTCCACTATACTCTGCTTTTTTTTTTTAAATGAAACAGTTACTGTTATCTCTAAATTTAAAAAAAAAATGTGTTTTCCAATTAAGAAAATTATAAAGAACTCTAATTAGAATGGTGTCAAAAAAGTAATATAATTGAAATATTGTGTATTTCGCATTCACTTATCAGGTTATTAAGATTCAATACTCAATATCATATATAAATTTCTGTCCATCATTTAGAGAAGGCTGGCTAGAATTGTAATTAGAAGAAAAATTAATGATTTTACAAATGTGTTTTAAGACACGTATATGCACATGATCAAAGCTTAATACTCTAAGAATCCATGCTTCTGCTGATTTCTCCAATTATTTGTTTTATGTGTTATTTCTTCCTTTAGATATGGCAAATATATACCATATATATATATATATATATATATATATATATATATATTATATGGTCTTTATTGGTATTTATACTAGAGCTAACACTTGTAATGGATAGATTTAAGAACTCTGAGCCAGATAACATCATTTCCCCTTGCTTAGTTGACTGAGGAATTATGAATCTTCTCTAATTACTATACCATTTGCCACAGATCCTGAAATAACAACAAAGAATTGCCTAAGAGGATAAAAGAAAGAAAACAATCAAATAAGGATTTCCTTCTAAATCCTGGGTCTTCAAAGCTTCCAATAGGGGCATAACCTCACATGAGAATCAAGTAGGAAAATTATTGGCTCCCACAATCCTTAAATGCCTGACATTTAAACCATCAAATAAAACTAAAAAAATACTTTAAAGTATCTCAGAGGTGGAAGTAATTAATTTGGCTGGGAAATTTGAGAATCCTCTAAGAATTCTTCTCTATTATCATTTTAGTAACATAACAAAATAAGGACTTATATACATAAAATGACACCATAATCAATGTAACCTCGTCCTCTCAAAAGGAATAAATATTAGAGTAGACCTGTTAAGAAAAGATCAGCCTTAATCTGGACTTAAAAGTATTTGCACAAAGCTACCAGGCTTCAGAATCTATTTCTCCTGGCATTTATGAAAACACAAAACAATAAATTGTCTCTCAAAAACAGCCACATGCTAATAAGCAAACGCACAGAAATGACAATATCTATAGCAATCTGACAGGTATAAATGACAGAGAAAAACAACAGAAATAATTTAATGTGAGCTTTTTAATGATAAAACACAGACTCCAGATATGCATAATTATGTGTTTTTCCAAATTTTATTATTTGCAGTTTCATTTATTTTTGCTCACACTTTTCTAACAAGAAAAATATAAAACATCTACTACCAATGTCATTTTGTGTGCTTAAAAAAATTTATTTTGTTTATCACTCCCTACTCTAAAAATTGTATTGTAATTTACTTAATGAAATTAAAATTTTTAGATTTAGATCTAAAACCATAGGGGTTTTATTATTTCACTGTACCTTACTATTTTTTTTTTTGTTTTATTTGGTGTGTGTGTGTGTGTGTGTGTGTGTGTGTGTGTGTGTGTAATGTGATAGCCTAACTTCCCCCCTCCCCCCAACCCTCCCAAAAAATAATATCTTGGCTTGGAAGAAGATATTTGTTATTTAAGCTTAATTAGAATTTAACTACAGTGAGGGTATAAGGGAGAAAATAAGGCCTCCAGTAAGATCGTTGTTGCCATAATTCACGAGGAAGATGTTAGTAGGGAATGAGGTCAGATACAAACAAATCCTGCAAATATTTTAAAGACAGATCCAATGAGATTTGCTGATGGGTTACACTGGGAACTAAGGTCAAGAGATGAAGTCTGAGAAAATAGGAGAGGGTAGTGACTGCTCTTTACTGAGATCATGAAGACTGAAATCAGCTAGTTGTTTTCTTGATGAGGAGAGGAGTGGGCGAGGGGTTTTGGGAGTTTTAACATTTTTAAATTGGGGATGCTTATAATTTAACTAATTGGCAACAGAAGTGAGCAATTGGATATGTTTGTAATTCAGAGGAGAGGTGGGTTTAGAGATATGAGGATCTTCAGTGTATAAGTAAAGTTATACAATTGGATAAAGGGACTGGGGGAGGTCCAAGGAGAAATCAGCAAGGAAAAACAAGAAGTGGCCAATAAGGTAGAATTACAAGCAGATGAGTCTGTCGTTATGGAAGCCTTGTGAAGGAAGTGTTCATGGAGAAGGCACTTTTGTGAGGCACAGATTAAGTAATCCAGCAAAGCTTCTCCCATTGAACCTGGCACCTTGTAAACATTATTTGTTCTTATTCAGTTGTTCAGGACTCATGTGTTAGTAGTCCGGGAGAGACTTCTGGCCATCCATTCATTGTGGTAGCTTATAGAGTTGTTTTATGACCAGGGCTATGTAATAATGCACATCAAAGCTATCTGATCTTCCAGTGGAAACAGCACCTGCTGTTCTGGACATGGAAGTTGCAACTTGTAAATAAAATTCTTCTAGCCATTTCTCAGATACATCCTCTCTCCCTGGGTCATACTTGGGTAGATTCCTCTTACATCCTTTTTATATCATCTATGAGAGGCCCAATGCACAAAATCCGTGCAAGGGATTCTGCCCTCGCAGCCCCGCCCTCACAGCCCCGCCCTCACAGCCCCTGCTGCCTCTGCCAGTTCTGGCAACCCTGGTTTCATCTGGAAGGTCATCTGGATAGTTGTTCTGCTATTCGGTCTAATTAGCATATTAGCTCTTTATTATATATAATATTCATATTTTTTACTCATCTCTTCCATGACTCATTGGAAAAGAAAATTGTTGAGTGCTTTAGTTTTTAGGTCACATTCCCTTCTCCAGTGCCACAAAGTAGAGTGTGTGTCTTTATTTTGGGTAAGACAGGAGCTCCAGCGGCGCAATCAGTTAGCGCATGGTACTTATTTTGGGTAAGAGAAACCCAGAACTCAAAGTGAGAAGCTATAGGTTTTAATCTTCTCTGACTTGAGTGACAGGAAGGCAGGGGGAAGCAGGATAATATTTATTGGAAACATAGAATGTGGCAGATGCCAGCCTGTGTGACTTGGCATAGATTGTTTTACTTAAACCTCCTAATATCTATTAACTTTTATATTATTATGCATTTCACTTTGTCAGCGAAGAAATTGAGAAATGATCACACAATAAGTGGAGCTTGGTTTTAAATTCAAGCTGTCTAGCTCTATTATGCTTTCCTGAGTTGATAAATTTTGAGTAGAAAAAAGAAGAAAAGTGTGTTAAATATTCTCTTTACATATAAACATTTATGTGGAGTTTAATACATTGGTATAAATTATAGACTCAGGCAAAATTAAATACATAAACCTTAGGAAAATCACTGCTGAGTTTTTCCACCTGGTAAGATTATATATGAGTTTAGAATTTATTTTTCTTATTCACTATTATGACTTTCAGAGGAGATAAAATGACAGAAATTCTGGGATCATATATGAAATTTTTTATTTTATATTTTGCCATTAGCTAATTTTTAATCTTTATGCTATTAGTCCTGGGCATTCTGTGGTGTTAGTTTCAAGTTTTTATATTACACTGTACTGATTAGGAGCCATACCAATTAGTTGTTAATTGAATTATGATTTCTCTCTGAAGGCAACTGATCGAGAGGGAGACCCAATAACATATGCCATTGAGAAGGGAGATCCTCAGCGAGTTTTCAATCTTTCAGAAACGTAAGTTGAAAATGATTTCTGATTTTTTTTTCTTTTTTAAATGTTAAATAAAGTACTTGTAGTAAGAGAGTGGACTTCTAATTAAAGGCTTTCGGCAGTTTGTAGTTTATTTTAGATGTTTTCTATGAATATTAATAAGCTGGGGATGGGGTGGCTATTCTGGATCCAGAAATTTTACCCAGAGATTATTTATTTTAAACGTTTTCACTAGGTAAAATCCACTGAGGTGGGAACATTTTATTTGCAGAAATAACCTGGCATCAGTTAGGTCCCTTTAACATTGTCAGCTGCTCATAATAACAAGGGCATTTCTATAAAGAGCAAATTGTTCATTCAAAGGGAATTTTGTAAAACAAAGTACTTTCAATTCAAACAAATTTAAGGTACCAGCAAAGTCCATCATTCAACTTGTGAATAATGTAGACATATTCTAAAAATGTTAACGCAAAAAATATTGCATATCTATGATAAGTTCCTTTGGAGTTTATTCTACTAGTGTCATTCAACTCACCTCTCTGAACATATCAAAGATAAAGTTAACCACAACCACTGAGAAAACTGGTAGCAGGCATTAAGAAAGGATTGAGGTTTGTGGAGAGATCATTAGCTTTCTTCTGAAATAGCGAAGAAGCTGTTCTATTGTCACAAGTGGCTGGTTGTTCAAGAGCTGTGCTTACTGCCTGTCTGGTGTTTTCTGTGAAGTCCTGAGTGGTTTCACTCCCTGAAAGAATGGAAACCTAAACTTATCCCATGATTATAAAAGGACATTTTGACAAATGAGCCACACATTGCTTCAGTCTCAGAAACATTGGTACATGATGTCAAACCAAGGAAATCATATGTGGTCACCTAGTCTTGTGAGGAATAGTTGGAATTTCACATTGAATAAGATGTTATAACCATGAATCAATATGCCTAGAAACTGGATTTTCCAGACTTCAGATCTTACAGATGAAAAAACTTCCACATAAAAATGGAAAGACATAACTGTTTTGAATTTTGCCCTATCAGTACATACAAATCATAAATGAGCTATAACCAAAAATCGTCATTAAGTAAAGAAAAAAAAAGTCGATAGAGGCACTTTAAAAGTAATCAAGCCTATGTGGTACTGATTTAAGAATAGATGTAGAAATTATTAAGGATAAAGCTTAAGGGCCCAGAAATAACTCCTAACATTTATGGCCAATTGATTTCCAGAAACAAAGGGCCCTGGCAATCCAATCAGGAAAGAATGATCTTTTCAACTAATGAAGCTGGCACAGCATGCCAAAGAATTAAGTTGAATCTGTATCTCAGGCTATTCACAAAAATTAACCCAAAGAGGATAGACCTAAGTATAAGAGATAAAATTGTATAACACTTAGAAGAAAATACAAAAATCTATGAGGTTTGGACTAGGCAATGCTTTCTTAGCTATGCCACAAAAGCATAAGTGCTTAATGAGAAGACTGATAAGTCAGATTTCATCAAAATTTGAAAAGAAAAAAAGAGTGCTTCAAAGTATACCATCAAGAAAGTGAAAACAGCCCACAGACTGAGAGAAATTATTTTCAAATAATGTCTATGATAGGGACATATATCAAGAATATATTAAAAAACTATTAAAACTAAAAAATAAACAGAATTAATCCAAATAAAAACAGATAAGAACTTGAATAAACACTTCTTCAAAGAATATATATTAGTGACCAATAAACAAATGAAATTTGCTTCTAATCACTAGTCATTAGGGAAATGTAAATTAAAATAATGAGATACCACTTCACACCCACTTAGAATGGCTATAATGAAAAGGAAAGGAAAGAAGAGTAAGGGTGAGGATGTGGAGCTGTCAGCATCTTCATATGTTTCTGGAGGAATGTAAAATGTGCACTCTGCAAAACAACTTGTCAGGTCTCTAAAGGATAAACAGAGTTACCATATAACCCAGCAATTTCACTCATATCAACTTAAGAGAAATAAAGACATGCACTCACACAAAAAGTTGCACAATGTTCATAACAGAATTAGAATCATTTACAATAGCAAAATATGCACTGTCTACAGATGAATGGATTCACAAAATGTATATCCACACAATGTAATATTATTTGTTAATAAAGGAGAACGAAGCCTTGAAACATGCTGCAGCATGGATGAAACTTAAGAACATCATGCTAAGTGAAAGAAGTCATTCACAGGACCACATGTGATATGATCTCATTAGTGTGAAATGCCAGAAGAGGCAAACCTATAGAGACAGAAAGTAGACAAGTATTATTGAAGGTGGGGGGCAGGGAAGAGGGGAGTGACTGCTAAGGGATACAGTGATGAAGATGTTCTAAAATCGATTTTGGTGATGGCTTAGCAACTCTGCAAATATACTAAAACTTATTGAATCATATGCTCTAACTGGGTGAATTCTATGATATGTGAATTTTGCATTAATAAAACTATTTAAAAGAGAGAGAACCCTGAATATTTCACCTGCCCTAGTAATTAGGAAGCCCAGGTCTGTCTTTCTTACACTCTCTCTCTTAAAAATTTATATTCCTGGGTTTTTCCTCTGATCCTGAAGGATTTTACAGCTACTGGTTGTGAACGCTGATGAGCCATCCATTTTACAAAAGAAATTCTCCACTTGTTCTGGTACCCTAGCAACCATTTCTCTGCTACCTCTCATCTCCGCTTTTGAAACCAAAGACACCTAGGTGGGGTCACAGAAGTTCTTTAAGCTGAGAAAGATGTCAATACAGCATCCTCTTTGACTAAACTCACCACAATTTAATACTACAGCTCTTAGGTCAAATTCAAACAGCCATCTCCTTAAATACAATCTGATTCTAGGACAGTGTTAGGGAATAGAGAATCCCCCCTTTCCCTTCTTAGTTAGTTCTTCTGGCTGGTCTAAGAACTAAATTGCCCTGAGACAAGTAAAAAGGAGTATATTACCAAATTTAAATTTAATTATGGAAGTACAGATAGAGATTCCATAAGAATATAGGGTCTGGTGACCAATTAGGCAGTTGAGGTTTGTATGCCATCTTAAGCAATGGGGAAGAGGATGGGGATAGTTGCTTGGGACTTCAAGTGGTGGAAGGTAATTCGCATGGAAATGGGAAAGCATATGTTTAGTAAACAAATATCAGCTGTAACCTAATAATAGGCACAAGGAGAACTTTGAGCAAATGGACCTTGCTCGGTTCCTGTGTCTCTCCCACACTAATTCATATTAAACTATAGTTACCTGTGATGGTATCTCCTTTCCTGGAGCAGGTCCTCTATCTAAATTCTTTTAGGAAGTTAGAGGGAATGTCAAAGTTTCTTCCTAAGTCATGTGTTTCTAAAAAATATAACCAGCTTAAAATAATCAATACCAACAAGGCATATTTTGGGGCAACAAAC
The DNA here is from genome assembly GCF_014108245.1 of Pipistrellus kuhlii. NCBI lineage: Eukaryota > Metazoa > Chordata > Mammalia > Chiroptera > Vespertilionidae > Pipistrellus > Pipistrellus kuhlii. Next base: position 21,204,110 of record NW_023425460.1, read on the forward strand.
TTTGCTCTCCTTCAACAGTGAGTATAGGGCAGAACCCTGTGATGATTGCATACTTTTTTTTTTTTTTGCCTTTGTTCATGCTTTTGATCTCATATTTAGACATCTATTGTCAAATCCAGAATCATTAAGATTCTCCCCTACGTTTTTGTCTGAGTGTTTTATGATTTGAGTACTTATATTTAGATTACTGTTTCATTTTTATTTAATTTTCACATATGGTGTAAAATAGTGCAATTTTATAGTTTCACAATTTCCCATCGCCTCAGCACCATTTTCCCTATTGAATGATCTTGGCATCTTTGTTGAAAACCAATTGATCACAGATGTACAGGTTTATTTCTGGACAATTTTGTTCCATTCTCCAGGATTCATGAGCAGTTTTGAATGCCCTAATTTCCCAGAAACTCTTTGCCCAGTCCCACCCCCCTGGCTTTTGGAGCTCTTTCTATGACTCAGCTGTATCTTTTGCCTCAAGTGGTATCAGATTATACTTTCCTTATATAATGTTTTCAAAAATACCCATACTTTTCTGCCTTGAAGGAGTTCTGAGTTAGAGAAAACAAAGAAAGCCTGTATTACATCTTAGGACAGCTTCTAGATTAGTTGGATAGACAAACACAATTCTTTAAGAACAAGGATAGCTCTGCTCCCTCCAGAAACAGTGGGAATGGTGACTGCCATCCTCAAGTCTTCTCCAGGGCAGGGCATGGAGACAAGGACAAGTGTAAATGTTACAAAGCCTGCCCACCATTTTTAAGTTGCCTTTTTCTTGACTCTGCCTCTATTTGGTTACTGCCAACCTTTGACTGTTCTCCAGAATTCTATCAAAGTTGGTTCTGACCCTTTCTCCTTCAGTTTTTCAATGTTTTTGTGGAGAGATCATCTAAGACTTAGAGCTTCCTGCTGAACCATTTTCACTGACATCCCTCTTTTGCAATACATTTTCAATCCTGTAAACTTCAAGTAGCACTATTATTGATGTTTCAATCAGAAGTGATTCTTACATATATTTAATATGTATACATACAAGATTTACTGAATCTATAAATGTAGCCCAATGTATGCTGTTCTATAACTTCAATCCAACTGTTAGAAAGACTCCATAGACCATACTGGTTGCCACTGTGGTCCCTCCTGTGTCAAAGAGGCCCCATGTCCCAATTATGCCCCAATTAATTAATTATCTGCCTAGATTTAGTGGGAAATACTCAGGTGAGTAGGGGTCATCAATAATGGCCTATTCCCTGGTACTTCAATGTCTAGACAGATGAGCCAAACCGGAACAAATGAACACACAAGACAGAATTAGTATGCAATCACACAGGGTTTATTTACCTATTCCTAGTGAGTCCTATGCGATGCACACTGAAGGAAGGACGATGAAAACAGAGATAAGCAGGTGGCTACAGTTGGTTCAGACTCACACAGCAGAGCAATCAGGGGCTTGTCTCTCTGAGCGACATGGAATCCTCCTCTTATCAGTCCAGAGAAATGGACTGAAGAAGGTCCCGTGCTTATATAGGCAGTAGTAAACAACTTGTGTCTTATCATTGTGGGCCAGAGGTGTACCGTATGCTTGGAGCAGGGCATTTACACTTTAATGTATAACATGGCTCTAAATGGAAATATATAAATTATATAAATATAGTGGTTTTTCTAATTCATTGTATAAGAAAGAATATAGAGTCTTGATCTTTAAACTGAGGGGGGGGGGCAACAATATCTTAGTTTTCTTTATTATACTGTGGCTAGGTTTTCAGATTTCCTATTAAGTTACTTGCAAATAAGTCTCAGAAGTAATAAATGTCATACTTTTCTCTGAATGTCATTTTAGAATGAGATTATCTGAACCATGTGTGGTGTGGAAAGTTGATCCAAATCTAAGTGTTATGAACTACTCTAGTAATTGGGTTACAATTATTTTGATAAAAGCATTTTAAAAATGTACAAGAGGTAGAGGCAGTGTTTTCATAACCATGCCATATGTTCATAGCATTTATTAAGTCTATATCAACAACAAGAGTAACAGACTCTGATTTTGATTCATTGGTGTTGACTTTCTATACCCCAGGACCATATGTGGTGTTAATTGCTTAAATTCCACTATCACAGTAAAAGGAGCTGTGTTAAAATTATGTCATTTGGTTTGGTATTGTAATTTTTCATTCTTGCTAAGAAATTCAACAACCTTAAAAGACTTATGATGTTCCCCATGAAGCTTAGAATCATACATCTTATATACTTAAGATGAGTTTGATGAAGGAGAAAAGCATAGCAAAAGTAGTTCAGGATAGCAGGAAGACTCCCCTGGGGTAAAATGCCTTTCTGCCTTATTTGTTTGTTTGTTTTCTCTCTCACTAGTACTGGGATTCTAACCTTAGGGAAAGCATTGGACAGGGAAAGCACGGATCGCTACATTCTCATCGTCACTGCACATGATGGCAGGCCAGATGGGGTGAGTACTCTCCCTGGGAAAGGGTTTTAAAAATAGTATTAAAGAAACTGAGAGAACTTTGTAGTTTTACATTCTAAAAAAAAAAAATTGTATCACTCTCGCAAATTCATGAATAAGTCTCTCTCTCTCTCTTTTTTTTTTTTTAATCTGGAGCAACTATTAAAATTATTCAAAGTGCTCTTTTCTCCAGTAGGTTCCTTTATTAATAAATGAACCTATACTCTTATAAACACTTTTGACCTGACAGAATAGATACTTGTGTTTGACATTTTTACTCAATTTATGGGGAACATGAAATCTAACTTAGTCTAGAAAGTATTCAGTTGTATCCATCAACAACAGCCCAGCACTCTGGGAATTTTACTATATTGGAACCTCTTTCCTTTAATGTCACTTTGTGAGGTGGAGAAGTGTTAAAAGGGAATTTGTGGATACATGCCTTGAAGCACTTAGGAAAACAAATTGATTCCACGGTGGATTTGTAAGCAGCACTCAGAATCTGTACTAATCCTTGATGATTGCAGTGGTTTAAAGGGACCCTAAAATCTAGAGACAATAAATTTTGTTTTCTCTGTGCTCTAAAATTAGTTTTAAGAGTAAATAGTTTAGTCATTTTGAATTGTTTTAAGACAATTCAGCTGTATTCTCTAAACAGTGCCAGGCACAACCACCGCTATTCTGATTTTTAAGCATGGTAACATTTCAGTTTTTGGCACCAAATCACTTAGACTATTTTTTCACCATTTCTATGCCACAGTTTTTTATCTTTGGGGATTGTTTTTGCGGGTGAGGAAGGTGGTTTTGTGTGTGTGTGTTTCAGAGAGGAAGGGAGAGGGAGAGAAAGATAGATGAGAGACAATCATTGATGAGAGACATCAATGATGAGAGACAATCATTGATTGGCTACCTCCTGCATGCCTCACACTGGGGATTGAGCTCATAATCCAGACAAGTGCCCTGACCTGGAATCAAACTGTGACCTCCTGGTTCATAGGTCGATGCTCAACTCCTGAGCTACACCAGCCAGCTGTGTGTGTTTGTTTTTATCAACTGTATCTAGACCCACTCAGCACTGTCCTCTGTCCTCTAGAAATAATTTCAAATTCAGTATAGGTATATAGGCAAGAATTACCCAATTCAAATAGTAACACATCTACCATTTTCTTGAAATGATTTATTTGATAAATATGATAAATTGTTTGGGACCATATAATGATCTTCTCACACTTACTTGAGGCTGATTGCTGAGAAAATTTCACCATGATAAAAACATATCAAATTTATACCTGGAATGTGTTATCACCTTAGTTAAAAATCAGAAAAATAGAGGTAATTAATTAAATTTGGTAATTATAATTTGCCAATTATGAGCTAGTTGTCATTTTTCAAACATTAGATAAACAGCTAATATCTAACATAAAATTTACAGACACACTATGTTAATCAAGGGTATTGCATAAATATAAGTACTTCTTAGATTTCATTTTTCCTCACCTCTAATATCTAAGTATCTTCCACTATTGACTCCACTATTTACTAAAACTGTTCTGTAAATTTTATGTTCCATATTTGCTGTTTACCTAATGAGAAACTTGAGAAGAAAATAATTGAAGAACTTGATTTGTGATGAAAGTTTAATGGGTAACTTGGCTAGGAAATAAATGAGGGAACAATTCTAAAGAGGAGCAGGAATTATTTATTCAGCATAGAATAAGGGCTATAATTAGAGTGAAGTAAAATTAATGAGGAGCATACAGGTCAGCCATTAGGATAGAAAAAAAGATTGTAATACAAGCTTTGAGATATTAGCTGGGGCCTTTTAAGCCTGATCTTAAAAGTAAATTTTATTTGACAAAAGAACAGCTTAGGTATATTAGAATATCAGGCATTTTTATTTGACAAAAGAACAGCTTAGGTATATTAGAATATCAAGCATAGTCTCAATGTGCTGATTTTGGTTTTGTCCACATTAAAAACTAAAAATAAGTTCAGGGTTAAAATTAGTAGTTTGGTTCCTTCTAGAACATCCCCCTCCTCTTCCTCCCCCCAGTAATTTGTGTATTTCAATTCCTTTTGGCTAAGTTACTTAGCATTTCCAGTTCCTAATTTTTATATTCTTATAATCATTGTCTCATTCACTTTTAAAATTTTGATTCTTTTTATTGGGTTTATTATTTTCAAAAGTTTACCATGAGATAGTATCAGTAGAGAAAGAAATATTTGATTTTAAACAAAAAGTTCGGTAAATTTTATTCATATAATTTTATGCATGGACTTGTGGACACAGAGAGTAGATTCCTAAAAAAAAAAAAAAGTGATTACAGAATGATAATATTCTCATATTGTCATAACATTTTTTTCTTATTTAAACATTTAAACATATCCTTTGCAAAATTATAGTGAAATTAACCCATTAACCTTAAAAATCCTGGATCTCAAGAAAGATGTTTAATGAGCATAGACACCGTATGGATGGACTTTTCTTAAATCAAAATGATTACCAGCACTATGTGTGAAACAAATTGTGAAGATATAATTTTAAAATGTTATCATGAGAAACCCCATCCCTTACCACCCCCAGAAGAGTTTAAGAAAGAAGAGAACTAATATGCAGTTGGTCATTGCTAATTTTTTGTAGACAACATTGAAGAAATTTTATATGGCATTCTTACATTTTTTCCCTTTTTCCTAAATTTAGTTTGTCAATAATAGTTTTAAAAATCTATTCATATAAATTAAATATCTCATGTAATACATACTTGTTAATATTGACTTCTCATGTAATACATACCTGTTAATATTTAGATTTCTTTAGTTTTATGATTACAAAAAATAAAATTTTATAGATTTTAATATTTACATTTATTTGAAATTACTTGCAAATTTATGAAGTTGAAAATTTCTTAACAAGGCTGCTATTATTCTTTACTCCAATATTTTCACATTTTAGCTGAAATAGACTGATTGAATTTTGTGTGTTATAAGCAAATTTTTAAGCAGTTATATTTTACCAAATTTATTTGTTATAATATATATGATAGCTCCCAAATGCATTTTGAAGGAATACACATTTCACTTCCTTTTTTTTTTTTTGAGTGTGGCTCTTCCACAAAATACCATTGCCTAGGCAAGTGTATTTTGAAGAAGGGACATTATAAAAAGTTTAAGATTAAAATTGTGGCTTTCAAAAGAAATCTCAATCATTATACTGTTGATATTTGGCTCTGTTGACTAATGAGTTTGCCGACCACTGCACTAGGAAGAAAAGAAAAAATCTCTACCCTTTTAAGGTCCTTGGCTGGGTCTTAAAATTAAACTGACAAAGATTAACAGGAGAAAGCATACACGTGCACTTACTATGTTTTATATGATGCGGTAGCCCCCATAAGGAAATGAAGACCTAAAAAATGGTGAAACTCACCTGCTTTTATAAAAGAAGCACTTGTGCAAAAGTGACTAATTTGTGTATGGAGGCTAAAGGATGATTAAGATTATCCTAGCATGGTCTGCTAGTGTAGAATTCTCTTGGTCTCAACTTCTCACTCTTGGTAAGAATGTTTGTTTCTGATATGGGGAGGGCCTCTTTCACATAGGCGTTTCATATCCTACTTTTAAGGGGGGGGGGGGGGGGAGAAGGTCACCATGTTTCTTCTGTATTTGCTGCTTTCCAAGTGCCTTCAATTCAAAATAGTCAATATGACCAGGTGTCATATTTTGGGGTGATATACTCTGCTAATGCTGCCAGAGCAACCTCTGGCAGCATTAGCATTTAAAAATGTGGCCATAAAAAACAGGAAATCCAAACCACAGTAGCTTAAGCAAAACAGGTTTATTGGTCTCAAATAAAAAAAAAAAAGCTACACATGGGCAGGAATGGGGTTGTACAAGGCCTCAAGACCATCAGGAATGCCTGCTCCCTATTTCCTGCTCTGCCATTTATCGTGTTTACTTTATTATTCATTCTTATTACCTAACTAGTGGCCCAGTGCACAAAATTCATGCACGGGGGTGGGGGTCTCCCTCAGCCTGGCCTGCACCCTTTCCAGTCTTGGATCCCTTGGGTGATACCTTTGTGGGATCTAGCCTAAACAGACAATCATGTATCTCTCTCGCAATCTGGAACCACTGGCTCCTAACCATTCACCTGCCTGCCTGCCTAGTTGACATATAGTGTGATTTTATAATTCACTAGTTCTTTTGTTTGTGTGTTTGTTTTTTTGTTTGTTTTTTTCTGGAGAGGGGGAAAAAATCTACAGAAATGTTACATTTCAGAAAAAAAGGAGTGCATGTTCAAACAAAAGCTTGCCACCCATACAATCTGATCAAGAGGAGGGTAAAACCACTTTCTCAAAGTTAGCCTTTAGTAAATACTTGACATTTTCAAGATGCTTTCCCTTTAATTTCATCATTTGCATTTTCTGTTTTTGAGCCTCCTCCTCTTTTTTTTTTTTTTTTAACTGAGAAATAGGAATAGGAATGAGATGCTTTTCAGAGAGACAAATGCCACAGTTAACAAGTAACTGACAATAAAATAAAAATAACTCCTCTCACATTTAATCTTTTTCTTTTCTCTTTAAGACCTCAACTGCCACAGTAAATATAGTGGTGTCAGATGTCAATGACAATGACCCCGTGTTTGATCCCTATCTGCCTAGAAATCTAACTGTGGTGGAAGAAGAAGCCAATGCCTTTGTGGGTCAAGTAAGGGTAAGTGGAATATGTCTTAGGTGATGGGGTACCAGAATTATGTGAAAGCTGTCGGTGAGAGTACTTGGGTAAAATGCAAGATGGTGATGAAGTGCATGCATTCTCAATCACTGTGCCATATATCTTTCAAGGTTTTTTAAAAAAAAATCATATTTCCATTTGAATTTAACTTTTAAGATTTAGTTAATTTATATTTTATCGCCATAGTATAATTTAACAGTGATTCATTTAAGCGTATTCTTTTTAATTTAATTTATTTTATTTTCTGTAATTATAATAAAGTATTTTACAATAAATATGTATCTAGCTATATTATAAAGTATAAATTTGGAAATACACTTCTCAGAATACAAATGCTTAGATGTAAATTATTTTGGTGTCTGAACATGTTTTTAGCTACTAATCTCTTTACCTTAAGTATTAACATACAACTGTTGTCCAGCATACTCAACACTCATTTCTAGACATGTTCTCCTAATTTCTAACTGGACATACTAGCCAATTTCTGTAGCTGTTTTTGTGAAAAATCGAGTTAAAAAAATCAGAGAGTATTTCTCAGTTAGGCCATGATTGGTTTTGAACATAATTCATGGTTTAGAAGCCACCAATGAGGGCCAGTTTTGAGGAAGTGTACATATTTTGAGGCATCGAGCTCAGCGGAGGCATTTATATGGTCTCCGGGCAAGGAAGATAACCCCTTCTGGAAGGAGCAAATCACTCAGGCATCCTGAGTGTATGTTTCAGGATTTCACCTCTTTCCAGGTAAGGCCTTGGGTTTTGAATAAGAGGTTTGCTGGTGCTTGGAAGTAAGACTTCTTTACAATTTAGCTACCCTTACCATTAGGCAAAGTGTCTGGTTTTCATTCCAATATTCTCTCTGGCTTAAAAAAAAAAAAAAAAAAAAAAAAAAGAGGATTTCTTTAAATGCTGTATTAGAGAACTTCTGACTTTCATGCCATGTCCTGACATTTTGAAAGGTTAGGCTGAGCCCCTCCGTTTTTCTCTCAAAGCATACGGATGATATAAAAGCTACCACCTCCACAGTCAGTACTGCTCTCATCTTCACTGTCTCTCTCAAATCCTGGAGACACTGCACCGGGCGCACATCTCCTTATGCCTTTATGCCATCCACTTCTTGACAGGAAAGAGTCTTAGTACCTGAGCTGTTCCATCATGTCAGCAGGTCTTGATGCCATGGGAACAGCAAGCCACTTAACTCCAGAACGCTATGCAATACCTCTGGTGCCACACATTTTACTGTGGATTCTACAAGAAGAAACCTAGATGCAAAGATTCTGGTCTAAATAAATGAGAAATTCAAGTTAAGACTAATAGGGAAGTAAAGAAGCCATGACAGCCAGGAAAGGATTACTATTAACCATCTATCATAGGAAGGCTGGAGACTAATTTCAACGGCAATGGGAAATGGCATTAAACACCTTTTCTAGAAGTATTGATCTCAAGAATTGATAGGTCTTGCAAATCCTTACACTAGATCCTGAGAGTTTTTGGTCACCCGTGCTGGGGAAGAGGGTATATTTTCAGCACCCCTGCTTCCCATGTTAACAAGAAATCAGTTCTCTGTGATTCTGATATAAAGGCATCAGTCAGACCACAAATGCTAGCAGATGGAAGTTAACTAGTGTTAACTTGAGGGACAGGCATGGGGCCCTGACAGCTTCTTTACACCAAGCAAACAAGGTGATGAGAGGGGCATGCGCAGAAGACACATAGGAAGGAGGCAATAGTGAAGTGCACCTGTGAAAGATGAATACTGTTGAAAAGAATTTGGGAGGGATTGGAAACTGTCTAGAGAAAGGTAATTGTATTAATAAAAGCGTAGACAAATGAGAGTATGTGACATGTCCTAATTACAGTCAATAAGATGTGCCACATCCAAACATTTCTGTCCACCCTGTTGTAGAAGGTGATGGGGACCCCTGGCAATTCTGAGGTGTGACAGCATGAGATTTTAATTATGAAAACACTAGAGGCCAGTGCATGAAATTAGTGCACAGGTAGGGTCCCTAGGCCTGGTCAGCGATCAGCGCTGATCTGTGGGCACCAGCCTTGGCCAGCCTGGTGCCGCCTTCTTGCCGGCCTGCTGCTGGTCATCTCCCTGTGCAGAGAGACTGGCAGGGCGATCATCCCTCCCTTCTCTCCCTCCCCCCCCCCCCCACTCCACCTAGCTGGCACCCACCTTCGCTGGCCTGGGGTCTGTGAGCTGAAAATTTATCTGTGGGCTGAAAATTTATTTAGTTATGTCTACCAACTATTCAGAAAAATAAACAGGTATTGAAATCATTTAGGAAAACTATCTTTCCAATCTTAATTTACTGAGTATTGGGGAGATAACCCTTATAGAATATACAACTAATAACACATAAGTAGAAATTAACATAATGATTGATTTTTAGTTTATTTTAACTTATCTTTTCCTAGTGATTATTTGTCTTTGAAAGAATTTTTTTTATATTCTTGTTTTTAAACTAGATGGGAAATGGTCTGTATATTGAAAATTGAAATATAGCCCTCAGCACTCGTAATTTGATAAAGTAATATTTGTCCTGGTCTTTATGCAATACATTTTCTTTAACAAAGTAAAATGAGTTTGAAAGTTCAAGGGAAGAAAAACCATCCAGAGCAGGTGCATGCAACAGATTTCACACAGTTCTGGTCTAGAGATATTGTAATGTTCATAAAATTTTCATGCATCATAATGGTTTCCTGTTGCTGCCTACTGATAATTATATAATATATTAATTTCACTAAAAGACTGCTTGTAAAATTTAATTTGGTCACCAAAATTATTAGGACATATTTAAAACCAAGATATGTATGGTTAGTTAATTTATTGAATTTAAGTCATCAACTTCAGAGTTTTGTTCAAACAATGTTTTGGTATGCATAATCCAATATTTGGATTAAAATGTAAAATGAACATTTTATTAAGGTAGTTGTGTGGTATCAAAGTATATTAAATAGGAAGAACTTGTGAGGCAGTATTTATAGATTATACAGAGCAAAATATTTTATTGAGCATAGTAAAAAGTAAACTACTGGGCACTAATTTTTTAACATAGAACTTACTGTACACAAGTATAGTATACCACACTTAGATTTGAGAATTATATCCATATTTTCAATGCACTTGAGATAACAGTATTGTTGGGAGAAAAAATGTATTCAGAAAAAAACTTATCAAATGCAGTAAAAATAGTTTTTTTTTTTCTATATCAAGTGGCAAATATGTCACATTAATTATTTACTAAAAGGAAGGAGAAACACCACAAAGGACTAAGGTGGCTATGTCAGGGTTGACAGAAAAATCTGTGACTTCCAGAACCATGACAAATGAGTGAGATTATAGATTGAAAAAAATAGATACCAGGCAGATGCGATACAAGACAGAATTGAGCTAAAGAGGCCATTTGAGAACCAGTCGATAATCTGACAGTAATGGAATTTATGTCTACAGGAGTTCTGCAAACTTGACTTAAAAACGGTGAGTTTAGATGGGAAAATAGGAAGTTCTGATGAAATAGCCATTGATATAAAGACTTTACTTGTCAGAGTAATGCTTTCTTTGGAACCCTTTACAGTAGGGGTGTTGAACTCAATCAGAGAAGGGGCCAAAATCTAAAATCCAGCCTAAATCGCGGGCCGAATGGTTTACTGAACAGTCATAAACTGTCATTGTGATGGAAACGCAGCAGAGTGCAGTGATGACAGCGCGGTGCGGGCCACATTGCAAGGCCTGGAGGGACGGATTTGGCCCGCGGGCCTTGTGTTTGACACATGTGCTTTACAGTATTTCACAGGAAACTATAAAGGGTCTATATGCATGTTCTGACTCTAAACTGCATGCCAATAGTTCATCATTAAAGTGAGTTTCAGATATTAAACCTCATACCAACTCCTAGAAAAGTCTAGGTTGATCCAAGTCACTGGTTGTGCAGAAAATGAGAGAGGAGAGGCTATTTTTAAGTGTGTGTACTTGTATTGATTTACTTCTTATAATTAAACTAGAGCCCTAGTGCACAAAATTCATGCACTCAGGAGGTTCCCTCAGCCAGGCCTGCATCCTCTTGCAGTCCTGGAGCCCTCGGAGTTGTCTGACTGCAGTGATCCTGGCTTCTGGCTGAGTGACGCTCCACCTGTGGGAGCTCACTGATCACCAGAGGACAACACCTGCATTGAGCAGGATTGGGCCCAAACCAGTTTTCTTTGGCTCTCCAACATCCCTTGAGGGGTCCTGGATTGCAAGAGGGCACAGGCCAGGCCAAAAGACCCCACAGGTGCAAAATCCAGGCCGGGGAGTGACTTCGGAGGTTGGCCAGCCAGGGAGGGATTGGGGGAGGGCTCCAGGGCATGTCTGGCCTATCTCGCTCAGTCCAAATTGGCCCCACCTCAGCAGCAAGCTAACATACCAGAGTGCCCTCTACTGGTAAGTGCATGTCATAGCAAGTGGTTGAGCAGCCTTAGCATATCATTAACAAATTATGCTTTGATTAGTTGAACAGATGGCTAGACCCTTAGCATATTAGGTGTTTATTATATAGGATAAGATAAATAGTTGAAAATTCAGCTGGGTCCATTGTTGGGATTATGTATGTCATTTTAAACATGTTTAGTAAATTGCTTGAATGTGTTTCCCAGATTCTATATATTCCTAATACTGAAGGACCTGCTGGGAATAAATCATTCTACTGTGTAACAGCCAGGCAGATGATTTTGAATCCTGGTTGTTCAGAAGTGGGGAATCATGATGCTTAGTTCAATAGAATGTGTCATTTCCCTGTATTTCTCAACTAATGTCTGATAGATTTAATCTTGACTCTGAGTTGGGAAATGTAGAGAAGTTAAAGCAACATCTGTCTCAGCAAACTGGTGAGAGATGCTGGGTCCCAAAGAGAATTTCTTTGTACATGTGGCACAGAATTTATCGTCAGCAATGAGATGGTGTTCTTACTTTGGCATGCTTGCCACAGCAGGTGCTTGAGCGCATGACTTTGTGTTTATACTTGGGGTGAGTGGAGGTTTAGGGGAGAGCAGTGCAGGGAGGAAGCCTTGAAGCTCCTATCAGAGGAGTCTAACTTTTCTGATAGCATCTTCTTAAAGAGTTTCTCAGGGGCCTGAATTCTCCTGAAATGTTGTGACTCTGTTTCAGCATAGCCCTGAGTATGAATGCATACACAGATGAATCAGAGGAGGCATGCTTGGGGGCAACACTGCCAGTTAAGATGAAACAAGTTCTAAGCATTGTTCACAATATTGAGCAAGCTACTTCCAGCAAACTACCAATTAATACCTTCCAGAAATTATCATGCTGAACTGACTTCTTTTAACTCTAAGTAACAACAATAGAGCCCTGAGTCAACAAAAATGTTCTTCCAGTTCTAAAACAAAAGAGGCTGAATGTATTTAACCTGAAACACTAATGTTTTCCCAGTGTGAGATCTGCATGCTAAATCTCATCAGCAAGGAGGTAGTAGAGATTTTGTTTGAAACCCTTTAAGCAGTTTTAAAATCATTAGAAACTGCAGTGTTTAGAAGGGAGACGGGTAGTGAATTTCCTTCAACTAGACAATTTAATATTAAGCAAAATAAATCTAACTTTCAGTGGTCTGTCTGATTAATGTTGTGATCTCCCTGTGTGTGATCCTAAAAATGAAATGAAGATGGGGACCTTTATGGTCTTTTATTTATTTCTTATAGCTCAGCATGACATTCAACAGAGCCTGAAACTATAATACTTTTTTGTTAAGTAGGTGACAAGTGGGGAATTGTATGGCTTCTTTTGTCAAGCCAAACTATATAATGCAAACACTGTCCTCAGTCCATAAAGAAAAAAAATTCAAATTTTCCCAATTTGAAAAATTAGTGGCACACATTTAAAGCTGCTGCCTACAAATGGAGATATATCTACTAGTGTTTCTGGTGAATACTTTTGAAACTTGGTCATATTTCAGATATTCAACTATCAGTTCATAAATGGATTTGAAAATTGTATGCATTTATTGATACCTACCCTTTTAGTAGGTATTAGTCTTATTATTAGCAATGATAAAGAGTACATGTAAATTTTCATGCATTTGTGTGTGTATTTAAATGTCTACTCTGTCTAGTAAAAGAGTAACATGCAGATTGACCATCACTCCAACACATTAGGACAAAGATAGCCACCACAAGATGGCCAGCAGGGGAGGGCAGTTGGGAGAGACCAGGCCTACAAGGGAGGGCAGTTGAGGGTGATCAGGCCTGCAGGGGAGGGCAGTTGGGAGGGCAGTTGGGAGAGACCAGGCCTACAAGGGAGGGCAGTTGAGGGTGATCAGGCCTGCAGGGGAGGGCAGTTGGGAGGGACCAGGCCTGCATGTGTGGGAAGTTGTGGGGATCAGACCCCAAGGGAGAGCAGTTAGGGGTTATGAGGCTGACAGGGGAGGGCAGTTAGGGGTGACCATTTTGGCAGTTGAGGGCAGTTGGGGGGTACCAGGCCAGCAGAGGAGGGCAGTTAAGGGTGATCACACTGGCAGGGGAGTGCTTAGGGGGTGATCAGGTTGGCAGGCAGAAGTGGTTAGGGGCAATCAGAAAGGCACGTAGGTGAGCAGTTAGGAGCCAGCAGTCCTGTATTGTGAGAGGGGTGTCCAAATGCCCATTAAGGCCTGATCCTACCTGGGGATTGTGCCTAAATGGACAGTCAGACATTCCTTTAGGGGTCCTAGATTGGAGAGGGTGCATACTGGGCTGAGGGACACTGCCCTCTCCCCTCCCTCCGTGCACAAATTTTGTGCACCGGGCCTCTGGTAGCTCTCTAATCCCAGTTGTACAATGAATGATATCTCTTACCACCCTCATGGTCACCAATGATCTCTTTATTGCTAAATATAGTTTTTATCTGAATAACTTTACTACTGCATTTGAAATGGACCTCTTATTCTTGAGACTCTACTGTGTTTGCTCCTGGTTTTTATGTTTAATTATTTTTGCCTTCCCTTTATCTGATTCCTTCTTATTTATTTATTTTTTTTTTTTACCACAGCGAAAGATAATTTTTATTTGAGAAAAATGCACACTATATCAGTATACTGTACATATATCATAAAAGTTATTTTTAAATTTTTTTGTTATTTAAAGTACTAGAAGTTTAGTGCATGTAATTTGTGTGTGGCGGCAATCAGGGCTGATTGGGGCCTTCTGGCTTTCAACAGGGGCCTCCCTTCCACAGCAGCCAACTTGCAGCTGCTGGTTGGGTCCTGCCTTCCCCAGCTGACAGCTGCTGGTTGGGGCCTCCCTTCATTCCACACATGGTGGTGTCTGTGTCCATTGATTATGCTTATATGCATGCATACAAGTCCTTTGGTTGCTCTCTTAACCCCCTCCTCCCCTGCCTTCTCTCTGAAGTGTGACCGTCGGTTAGATGCTTCTTTGTCTCTGGATCTATTTTTCTTTATCAGTTTTTGTTTTTTATTGTATTCCATAAGTGAATGAGATCATGTTAAAGTTTATTTATCTTTCTCCAACGGGCTTATTTTGCTTAGCATAATGCTCTCTAGGTCCATCCATGCTCTTGTGAATGGTAAGAGTTCTTTCTTTTTTACCACAGTGTAATGTTCCACTGTGTGGATGTATCATGGTTTTAAAATCCACTCATCTGTTGATGGGCACTTAGACTGTTTCCAAATCTTACTATTGTTAATTGTGCTGCTATGAACATAGGGGTACATATGTCCTTTCTGGTTTCTTGGGATATACTAGTATTCTTAGGAGTGGGATTACTGGGTCAAATGGGAGTTCTATTTTTAATTTTCTGAAGAACCTTCATACTGTTCTCCACAGTAATTGCACCAGTCTGCATTCCTGCTTGCAGTGCACGAGGGTTCCTTCTTCTCTACATCCTCACCAGGATTTGTCATTTGTTGATTTGTTGATGATAGCCATTCTGATAGATGTGAAATGGTAGCTCATTGTTGTATTGATTTGCATCTCTTGAATGATTAGTGGCTTGGAGCATATTTTCATATGTCCATTGGCTATCTATATGTCTACTTTCAAAAAATGTATCTTTGAGTCATTTGCCAATAGACAAATGGAACAGAACAGAAAACCCAGAAATTGACCCAAGCCATTATGTTCAATTAATATTTACAACGGAGGCAAGGGCATGCAATTGAGTCAAGGCTCTCTCTTCAATAAATGGTTTTGGGAAAATTGGACAGATACATGCAAAAAAATGAAACTAGGTCACCAACTTACACCATACACAAAAATAAACTCAAAATGGATAAAGGACTTAAGTGTAAGAGGGAAACCATAAAAATCTTAGGAGAATCCATAGGCAGCAACATATCAGACATATGTCGTACAAATATCTTTACCAATAGAGCTCCAAGGGCAATGGAAACTAAGGAGAAAATAAACACATGAGACTACATCAAAATAAAAAAGCTTCTGTGCAGCAAAAGACACCATTGACAAAACAACAAGAAAGCAGGGAGAACATATTTGCCAATGTTATATCTGATAAGGGCCTACTCTCCAAAATTTATAGGGACCTCATACAACTTAACAAAAGAATATAAACAATCCTATCAAAAACCTTTTCTTTAAAAAATAGAGTATTCTTTTCTTTCTATCATTATTAATGTAATTGGAAGACAAAAACTGTACACAACATATAAAATTCGTTGATTTTAAGTCAGGAAATATGTACTCACTTTTGTTAACATCATCAGAATCAACATAATAGACATATCCCAAACCTCCCAAACAGACTTTAAATTTTGGAAGTACCTTCTCAGTGGTTGTTCTGATTCTACACATACCTTTGGGAACATCCAACACATGTTGAAGCTCACATTTTTAATTGCACTTGGATGTTTATGTCTCCATTGGTATGTTTTTAACCCTTTCTGCTTCTTCAATGTATACCTTCAAAAATATACTTATCTGTAAAACAAACCTACTTGTACGTCCTATAGTTATCTCAAATTCAACATCTTTAAGATTGAACCCTTCATCTTCCCCAGAAAGAGCTCCTTCTCCAGAGTCATGCATCTTGATTATCCATGCCGCAAGCTAAATGCTGAGGAGGCATCTCAGTCACCTCTTTCTCTCCCACTGCCCACATCCAGTCAGTCACCAACATTGGTATTTATTTTACATATCTCAAGTTATTCTCAAACTTTTCCTCTCTCCAAACAATCATTCCTCACCTAAGCTATTATTATACTCTCTTAATTGCTTATCTTGACACTGGTTCTGACACCTCATAATTGTCCTCACTGTAACTGCTGGAATGCTATTTCTAACAAACCAGCTGCACTATAGGAGGTATTCTACAATGCAACAAACAAGACAAACCTCCCACTACATCTTTCCCTCCAGGAATATTAACCTGCTTGTAATCACTAGTATGTGTCCTCAGAACTCTCCTTTGTCTCTTTCTTTGCCTCTGCTCATGCCCCCTGCCTTGATGTCTTCTTTCTCCCTTCTTTATTTACATAACTCATCCTTGAAAATTCTAGTCACCCATAATCTCTTTCAGACAATCTTTTCTGATCCCAAGAGTCTCCTACTCAGTGGCTCCAAATTATATTGTGCACAACTTTTTGATAGTTAGTAGGTCCTTGGGTTCCATGGGAGATTCGTTCCTATGGCATTGTGACACGATTTTCACTGTAAATTGGAATCCACCTACATAAGCACCTACGTCACTCACATGGAGCACATACACAGCAGGAATGAAGTGAAACAGTAAAATAAATTTAAAAGAAAGATAACAATTCATGATCTTTACCTGTGGTAAATAAGTAATAAAAAACATAAAGCACATATGTACATACATTGAAATGACAGAACTTTAAAAAAAATAAATAAATGGGAAATGGTACCGTAACCATGAAAACACGTGCATTGGGTCCAATGTAACCCAAGGACTATCTATACTTACTAAAGTATATTTAAGTTCCCTATATACACAATTTACTTGAAAACAGAGACTGTGTCCTATTGATCTTACAACCCTCACTACCCAGCCCAATAGTTGGCATTAGAACACTCTAAATTAGACCTAATGTATTAAAATGATCAAGAAATCTTTTCTTTCACAAGTGATTCATGAACATTATTTTAAAAAAAGAAGAGATATAATAAACTTCAAAATCTATATCTACATATTTGGCTTATTCACATACCTACAAGTAAATAAGTTTTCTTGATACATAGAGAAAAAGGTTTTATATTGAATGTCTATCAACTTTTACAATGCTAACATGTAGAATAGCACACATAGAGTTGATTTAAAAAGCAGTGTTAATGCACAGGACAATTGAGATTTATGTTGGCACAGGGCAAGATATTTACCACCCAGGAAACAAGGCAATAATAATGAAGGATGTTCCCAGGTAGAAGAAGATTGCATGGCGGAAAACTGTAACCAGCCTGCTTGGTTACATTTTAGAACTGTTTTCATTCACCCTTTTAAAATATATACCCTATTTAAATTATTTATGTTTATATAAAGAGAGATGCCAACTATTTTTGCCTCGCACCTCCCAGATCCATTCATCTGCCTGTGCTTTTTAATGCTGCATTACTTATTTATGAGATCCAACTTGGTACAAATTGCACTTCTGTTTTATAGACGGGTGAGAATTCATCGCTTGTTCACTTTAGTTGGATTCAGTCCTTCTCTACAAATGTTATAGCTCACTACAATTACTTACATTGAGTTTACTGCTTAAATAAGGAAGAAGCTTGACAAACAACTTTAGGTTTTATAGGAGTTATTCCAACTGTTTCTGAAACTTTTATTAAGACCATATCTTGTCCTTTAAACTTTATGAAAAGTGTATAATAAGTGATTTAAACATGACTGCACAATTTAATAAACACAACCCAGATATATAGTGTATCCTCAAGAAGGTACCTGCATGATTCTTCCTAGTCACAAGAATAATTTATGGCAATAGGTTCTTGCTTTCTATTATAGATTTACCAACTAAATCAGCATCCATAAATAATATAGTTTAGCTTTGACTTTTTTTAATGAATATAAACAGAATTGCATAGTATGTATGCTTTAGTTTCTGCCTTCTTTCATGCATTGTTATCTTTGTAAGATTTAACCACATTTCTGCCTGTCCATGTATTTTCTTTGCTGTACACCACTAAGTCACAATTATTTTTCACATTGTATCATTGATGATCACGTGAGAGGTTTACAATTTGAGCTATTATAATCAATGATGTGAATACTGGGATTTAATTTCATCTGGTGCACATGCACCTGAGTTTTTCTGTGTTATGAGTATATTTGATCAATTGAAAATGTCCAAATTTTTCATGGTGACTGTACCAAGAAATCTGTGAGTTAGTAATGGGGTCCATCTGCATGTTTATTATGTGTCAGTATTTCTAATTTGGACCAATATGGTGTGATTGCAGTGTTATCACATTTGGTCATGATCAGCATTTCCCTACTAAGATTGAACATCTTTTCATATATAAGTTTAATAGCTATTTTTATTTTTTCACAAAGTACCTACTTATTTATCTGCTGGGTTGACATTAATTCTGCTTCTTGAAAGTTCTTATTCATCTATGGGAGTTCTCCACTTGATCTTAGCCAAAAGGCTGAGAAGCAATGTGATAATTCGTTGTATATTCAAGACATGACTCTCTTCTTGTTGCATGTCTTTAAATGTCTTTTCCAGCTCTTGGACTTGCATTTAGCTTTCTTAAAGATGTCTTCTGATACACAGAGTTTTTTACTTTTAAGATTGCTAACTATATCCATCATTTTTTGGTTGTTACTTGCTATCCTCAGTTTATGAAGATATTATCTTACATTATTTTACGAAACATTATTTTTGTTAATATTATTCATATTCAACACAAATACTTGTAGGCAAACTTTAAAAATATTTTTTCTTCTAGGAGTGTCACCGTTTTAGGTCTTGCAAGTAATTAAGAGCTTTTAAGTTTATCTTTGTCCATGGTGTAAGATTAGGGTCCAATTTCATTCATTTTTATGTAGATGTTTAGTTTCCCAGCAGAAGGCACTATCTGTTCTTCATTGTGATTCTTGGATCCTTTGTCAAAGATTGGTTAACTGAATAGGCACTTGATTATTTATGGGATTTTGATTCTGTGTATTTGGTCTCTCTGTCTGTGTTTACACTATATCCTCAGATTATTAATTACTGTAATTTTGTAGTATCTTTTGAAATCAGGAAATATGTGCTGTTTTGTTCTGTCTCAAGATTTCATTAGCTATTTGATATCTTTTGTAATTCCATATAAATTTTATGAATTTTTTTATTTTTCATAAAAAATGTCATTATGTTTTATTAGAGATTTAATTGAATTGTAAGCAATTTGAACAATATGTAAAATTTAAAAATATTGTCTTTTAATTCATGAACATGGGATTCTTTCTATTTATGTCTTAATTTATTTTTTATCATTGTTCACTTGGCTAATCAAAGTTTGTCTTTTTTATCAATGTCTGATCTATAGCAAGAGAAGGTCATCATATAATGATAAAAGGATCAATTCATTAGGAAAATATAATAAAAATAATAAATTTATATCATTCATTATCACAGCATCTAAATAAATACTAAGCAAATATTGACATATTTAATGTGAGATTAATACAACAAATTAAAAATAGAAAACTTTAATGTTCCATTTTTAATTATAGATAGAACATCTAGAAAGAAAATTAATACAAAAACAATAGATTTTAAAAACACTATATACCAACTGAGCCTGACATATATATAGAATAGTCCACCTAGGAGCATCAGATTATGCATACTTCTTAAGAGACATGATACATTTTCCAGGATATATATATTTAAAAAAACAAAAAAACGATATATATTGTTTTTGGGGTTTTTTTTTTTAGAATTTAGTTTTTATGGGTGTGTTATTGGGTTTTGTTTGTTTGTTTGTTTGTGTGTGTGTTTGTATTTAATATAGTTTATTGATTTTTTTATAGAGAGAAAGAGAGAGGAATAGAGAGTTAGAAACATCAATGAGAAAGAAACATCGATCAGCTGCCTCCTGCACACTCCCTACTGGGTATGTTCCCACAACTAAGGTAGATGCCCTTGACCGGAATTGAACCTGGGACCCTGAGTCTGCAGGCCTATGCTCTCTCCAATTAGCCAAACAAGTTAAGGCAAGGATAGATCATTTTTTTTAGATCACAAAACAAGTCTTATAAAATTTAAGAAGATTGAAATTATACAAAGTATCTTTTCAAACATAGTAGAATAAAACTAGAAATCAATAACAGAAGAAAAGAAAGAAAATTCATGAATATGTGGCAATTAAGCATAATATTCTTAAACAATCTATGGCTTAAAAGACAATATTAAAAGGGAAATTAGCAAATATTTCAAATAAAAATGAAAAGAAAATCACAACATATCAAACTTATGAGATACAGCAAAAGCAATATTAAGAAGAAAGTTAATAGCAATGAATATATTAATGCCAGATACCATCTCATTGTAGATAAAAATTAAACCTAGAATAGTAAAATAAAATTACCACAACATTGGTTGTTTATGAATTCCTTCACTTTAATTAAGCTCTTCCTCAAACTTCTTGATTTTGAACAATTTCTGCTTCATAGGACTTTTGAGAAGTGGAAACTTTAATGCTGATAGAATCAATGAAGGAGGGACAAGGTGAAGACTTGAAGAGTAAGGATAGAGAAATAAAGTGGCAGTATAGAAGTAATTAAAAAATGTGAGAAGAACTTAATGATCAGATTCTCCTCCGTTATTTCAACTATGAAATATTTTAAATAATTACCTTCCCCAAAATTAGTATGCCTACTTTTTCCTTTGAAATTCTGGATTATTTAATCATGCCCATCACTAATTAGTGGTACATGAATTTCAGTAGAAATATTTATACTTAGAAAATTTGACACTCAATTATGATCTCACTAAATATTACAGGTAGCCTTGGTCCTGAAAAAACTAAAAGTCAATATTAATGCATTGAAATAATGTCAGTCCCTGAAAGAACTTGATGAATTCACTGTTCAATGAAGATTCATCAGTTATGTAAATTTAGTTGACTTCTCTAAGCAAAGCTATGATTTTTCTCTTTGATTGCCACTCAATTATAAATCACAATTCCCAGAATAATTCACAATTGCATAAAATCTTCTACAGACTTAATGTGCAGCACTTGTTACTTTCCATTTTTATTTTAAAGAGATGCTATAGAGAAGACATTGTACAACACTAGCAACACATCCATTACAATTTTATTTTCTTCCTGTATTTGGCTTACTTTCAACTTTTTGAAATAAGAGTGGATGAGAAGAATGTATGAGACATTGTTAGAATTTATTGAAAATAAACAGATGACGAATAAGAGCTCTATGAATTTTTGAGAAATTATCTAGATTCCACACCGATTGGGGGGTAGTTAGTTATGGTTATAAATGTAGGAAGACAAAGTAAAATTTTTAAATAGTATTTGCATTATTTACTAACATATATTGGTTGTTGGCTACATGCTAAATACTATTCCAAGTGCTTTATGTATATAAGCCTGTTCAATACTCACAAAATCTGATGTGCTAGGTACACATAGTATTTCTATACTAGAGGCCCAATGCACGAAATTCATGCAAGAGTAGGCCTTAGCAGCCATGGCTGCCTGGATCCCTCGATCCCTCTCTTGCAGCCAGCACAGCTGCCTCAATTCCATGGCTGCAGCCTGGCCTGGTCCTAGAAGGATGTATGGAAGGATGTTTTGTCGAATTAGCATATTATACTTCTATTATTATAGACTAAAGTCCTGGTACACAAAAATCCGTGCACTGCGGAGAGGGTCCCTCAGCCTGGCCTGCCTGCTCTCACAGTCAGGGAGCCCTCAGGGATATCCTACTGAGGGCTTAGGCCAGGAAACGGGCCTAAGCCTGTCTGGCCTCTTTCTACGGGAGGCGACTGGGCTGATAAGGGGAAGGCGCTGCCCCCATCACCCAGCTGCTGCCTTTGCTGGCCTCAACAGCTGCAAGGCCTGAGCTCTGGGCCTCGCAGCTGCTGGGGCTCACAGCTGCCTGAGCCCACAGCTGTTGTGAGCCCCGAGCCTCAAAGCCCCAATGGTTTTGTCTGGGTGGACATTAGGAAGATGTCCATTCTGATTAGCATATTACCCTTTTATTGGTATAGATGTGCAAACTCTAAGAGGTGAATTATTTACCAAAATTATATAACTGGCAAGTGTCAGTCTCAGCTAGTCAAGCTATGAAATTCTAAAGAACCTATATTTATAATAGGAGGTAGTCTAAAATTCTGGAGAAGAGCATTCACCATGGCATTGGGTAGCCTGAGGTTCAAATTCTAGCTGTGTTCTATCAACACTATGACTTTGGGCGAAGTATCTACTCTACCTGAAACTCTAATTGTCTAAAAGAGGAGGGTGTATGTCTAGATCGTAAAGTCCTTTAAGGCTTGAAGGAGAGAATTCACAATCCCTGAAGCATCATAGCGGTGGTGGCAGCAGTAACATTTTGCACACTTGAATTTTGAGACTTAAATTGAGGTTGACTTAGTCACCCGTGATGTAAAACTCAGCTCCATGCTGTGTTTTATGCCTTCGTAAAGATGGCTGACAATGCTGCGCCAGTCACTAATTAGGTCCAGGAGCTTTCTGCTTGCCATCGGGGTCTCGTTCAGTTTGACTTTTAACTTGGGATGATGCTTCAGTCAGCTCCAAATCTAAATCATTATGCCATCATCTAGAAAAAGAATTTTTTTTTTCTATCTTAACCACAAAAAGGTAATAAAAAAAATAAAAAAAGCATTTTACTAAAATCAAGATGTACTATATCTATTGTCATTTTTTCTAAGGTATAAAAATAAATTATTTGTCATGACCTGTACTGAGTACAATTTAAGCGAAAGCCACCAAACTTTCTGATCTTGTTAGAGCTGCAGTTTAGGAATGAGGGATGTGAGCTGCATGTCACTTCCTTTCTTGATGCCACACAATTATAGTTAAGAGCCTTCCTTTATATGCTCTCATACTTCACTGTGTCTTTTTTATAATACTTATTAAAATTCAAAATTGTTTATTTGTGTGACTTTATTTAACCTTTATCTCTCTCATTAGAATGTAATTTCCAGGAAGGCTGGTTAGAAACCCTACTATATGCCATAATTGTGCAATGCTTCTTTGCCTTATTATTGGATATTATTAGTCTAATAACTTCTAAAAGGCAATTATTGGGTAATATCTGCTTTTTCCTGTAGTTCAAGTGACAATAGAACAAAGGGCACTTTGCTCTTGTCCCTGTTCACTTCCCCAGCCCCTAAGATGCTGTGCCTCGCAAATTTGTTAATAAATGTGTGAACAAATTAATAAATAAAAGCATGTATGGTTGCATCAAATCAAATTTGAATTTAATCATTTTGCATGTCATGCATTGATATATTCTTTCTAATATAGGAGTGGAGGAAAATAAAACTGTTAAAAAACCTCAGTTAATTTTTACTGAGATGAAAACTCAGTTCTGCGCTAGAGCATTGTTGTGAGCAAGGCACAATCTCTGCTCTTCTAGAATTTGCATTAGATAGCAAACACATAAATGCAATAATCGTATGTAAGGCAGTGTGAGAAGTGCTGAGGCCGGTAGGTACAGAGTGCTCTAAGATCATAGAAATGTGGAAACTAATGTAACTCTCAAGATTAAGTTATTATTTAAATATTTTTTTTGTCCCTTTGGTGTTATTTGATGAAAATAATGTTGGTTTTGTGTCTATACAAACATGTTTTATAAAAGTGCTCCATTGAAACGTGTTCTTTGTTCTTCACATGCCTTTCTGAAAGGCAAAAAGAGCATTCCTTTTTTATGTTTATATCAGTTTTTAATGAAGTTCATCTTAGGTAATCTGAGAAGATTGGCATGAAGGGTGACTTAAGGCATGTGTGATATGGTATTATACATTCCTTAGTATATTACCATGTAGATTACCTTATATCATTATAATACAAACTCTTTATCCCTTCAGCATTTTTCCCTCCTAACTATACACTCAAGCAAAAGCTTTCTAATTCTAAACAATATTTTAGTAATAAGTGTGTACCTGTGCTTCATGGTTTCTTTAAATAGATATGTTTTGCCTGTTTCAAACTCCCAAAAGGCCTAGTTAAAAGGTACTTGCAACAACAAAATATTGCTTAACTTTTAGAGCATATGATTGCATCCAAATCTTTATATATTGACACACAGCTTGTACGATGCCTGCCATTATAAATGGAAAATGTGCAAGCTGTATGGGAATTATTGACAATTTTATATAGAACTCAAAATTCAGATTTGAAATGTGACTGTTAGTTTAATGATCATGTTTTCCATCATCTCTGTGAACTGTGCTGTATATCCCTGATATGCCATGCTTTTATAAAGTATCTACTTACATAAAATCAATTAGGACAAGGAAGATAAGGTTGTTTTGGTTTACTGAAGGTACAGAGTGTTCTTTTCAGACAAATAAAACATAATATTCCTTTATGTCTGAGACTAATATTCATTAAATCAGTAGAGTTTTCTATATCAATTTTTAATGAAGTTATTTTTAGATAAACTGAAAGGATTGGCATGAAGGGTAAGACGTAAGGCATGTGTGATATGGTACTATACATTCACTAGTATTTTATCATGCAGGTTAGCATATATCATATAATAACAGAGAGAGCAAGAGACAAAGTTGATGTAGTAGGAAAAGCAACAGTTTTATACTAAAAAAATCTGGATGGGAGTTTTAGTTCTGCTATTTACTGTACAAATTGGTCTATTTATTTAAGTTCTTATAACATCAGATTTCTCATCAGTGAAATGAAGATGATCATAATAACTTTCTTGTAGTTTTTGATGTGATGATTAGAAGGGATAAGGTACATAAAAACAGCTTTTAAATTAGAAGGTACTAAACAAATGTCAGGTATATGTTTATATATATACATATACATAATTATGTCTAATTGGCATGTAGCACCTCATTTGCACCTGCACTCAGCATCCAACTTTAGTCACAGAATACATTTAGTGACTAAATATAGTAAAACTTGACTTAGTCCTTTGTATTTTAGTTTTTTAAAGTAATTGCAATATATTTAAGAGCAATGAAGTAGCCAGTAGTAGGGGACATAGCTTATGCTTTTGTTTATCTTCCTCCAAGCATAAACCTGGCAAATATTACATGATTAATTCATGCCAATAAAATTAATGATGAAAGCAACAGTTCTAATATTAAGAATAAAGAGCACTGTAACAACTTTAATCCCCATTCATTATGTTAAGGTTGCCCTTTTAAAATATCTAGATTAATTACAAACAATGAGGGTTAGCATGTAAGTGTTTGTAAAGCACTTTAAGACCTATATTATTTTTTTTCCATTTTGCTGGCATGGCATCTCAGAATAAATGAGTGGTAACATAGAAATAAATCAATTGTAACATAGCTAAAAAGTATGTTAAAAAAATTGAAAATAATACATATGTGTGTGTGTGTGTATATATATATATATATATATCCAAAAATTTAGTATTCTACAAATACTAAATATATATATATATATATATATATATATATATCTCCAAAAGTTTAGTATTCTTTTAATTGTACTGTAATAAGATACAAATTTATACAAGAATATGATGATCAGAATATTGTTTTTTACCAACACAAAGACTACCATTTATAAGAATTTCTTCTCTCTCAGGTATAAAGGAGGAAATGCATCTTGTCAATATGTTTTTCTACTTAACATAAATTGCATCAATATATTTTCTACTTTAGCTGGATTGTTATGATCTTTCTGTCTCTCACTGATCATTTCTTGAATGTATATTTATAAAGTCTCTATTATGTGTGAAGCAGTAGACTCAGTGTTGAAACTAACAGAATGTCTGCTCTTATGAACCTCACTGACCAGCAAAGTGTTGGACCTTAAATAAATAAATGCCACATTAGATACAAAAGTAAAAATCATAAGTATTGTGAGGGAAGATAGAGAGTTCTCTGAGACTGTATAGTATCTTCCTAATGTTAAGAGGCCCAGGAGACTCCCCTATGAAGGAGAGCTATGTAAGCTGAGAACTAAAGAATCATAGATTTCTGTGAAAAACTACTCCAAAATGAAGAAAATGCAAAGACTAAAAAGAGGGGCAGAGAGGGGGTGGCTCAGCATG
Organism: Pipistrellus kuhlii; assembly: GCF_014108245.1. Lineage (NCBI taxonomy): Eukaryota > Metazoa > Chordata > Mammalia > Chiroptera > Vespertilionidae > Pipistrellus > Pipistrellus kuhlii. Next base: position 21,230,503 of record NW_023425460.1, read on the forward strand.
ACAGTAAATCCTATATAAGAGAAGCCTAATATGCAAATAGACCAAAAGGCTGAATGACCAGCAGAACCACCAATTGCTATGACATGCACTGACCACCAAGGGACAGACACTATTTGCAGAAGCTTCCCCCAGCCTCAGGCCCCAACTAGCAGAGGTGATGGAGGGGTGGGGCCTGTGAGCCATTGGCACCAGACCAGCCAAGGCGGGTGCCAGCAGGGCCACCCAATTGCTCTGCCAGTTGCCCTGAAGATCGGCCCTGATCTCCCGCCAGGCCTAGGAACCGTACCTGTGCATGAAATTCGGGCATCAGGCCTCTAGTCACTAAATAAATAACTCATTTAGGAATGGTTACAGCAATGGAGATAATGTATGTTGATGATTTTTTCCCTCCTAGATTGAGATGTGAGAGGATTATAGCAATACAGCAGACATAGTAGGAAGTTACCTCTTTTCCTTCCTCCTCCTCTTCTTCCTCTTTTCCTCCTCTTCCTCCTCCTCCTTCATCTTCTTTTATAATACTAATTCCTTCAGCAGATTTGAAAGCTGATGGAAATAAATTCAGTGAAAATGGATGTGGAGATGTTTTGGGGCATAGGCCCTGGGACTGTTACAGGGAATTGAATCCACTGATAGAGCCTCTCCTCAAATTCAGAAGCAGGAAAATGGAGAAGGCAGGAATAGATGTTGAATGTTTTATAGGTTCATTTTAAAATGATTACCTACTTCTGTCAAAACAATAAGTGGAATTCATAGGCCTGGGTAAATTGCATATTGTAATTCCCAGGATTTCATACTGTGACTTCCATTGACTTTACTGAAGTATTTCTCCCATTGGTATCACTTCAGACCAGCTTGCAAGAGAGCAAAGAATAATGTGAGGAGAAGCAGTGAAATTTCCTGTAACTAAGTTTTTATTTGTTTTAATTTACTACATGTAAATTTTGATTTGCTATGCAATAATAATCTTCAAAATGAGGATTTCTGTGATAATGGCTCTTAATTTCCATACTCAAAATAAGTAAACTATTTTAGGATGAATTCTGAATTGTTTTCATACCATCATCCTATTTATCTTTGGGCTCCAATCTATCATTCAGTAAGAATAATTTGTAATGCTGCACCAATTGTAACAGCCCCTTCCCTTAACAAATATCATAAACAAATGAATATTAATATCCCGAGTGCCAATCCAAGTTCTCTTATTGGGTAATGGCAGGAACCTGAACACCTTTCTTGACTATTCTGCAATATTCTCATCTATAAAATTTGGACAATAATAACTGTATAGAAGCTGTAAGTTTATAAGAACTGAATGACAGAAACTATGTAAAAAGCATCATTCTCTCTTCCATGAGAATTACATTCAAAAAAAACTTTGAGCTGCATCTCTGAGTGTAGGGGTAGAAACAGATCATTATTAGCTCATATCAAAACAGTCTAACCCCAGACTTATTTTGAGGCCACACTATAGCTCTGAAGCTGATTATTTATTTTGTAATCAATGAAAGATTGATATTGTAATGATTCTAGATATGCATATGTGTATGTATGTGTGTGATTCATTATATTCTTTTTTTTTTTTTAAAGTTTATCATCAGCCGAAACTGGTTTGACTCCGTGGATAGAGTGTCGGCCTGCAGACTGAAAGGTCCCAGGTTCGATTCCTATCAAAGGCATGTACCTTGGTTGTGGGCACATCCCCAGTAGGGGGTGTGCAAGAGGCAGCTGATCTATGTTTCTAACTCTCTATCCCTCTCTCTTCCTCTCTGTAAAAAAGCAATAAAACATATTTTTTAAAAGTTTATAATTGAATGAAAAGGTGATGCAGATATAGGCTTATACTAGAGACTGAGAAGTACACCCAGATTCTCTTTCAGGGAAGGACACACTGGTCTGGCCTCTGGGAGTGCTGCAGTAGACACACCCATCAGCTGCTTGCTGCTGCAGGGATAACCTCAGCTACAAAGAGCTGCCTTACCCACAGTCACACCCCTTTCAGTCTCACCCATTCTGACTGATGTCCCAGGTAAAGGGCTGGCCATTTTGACCCAATAACTCTAATATGCAAGTCTAATTCTAGACACCTTACAGAGTTAGCCAAGGCTATTGTTAACCCTGAGTAGTGGTTGGATTTCTCCCTCAATCCAGTCCTGCTTCCTTCTGCTTCCCATGTGCATGGATCCCAAAGGTGCACACCACTTAATCACTTGCAACTAATTTCTCTCTCATTGTCTGTCTTATAGGGAACTCATCTTGCAAACAAAGATCCATTTGTAGTGTAGTGCAGATTCTAGTCACACAAGAATCAAAGACGGGAGTCTTTTCTTTCAATCTTAATTTCAGTTTACAAAATAGATAAATAAGGACAGGTGATATTTCTTTGGCTTGTTTTCTCACTGTTTTTTAGTTTCTTTAGATTAGGTCATTGGGATACTGAAACCCAGGACTGGAGATATTATTCCTGTTGGTGTCATAATTCACGACGTGAGGATGGAGTAACAACAACCTCTTTTTCACTGTCTTTTTCCTTCCATTGAAACAGTTTTATGAGGAGCTGCTCTTCTGAGCTTACAGCGTTTTCTGATGGCGTTATGAGTGCTCAGTATAGTACTCATCCACGTCAACACAGACAGATTTCTGTCAGAAGTGATCAGTGTTTATGAGTGTAGCAAGAGTAATGCTTCCTCTAGGCAAACCAAACGAAAGTGGTTCAAACATGTCAAGTTGGACGGTAGCTTCAGCCTCCATTTAGATTCTCCAGACTTTAAGTTTGAGCTAAACCAATAACTTTCTTATTATTTTCAAAGATACTTGGTAGACAGATTATAGAGCTTCTGTTTCTTGGAGTAATGAGCACTATTTTAACTTCCAAGTTGTTTTCCTAATTTTTTTATGCCGACTCCAGTTCTTTAATCACTTCATTAGATTGACTAGACTGTTTCTAACCATCAACATAATTCCATAGACTAACTCCCTTCATTCTCAAGGAAAATTTCAACAGGACCAAGTGATATTAAAATGTCCTTTTTTTCTTGAGAATATGTTAACCATAAAAGAATGTATGTCCAAAAGATTTCTTTCACTTTCAGAAGTCTTCAGTTGGGTTTATTTTCTCTCATTTAGCAACAACAAAAAATCATCACCTTGAGTGATGATAAAATATCTGCCTCTGTTAAAATCTGTAACTGATAAACATCTGTGTTCATTTCTAATATTATGGTGAGCAGCTGTAGCGTTTCACACCAAAGTTAAAGGAAACAAACAGCACTTTGCACAATGTCTATTGCAAGGTAATCATCCCAAAATAGACACCATTTATACAGTCAGTGGCAAATAGGGATGTATTCTGACAGCATCTTGGAAAGGACAGCAGATGGGAAAGGAAGAACACACACAGTCTAAATACAACATTTGATTCAAGAGGCAGTTCTGAACTTTATACATATTCTTTCCTGTACATATAAATGCAGTCCTAGGGAGGAAATAGAAGTTATTCTGCCCAATTAATTCGCTTCTCCTAATGTAAACAAATATGGTAGATGAGATAGGTGATGATGCAACCTTTAGTTACTCCAGTGTATTGCTGGCAGAGGAATTAATGTAAAACATATATTTCTCAACAATTTGGCAACATTCCAAATTGGAGGAATGGGACATAATTAACAAATGCTAAATTTTAGGCCTAGCTCAAGGAATGACAGAAGACAAAATAAACCCAAGTGATCAAAATCTGTATCCTGCCGAAACTGGTTTGGCTCAGCGGTAGAGCGTCAGTCTTTGGACTGAAAGGTCCCAGGTTTGATTCCGGTCAAGGGCATGTATAATACGTTGGTTGCGGGCATATCCCTGGTGGGGGGTATACAAGAGGCAGCTGGTTGATGTTTCTCTCTCATCGACTTTTCTAGCTCTCTATCTCTCTCCCTTCCTCTCTTTAAAAAATCAATAAAATATATATTTTTTTAAAAATCTGTAACCTGTTCTACTCTAGTGACATCATCAGGGTAGGTAAATATAATAATACTAGTGGCCCACTGCACAAATTCATGCACATTGAAATAAAATTAATTAGAAGAAAAATTTATGCAGTAATTACATAACTGGAAAAATTACAGGTCAAAATAGTATATATAATATAGTACTATAAAATTAAAACACTCATGCAATTGATGCCAGTGAGAGCTTTATATGTATTGCATATGCAGGAATCAAAATTTATTTTTAAATTGCCAGTGCTTATCATATGTACTAGTCAGTCGGTTAGACAGTCAGGTGGACAGATAGTCATTTAGCCTCTGTATGTATGATTATAATAATGTATGTGAAGTGGAGAAAGTCCTTTTAATCCTGTCCTTATATTTGGGAACAATGAATACTTATATATCTAGTAAAAGGCATTATAGTATTTGGGAATTAGGAGATATTTTCTCTCAGTAAGTGAATATCATATTGGCAAAATTCATTTTTTGCCTTAGATATACATGATAATGTAATACTTGAATAATTCCAGAAAGTGCAATTATGGAGAATTTCATAGAGAATCTAATCTGGCTTTCAAATTTTTCTAGTTTTCTATGATTTTTCTCTAGCACTGAGATAAGCAAATCATTTATGAGAAAGCATGTCATAAGAAAAGAAAGCTCCATAACAGATGAAAGGACAATACTCTGTGCACAGTCTTGGCTTTTTAGGGAGATATGTGGGCATCTTTATATTTAACTGAAAAGAGTACTGGATAAAAATTAAAATTTGAGAATTAATAGCTATGATCATAAAAACATCTGATAAGGAAAATGTCACATCCTCAGCAAACTTAGAGGAAACAAAAATACTTTAAAAATAGAAAGAGAACAGTACTTTGTGTCAGACCTTGACAGAGAGGTAAGCATAAACAGAAAGATGCCTGGGCCGAGACTGGTTTGGCTCAGTGGTAGAGCATCTGTCTGCGGACTGAAAGGTCCCAAGTTCGATTCTGGTCAGGGGCATGTACCTTGGTTGCGGGCACATTCCCGGTAGGGGGTGTGCAAGAGGCAGCTGGTCGATGTTTCTTATCGACATTTCTAGCTCTCTATCTCACTCCCTTCCTCCTCTCTGTAAAATATCAATAAAAATATATATAAAAGAAAAGAAAAGAAAAGAAAGATGCCTGGGCCAACCTGATGGATGCAGCAAATGCAATCCATGGTGATGGTACTTTTCTTTTACTTAATTTCTTAAAAAGGGATGGCTATTGACTGCCACTGTGCTCTAAAAGAGTTACCTAACAAAATGATTAGATAAATATTTTAGAAAGTGATGTCATTGCAATATCTAATTGAAGGAACAATGCTTTTATTAAAATGTTTATCTATGGTATATTGGGAAGTTTGTTCTTTCTTTTAACTAAAGCATTCATTTCAACAAGGGCATGTCACTCCAAAAATGGAAGAAAATGGTTCTTGAGGGGGGGGGGGAAAAAGACCTTACATGTTCATGTATATAGTACAGTTAAAGACATATACGTAAACAGATATAAAATATGCCAATATATCTGTGATAATAGAATTTCATGGAGTTGTAATTCAGAAGAAAATATCTAAGGAGCCTATTTAGGGGGATCATAACAGAAAGGATTTGAATTCACACTGTAATTCAGTATTATAAAATAAAATGTTGTATTTAATTCCATAAAACAGATATATGCACAACACCAATTTTCAAACTGAGCTATAAGTAGATTTTCTTAAGGCATTCTAAAAGATGTAAAATGAAATAAAAGAACATGATAGAACAATAACATGACACATTCCAGTAATAAGCAATTATTGATATGATTGTTCATTTAATTTTCATCTAAAGAGGAAAACGTGTTACTAGAAATTCTAAATGGCACACCTAATTTTTTCATATGGTTGTGTGTTTGGGGTAGGAATTCTAGGTAAACTCATAATGGAAATAGTTCCAAATGAAAGTTTTGCAGAAATATTTATGGTATATCTACAACCTGTCAATGCGAAGAACAGGAATGGAACAAAAATGAGAGAACCAGCCTGCCCTTAACAAGCTCTGAATGCCATTGGGCTATAGAAAGGAAGTACTAAAGCCTTTGGTAAATGAATGTGCAGTGAGCCTACAGGGCATAAAGATGATGCTTCTCATGTAATCAAATGCTCCTGAGAGAGGTGACATGTGGACTGAAGAACACGCAGATTGGGGAGTTAGGGGAGGATTTCATGATAGAATAAAGCAGACATAGGACAGCAATGGTTACTTTAGCAAAGTGCACTTAGATCTAGGGCCTTGTATATATTTACCTATGGAAAAAAAAGAGACTGGAGATGTTGGAGAAGTAAAAGTCAGAAGTGAGATAACAGCTAAAACCAGTTTGGCTTCATGGATAGAGTGTCAGCCTGTGGACTGAAAGGTCCCAGGTTCGATTCCAGTCAAGGTCATGTACCTTGGTTGCTGGCACATCCCCAGTGGGGGGGGTGCAAAGAGGCAGCTGATAGATGATCCTCTCTCATCAATGTTTCTAACTCTCTATCCCTTTCTCTTCCTCTCTGTAAAAAGTCAATAAAATATATTTTAAAAAAGAAAGAAATGAGATAACAAAATGTAATTCCAGTATATGACTTTCCACCATCACACAAAATGGTGCAATTCACACTAAACCCATGGTAAAGAATTTACAAGTTCAGTGGATAGAGCGTTGGTCTGTGGACTGAAAGGTCCTGGCTTTGATTCCGGTCAAGGGCAGGTACATTGGTTGCAGGCACATTCCCAATGAGGGGTATGCAGGAGGCAGCTGGTCGATGATTCTCTCATCGATGTTTCTAACTCTCTTTCCCACTTTCTTCCTCTCTCTGTAAATAATCAACAAAATATATTTTTAAAAAGAATTAACAAATGCAAAGCAATGGGGGGGGTGGTAATGAAAATCATGGAATGAGTCCTGCCATTCCCCCCCCCCCCTTCCATTAATACAGGGGATATTTGAGAAAGAGAAAAGACAATCTCATTATATGAAGACATTAATGAACATAAGACATTATTGCTTTTGTGTGACTATGAACCTGACAACTCTTCCTGAAGCATCAAAGTCCTGTACTCTGATTGTTGTTCATCATTATTTGATGAATGGATATTTAACAAATTAGGTACAGGGCTACACGGCCTATTCTTCAGGCTTACTATTTAATCACTTGGTGTTAATTTGTGTTCTATCAGTAAGAGAACTCTAGGCTATGTTGAACCACTTAAACTGGCTTGCTTAATTTGACATTCTCAGTTCATTTGAATTAAATATCACTGAACTCTAGAAAATACTTTATTTCTATTTCCTTGCTGTCTATTTTTATAAATGATCTTCCTTATTTCTTTCTCTGCCTGAACTTACCACCTTTCATACATTTTACCTTCATTTGCCAAGCAGTTCACAGATTCTTTTTCCTGTTGGTGCCTCTCATTATATAATAAATGGATGGGCCATAACTTTAAGGCCTAATATTTAATTGCACGAGATATATAAATAACAATAGAAAGTTTCTGCCTAGTGCAAGAGGGATCAGGGGTTACATTGAAAGGAGATACTTCCCAGAAAGCAGATGAGTCAAGTTGGAGGTGGATTTTAAAGAATTGGATAGGGCTTTAAAGCAAAAGACTATGAGGAAGTGGGGAGAAAATATAGTGCATTTAGAGAACAATGAGAGTAGTAGACTGTATTATTGTTTCCAATGTTTATTTTTCTGCCCCCACCTCATGACATCAGCCTTGGTTATAGAAGATTTATCTTAACCAATGAAGTGGGAGTGTAGGTGATATGTTCCATTTCCAAGCAGGAACATTAAGAACTGTGGCTTGGTATTATCTTTTTCTCCCTAAATTACTCGAACAGCCTGTGTCACTAGAAGCTGTTTCTTCAGCCTCCTTCCTAGAGTAAAGGTAATACAGAGGAGAGCAGCAGGGAGTTCACAAGGGATGCTGCATTGGAGAGAAATAAACGTCCGTGATTTTGCAGTTGTTTGAAAGCTGACTGATACATTAAAATAAACTATCTTGACTAAAATGTAGACTTTGTGTCTGAGTTTGTTGAGGGAGATTGGTGCATAGAAGTAGGTTAGAACAAGATCACCTGCAGCCTTGGATGTTAAGATGAAATGTAATTCATTGTGGAACTAGGTATAATTGTTTTGGCTATTGACTATTAAACAAAATGTTCAACCAGGCACCTACTACTTGATCAAATAAAATCTTTATTTGAACGTTTATTTGGCAAACACTCATTGTACACTTATGAAGAATAGACATTAAAAATCAGCTATTAAAAATCAGCTATATTTCTTGTCGCCAAATTGTGTGAAATGCAGTGTAGATGACAAGCAGGTAAGCAGGCGGTTACATTATGATTGTAATGGACTAAGTAAATACCGAATGATGGAGTCTCCGTGGAAGGACATCTGCCTTGACTTGGGGGAGCCAGTGAAGGCACCCCCCGGAAATTCCTAAGCCCTTAGGTTCAGTTTACTTGAGGTTTGCTGTATCCTAGAGTGGAAAGACTTCAAAAACACTAAAAAAGACATAGCTTTAAAGAAAATATAAGAAGCTGTCAAACATTTTTTTTTGTGTGTGGGAGAAAATACTACTTACAGATTTCTTTGCCTAGAATGTATCCTTTTTGATTTGGAAGGATGGCTTGCTGTCATTATGACAAGTACGGAAATGTTTACTGTGAAATATCTCTCATACCCCTTTCATCTCTCACTACAATTATTTTAAGAGCCTCACACTTTATAATCAGGTCATGGTCACTCACATTTTTTTCCTAATCCCTGATGAAATGACTTTAAACATAACTGGAAGTTATCATCTCTTCTCTTCAGCTTTCAAATGGAATACTTTTTTTTTTTCCCCAAAAAAATGTAACTGATGTTTTTAGGCCAGACATTGGAAGCTTTTCTCAGTATGGCACTATCCATAAAATCTCTATCTGTCTAATACTATATATCTTAATTTATGTGTCAGTGGCCTTAAATCTTAATCATTATTTCTTACCAGTGCACAGATTTGTATACAATGAAATGAAATTAATTTGAAGAAATATTTTAATATTGCTATTCACCCCTTCTCTATAATGGATGTGTCAGAGATGAAAGAAAATTAGTAAAATGTATATGAAGATAATATATAAATTGGCTAATAAATAAGCAATAACAACATGATACAACAACAACAAAGACATGGTATAAAAACAATAAAAACATGATATGAGAACAACAAAAACATTTAAAAAAAAACACACACACAAAACATGATACAACACTGGAACACTGGCTTCTTTCAGCTTCAGAAGTACATTGTGCTAAAGATAGTTGGTCTTCAGACTTATTCAGAAAATACCACTTTCTTTCAGCTTCAGAATGTCAACAAAAACAACCAAATTCATGATCAGCAATGACAAATTGAAACACATGCGTATGATTGACACCAGCGAGAGTGTGTCATGAGTCAACATTTATTTTTATTATAGATTGCCAGTGTGCATCATATGTATCTGCTGGTTGGTCAGACGGACAGTTGGATGGTCAGAAGGACAGATGATCAGTCACTTAGCCTTTTATATATATATATAAACTAGAGGCTTATTGCATGATATTCGTGAAAGAATAGACCTTTCTTCCCCTGGCTTCGCTCTCGGATGCCTAGGAGCCTGCAAGTCCTGACTCTCAACTGAAGCACTGCTTCTTAGCTTCTTCTGCTGGCCCCCCTCCACCTATTAGCAGGCATCCCACTCCTCCAGTCACTATGCGCCTGCATATGCAAGTTAACCCACCAGCCATCTTTGTTGGGTTAATTTGCATACTCCTGATTATCTGTGGGCATAGCAGAGGTACAGTCAATCTGGATATTTGTCTATTATTAGGTAAGATAGTACCTAAAGTGACATTTCCTTTTTTTGATATGTTCTCTGATCATGTAAATTTTTCTGTATTTGTACTTGTTACACTAAAAGCACTGTGCCCAGGTTTGATGATCTTTCATAAATGAATTATCTAATAAATACAGAAAAACCAAAATTCTCAGGAAAGATTGACAACAACAAAGTTAACAGAAATTAATAGATTCAGTATGCCAGGTTAAACATAATCATAAGAAAAATGAAATATATAAATATGCTAAACAAAAATAGGTTGATTTGTTCTATCAAAAATATTTTTAAAATAAGTTTGTGTCAGAATGGAGCTTTTAAAACAGTTTCTAAGTAGATATTGAAAGCCTTAAAAACAATAAACATATATACACTGAGTGACCAGATTATTATGACCACCCCATCAGTACTTTCTTGGGCCACCTTTTGCCTTCAATACTGTAGCGATTCTTCTTGGCATTGACTCCATGAGATTTTCAAAGGTGATGTGAGGAATATGACTCTGTGCCTGATTAATAGCACTGTCCAGTTCTGTGAGATTTGATGGTTATGGAACCAGCTGCTTAATGGCTCTTTTAACTTCGTCCCACGATTGAATTGATATCTAGTGATTGTGGGGGCCACCTAAGCAAAGTAAAGTCTTTCTCATGTTCTTGAAACCAGTCCTGCACAATACGAGCTCCGTGGCATGACGCATTGTCTTATTGGAAGAAGCCATCTCCATTGGGATACGCCATCAACATGATAGGATGAACTTGATTAGCAATGATATTTAGGTATGTTGTGCTATTCAGATGTTGTTCCACATGAATTAAAGAGCTCAAATCAAGCCAGGAAAGCATGCCCAAACCATAACACTGCTCCACCACCTTGAAGGGTTGTACTCATGCATGTGCAGTGCATGCTTTCATGCTGTTTCTGCCAAATTCTTACTCTGACATCTGCATGATGTGACTAGAAATGTGATTCATTGGACCACATGACTTTTTTTCCAATGCTCGATTGTCCAATCTTTGTGTTCCTGTGCGAATTGGAGACATTTTATTTAGGTAACTACAGACAGCAAAGATATTCGAACAGGTCTTCAGCTTCCATATCCCATATGGTGCAGTATACGGATAATTTGCCTACAAACATCAGGTTCATAATAATCTGGCCACTCAGTGTATTTTAATACTGATTATTTCATATGACTAGCCATGCTAAGTGTGTTCAATTGTCATTGGGTTAGTGAAATAAATACTCATTAGCATCAACATTTTACAGATGTAATGAAAGATGGAAGCTTAGAGTGATTAATTTACTAAAGGCAGTAAAGTTAGTAAGGAAAAGATCTGGGCTTTTAACCTGGATTTAGTATATATATATATATATATATTTCTTTTTCTAGGTCCCTATGGATTAAATATGGTGAAATACTATTCAGTCTGGTTATGTTTTTAGTGATTTGATCTCAAGTACACTTAACTACCATCTAACTTGTAATTCTATTTGCCACTGTTAAAAAATGAATTTGAGGCATTTCTGTGGTGAGAGAGAAAAATTTACCAGCATCTTGCGATACTAAGATGCTTCACCTCTTTCACACTGATAATCCCAGCCCTTGAATGAGTTTAGCTTCTTTAAAGAAATAAAGACAACTATTTTATATCTTTTCCAAGTTGTTAAGGTGAAGGAAAAAGTATTTCCATTCATAATGTCATTAACAATGCATTGCCCAACTTCTCCTTCTGACCTTTTTGCTCAATCACTTTTATGGTTTCAAGGTGAGAAAATAATGTGCAGCCTCTCAAATTCCTATAAACAGGACGAGCAAAAAGTACAGATAAGCTCCTTCTCAGATTCACTCTGGGCTAATAGGCGCAACCTTGTAGTTCACACCTTTTCTAATAGCTATATTTTCTTTTTGTTCTCAGAGTACTGAGTGTGTACCTGATTGTTGTGAGAATAAACAGAGATAATTTATATCTAAACAATCTGAATGGGTATGAGCATACAACATATTTTAAATTGGAATTAATCATTGAAAAAAGATCCAAGTCATTCACCCAGAGACTTTTTTGATACAGATTTGAGGTTTTATCTCCATACAGTCTACCCATGCAGACTATGTGTAGGTCTCTATAGAATTTGTAGCCCCCTATAGGCATGCCAGTAGTAGGCTTCCACTCTTTTTTTGATGGGAAAGAGTATATAGAAGACTCACTGGGGGGGAAGAGAGAGGAATGAGGAAAAATAGGGATGAATAAGAAAAATATTTCCCTTTGAAATGATATGGTATAAAATCATGCTCTGAATATAAACTCTGATGGAAATAAATAAAAATCGTTAAAAATAAAAGGTAGGAAATTTTTGAGAGAAAAAAAAATGCTGTTCAACAGATAGTCACTAAATCATGTTCAATAAATGCCCTGGTACATGATCTGATTTTTTCTTAAGTAATTATGTAGTTGTCTCTAATATACTCTAACTTTGATTTTAATGATTAAGGTTTTCCAGAAGCTTTTTAAAGCAAATATTCAGAGTTTTATCCAGTGGGTTTTTATTTGACTACAGACTAGCAGCCAGTTTCCAGCAAAATGCACTCGCAGATAAGTAGCTGCAAACCAGGCCCCACAGCAAGGTGTATATTACAAAGTGTGTTGACCGTGGACAGATGATTATAAAGTTGAAGCTATTACTGTTTATTGCTTTGATGTGCTACAAGGGAAGAAGAGATGTGTGATTTTTCGTATTAACAGTCTTAATTAACTTTTAATTGATTTTTAGGATGATAAATGGATTCACACATTGATCTCCTTGGAAGGATACTAAACATCAATGCAAACTTCTTGACAGAACTGCTGATGATAAGGGATTTTGTGTTTGATTATCTTGCCTAATATATACATACTCATCTGTAATAGGAAAGAAATGAAATTAGCTTGATTAGCCAGATCATGTCACCTAACTTACATGTCCCTGTTAATGCTCCTTAATTAAGAGAAAAGGAAGAAAATAGCTCTCTTTTCACAAACATTCTGGTTTCATTGTCTAGGTAGGTGTAGGTCTGCGTTTCCTTAAAATGTTTAGAGCATTTTCCAACAAAATGTTATTGGTATTTATTCCAAGAGGACTAAATATAGTTCTATTTGTGGAGACAAGGCATTCAGTGAATTAAGTTGTGGGAAATCAGATAAAAATGTGTGTGTGTAGTTGTGTATGTGTGTGCACTTAACTTTGAATGTGTTATGCCATTTCAACTGACTAAAAATTATGAAACTCTACTGATGAGGATGCCCCATCTCACATTTATTTCCAATCCATCTTTTAAATATGTGTTTGGACAGTTCTCTCAACAAATCACCCCATTGTAAAATAGAGATAGCTATGTATTTGATCATTTAAATATGTAAAAAGTTTTGAAAATGTTGTTATTCTAAAACCATGTATGGTAAACTCAAAGATATATAAGAAAGCATTTGTCAAGTGTACAATTCTGATTAATAAAATGAACTCTAAATGCTAGAATTTTTTCTAGAAGAAGTGAAATTGGGATTTCAAGAATGGATACATGATTAGAATTTCATAGGTGAGTAAAGTCATTCTAGAGAGGTCTGAAATAAATGTCAAAAAGTATATGCTGAATCCTAGGGAAACGTGGAAAACTGATTAGACTTGAGCAGAGGCAGAGAGTTCACACAGCAAAGTGAATAATATGCAATGCTGAAAATATAGGTTAGAATAAAATTATACATAAAAGTTTAGATTTGGGTTTCTTTCTATAGGTTGATCTGTTGAAATGAGGCTGTATTTCTATACTTAAGATTTCTAAATCTGGTGCATACGGTATTCCCTTTGAGAACATCACCTTGTTCATTAAAATATTGATGGTACTTGAGAAGTTCTGAAGTAATGAAACATTTTAAATTCCCTTTATTTTTAATTTCTAAACTTTATGTATTTGAGCATTCACCATCTTAACCTGCATATCCTCTAGTTATTATTCTATAAAATATTTAAAATACACAGATAATCCCTTGTTTTGATCACACTTTTGTTTTGATCATGACAAAATACCGCTGTGCACTCTTAATAATGCTATTTTTCAGTATAGACCAATAATCAGTAGTAATGCTAAGATTATCAGAGTCCCAGATGCCATTCTAATAATTCCAGCATTTGCTCTGAAATTCTTGATCAAAAATCATACAGAATGATAAGACAATAAATTTAAACTAAAATAAAGCCAAAAAGCAGGTATAAAATGAATAACATAATTTTAAGTATTCTTAGATACTTAAATAGCAGTGTCAATGCATTCATTTATTTGCTAATATGTATAATTCATTTGTGCACTTAAATATTGAATGTATGCCTATTATGTATACAGAAACTATAGTAGGCACTGAGAATTTAGTGAGGGGGAAAAAAGAAAAGCAAAAATCCCAGACCATACCTTAATGGCTCACATTGCGAAAAGGGAGACAAATATTAAATAATCACAGTGATAAATAAAAGTGGCATAGATGACAGGTATATAAAGCTCTGACATGTGTAACAGGAGGTTCTAATTTCCACTTCAGAAGTCAGGAAGAACTGCTTTGAGGAAGTGATGTTAGATTGACACTTGAAAGATGAGTGTGTATTAGCCTGGTGAATAAGAGCAGATGCCCGTAGGCAGGGGCTTCTGGAGAAGTTTGGAGGTTAGAGAGGTTTGCAATATTCTGGAAATCAGCATTTAATATGGAGCTTCCAGGCTATGATAAAGATTTAAATATTTCCCAAGGCAATGGAAATCATTGAAGGAAATTAAGCAGAGGATTGGTGTCATTACTTTATCTTTTATAAAAATATATATCTGAAGAGAAAGAACTGGGGAAAAAAATTAAGAAGTAATTTAGCAATCTAAGCCACAATGGATGATAGCTGGGCCCAGTGTGATTGGGCTTGAGATATTTTACACTAGTAGAAGCATAGTATGGATAGATAGAGATTTTTCTGTGAATGCCATTATAGCTTGGACCTTGTTATTTAATACAACACATATCTCACAGCCTGTAGCTGAGCTTCATACCCTGTATGAGATGCAATGAAAGAAGAAAGAGGAGAGATTCAGAAGTGTGAGAGGGACTTGTCTCACCATTGTTGGTTTTGAAGATGGAGGGAATGTGCCATGAGCGAAGGACAGAGGGTGGCCTCTGGAAGCTGGGGATTGTCCTACATGGCAACCAGAATAGAGGTGGGGCCATCAATATGACAGTCCCAGGAAACCACATTATGCCAACAACTTGAGTGAACAAGGAAAGTGACCTTTCTTTAAAGCCTCCAGACAGAAGCACAGCCCCTACCTATACCTTGAGTGGTGAGACCCATGTTGAACTTCAGATCTACAGAACTATAAGATAATAAGCTTGCATAAGCTGCTAAATTTGTAATGACAGTAATAAAAATACAGATATATTTGAGGTATCTTATTGAAGATATAAATTACTAAGCAGCTGAACATATACGATAGAGGACAATGCATACACAATACTCCCCCAACACACACACATAGCATATTAGTCAAATTAAATCATTCTGTTGTAACAAATCTTCTAATACGTGGCTAAATAAAACCATAACTTGAACAAGAATCACTTAAATTACTGGTGATATAAGTGGTTGATTTGGTAATCTTAAAATTCCCACAGACAGTAAAAGTCACTGAAATTTTCAAGAGTATGGAGTATTATGAAATAAGACCTATTTATATCACTAGATTACATTTTTCTAGTTTCTTAAGCAGTGATTTTAGAGAGAAAAATTAAGTTTTGTGGGAGGTTTCTTTGGGGGAGGGGTTTATTGTGATTGTTAAGTGATTATTGTATCCCTGGCTCATAATGCAGCCATGTATCTTATTTTCTTTAGCAACAGTTTGAGGTACAACTATATAACATTGTATAGCTTCTAAGATTTCCTTCAATTTCTCTGAAGAAAAGTAACATAGAACTATTTAACACAAAGGACACAGTATTTGATAGTGAGAGGTCATAATTTATATTCACTCAAAATTTTCACATTTTATTTGATATGAAGTGATTTTATATGACCCGGAATTTTCAGTTAATATGTTATTATAACATCAACAATTCTCAATTATCATTTGGAGATTGCATTGTAATATTCAAGAAAAACCCTTTGTAGGTACTTGATAGTCTCACTATATCTTTACTCTCATTTGGATTTTGAAGCAGATTTTGTTTTATATCTCATTTTCATTTATTCAAATACTAATTTTACAAATATTTAAGGAGTTTTATATGTGAGGCATTGTACAAAAATGGGGCACTGAGATATTTATTTCTTGTGTAATGCTAAGCAAGATAATTAAATTCCATAAACCACAGTTTTCTCATTTGTAAATTGGGACCAACTATATTTATTAATAACGTTGTGACGATTAAATGAGTTAATATATATTTAAGTGCATTTATGTGAAATTTTATATACAGATGAAAATAAATATGTAAAGTACTTATTAAAACTCTAGAATTTAAGTTGTCACCTAGTAACTTATGTTAAAGCAATTATAAACTTAATGTGATTTTCTTATTTTAGAATTCAAAATGTATTGAAGAAATGATAGAGGAAAATTCAGTATTTTTGTAGTGAGAATTTTCTGAAATAATGTTATTGCTAATGATATTATCAATTCATAAGTTATGCTTATTTTGAATGAAGAATATTAAACTACAATATATTATATTTTTTCATGTCTCTTGATTCATTAACTATTCTCTTCTAGCAGGAAAACTTAACAAAATGCAATGTGAAAAAAGCTTAACAAAATGTGCTTTGTGAATTTTCTTGTTTTTTGTGTTTTTTTTTTATTTCAATTAGGCAACTGACCCTGATGCTGGAATAAATGGCCAAGTGTACTACAGTTTGGGAAACCTCAATCATCTTTTCCGTATCACAGCCAATGGGAGCATTTACACAACAGTGAAGCTTAACAGGGAAGTCAGGGACTACTATGAACTTCTTGTTGTGGCAACTGATGGAGCGGTACACCCTCGTCATTCAACAATAACCCTGGCCATCAAGGTTTTGGATATTGACGATAACAGTCCTGTGTTCACCAACTCAACATATACTGTTGTTGTTGAGGAGAATCTGCCACCTGGGACCACCTTCCTTCAAGTGGAGGTAGGTGTGTAGGAGAAACACTCATTTCATAAGTTTCACATAATAGGATTAGCTATTAGGGTAGGGTTGACAGATTTAGCAAATCAAAAAATAACATATCCAGTTAATTTTTAAATTTTATTTTATTTTTTAATTTTAATTGCAGCTAAACAATGAGTACATTTTAATATAAGTCTCTCTCAAGCACTACATTTTTTTAAAAAAATCTAACAACTCTACTTTTAGGGACACAAAAAAAAATGAGAGAAAATGTGCCTTTATAAAAAATTAAATAAAAAAGCTAAATAGATTTTTCAATTTAAAAATTAATGTTATATATTTATTGTAATAATGAACAATACAGAAGTCTATAAAAAGTCAATTACAATATCTCCCACCTTGTACCTCCAAAGTACTCTGTATTAATTTTCATGTTTATTCTGTCACATTAATTTTCATGCTCACACAAGTATCAAAGATATATATATATGTAAACATAACATGCATGAATTTTTGCATAAATGTTTATACATACATCTATACATATGTAAAGAGTAATCTATATTTTACAGCAATAGGATATTGCTATATTTATTATTTTATAATTTTTAATTTTATTTTTAGTAAACAGCTGACATTCTTCCACAAGTGTTAACTCTCCTATTTAATAGTGTCTCCATCTCCTAACCTCCCTTTTCATTTCTCAACTGCACTATTACTAGAAACTCTGGGCATTCTGATGCAGTGGGTTAAATTGGTTCAGAAATCTGCATTTTAAGCAACTACTCATTTAATTCTGACACAGGTGGTATATGAAGTATATTTTTTAAAACAAAAATTAGACCTCTTTGACTGCAATAGACATGAATTTTGTTAGCATGGATTTTAAAAACTTGTATTTCTTTCATAATCCAACCAAATAGCTATTTAGACAATATACATGATTAACTGACAAAAGAGACATATGCTGGTCATGGAGAGGGCCATTATTTCTTCATGTATTCTTCTATCTATCTCATTCATTCAAGAAGTATAATTTCAACATTTATTTTATATCCACTCCTCTGCTAGCAACTTGGAGGATTCAAACATGAACTGGACAATTTTCTGCATTCATTGAGTTTTTGGTCTTGTAGCAAGGAGACAAATAGACTGCTAATTAAAACAAATGTCCTCAAAGTGAAGGGCTTAGGATAGGGGTCTCGAACTCAATCAGAGAAGGGGCCAAAATCTAAAATCCAGCCTAAATCGCGGGCCGAATGGTTTACTGAACAGTCATAAACTGTCATTGTGATGGAAACCCAGCGGAGTGCAGTGACGACAGCGCGGTGCGGGCCACATTGCAAGGCCTGGCGGGACGGATTTGGCCCGCGGGCCTTGTGTTTGACACATGTGGCTTAGGAGATCACAGGTCGTAGCCTAATCTGTAGGTCAAAGAGAATGTTTCCTGGAGAAAGTTGGTTTTTGAATGGTGAACTGAAGAGTGAGAGTTATTTAAGCAAAGATCAAGAATGATTATTCAAGGCAGTGGAAATAATCTGCTCAAAATCCTGGAGGAGAGAAGAGAATTGGGTCTTAAATGGCTGTAAAATGTGTATGTCCTTCTCACCTTGTTAAGGAGTTGAGAGATGATCCAAAATGAAATGAAAAATAAGTATTTTAGGCAGGGAAGCAAAATAAAATCTTTCTCATTGTTACCAGTATGAACACACTGGTTAAAGGCTGCCAAGACTAGAAGTTCACATAAGAGGTTTTGCATCCCTGCATGCAAAGTCTAACCAACCCTCATCTCCCCAATGCCATTCTTTTTTTTTCTTTTTTAAATATATTTTATTGATTTTTAACAGAGAGGAAGGGAGAGAGATAGAGAGCTAGAAACTTCAATGAGAGAGAAACATCAACCAGCTGCCTCTTGCACACCCCCTACCGGGGATGTGCCCGCAACCAATGTACATGCCCTTGACTGGAATCGAACATGGGACCTTTCAGTCCGCAGACCAATGCTCTACCACTGAGCCAAACCGGCTTCGGCTCCCAATGCCATTCTTGCTCCATTCCATGTCCACTACCAGAGTGGCCTTTGCAAGTCTGTACTACGGAATAAAATAATCATCCCACAAATACTGCATAAAAAGCATCCCTTCAGCTAAAAGATATTCACTCCCAATTCTCAACACCTTTAAGTGACATACCACTTTTTCCTTTGATTTTGGTATTTGTGTCTTATTTTATTTTATTTTATTTTATTTTATTTTATTTTTTTGTACAGTAACCTGGAGGGCAGAAACTGCCTTGATTCATCTTGTACATCTTTAGAGTACCTTCAACATTATAACTACTCAATAAACATTAGTAAAATGATGGGAGTTATAATAGAGTGATCTCTAGAAATGTATTATAGGATATTTACAAAATGAAATTATTACTTATATTTTTCAGTTTTTATGTGTTTATGGAAATCACTCAATAAATTTATTTGTTTTTTGGTAATCCTCATGAAAGGATATTTTTTCCATTGATTTTCAGAGGAAATGGAAGGGGGAAAGTGGCGGGGGGCGGGGGAGGGCTGGAGAAAGAGAGAGATAGACAGACAGACAGACAGACACGGGTATTAGACACATTGAGTAGTTGTCTCCCGCAAGTGCTCTGACTAGGGCAGGGATCAAACCTGCAACCCAGTCACATGCCCTTGACCAGGAATAGAACCTGTGACCCCTTAATCCATGGGCCAACCCTCCAACCACTGAGCCACACTAGTTAAGGCTCAATAAATTTATTTTTGTTTAAAATATTCCTTTTCAAGGTCATATGGTCAGTAAGAAATAATCTATGACAATTCTTATTTCTTTATTGTGGTATGATTTTTTTTTAATAGTGATTTTTTTTCAGGTAAAATAGATTTAGTAATAAAATCCACAAGGACAAAAATCCCATGTCTCGGTCTCTATTTCTCTCCTCTTCTCTCTTTCTGGTAAAATACTTAACAAATGTGCTTTTCTCTGAAACATGACTTTTGTTCAGCATTAAACTTGTTCTGTCCTAAGCACTGACACATGACTTCATCAGTCTTTCATTTTTCTAGGTTGGTAATGCTACTGATATAACCGTTCTTCTTGTTACAGGCCACAGATGTTGACCTTGGAGCAAACGTGTCTTATCGGATAGGAAGCCCAGAAGTGAAGCATCTTTTTGCAATTCATCCATTTACAGGAGTACTCTCCCTTTTGACGAGTTTGGACTATGAGTCATTTCCAGACCAGGAAGCAAGTATTACTTTCCTAGTAGAGGCCTTTGACATTTACGGAACAATGCCTCCTGGTATTGCTACTGTCACAGTGATAGTAAAGGTAAGGAATGCAGGTGACTTCTGGTTGCCTACTTTGCACTCTCTACATGTAGCTTCTGTTTTTATACAATAATTATAATACTTAGTTCAACAATTCATAATAACAAATTGATAGCAGACCCAGAACATAGATTTTTTTAATTGATAAATATTTATGAAGACTTGAGAAGCAACTATATTTTTTAAGAGATAAATTCAAAGGAAACACTAAAAGATTAATTCAAACACGTGGCTGCCTTAGTCTGCTATTAGCACTGTGATTTCAATCAAGCCATAATTTCGCCATCCTACACTTTAGTGCAAATTTCACAGCAGTAGAGATAATAACTTTATCCAAATCCTTCAGTTTTAAAAGAAAAAAATCTTTAATAAGATGACTCTGAATGATTAAGCCTACTAAGCCTCCAGAACTAAGTAGTTTAGTTTAGTTTAGTTTAGTTTAGTTTAGTTTAGAACCCAAGATTCTGGAATGAAATAAGCTTTGAGATCAGATCAAATTGGAATTAAGTTCTGGTTTAACTATTTCAGGTTCTCCAATTTACGGGACTTTCTTGACTTAAGTTTGTTATCTCACTCATTAGAATACCCTGTGCCAAACAATTGCCTGAGAAAGCATGGTGTCTTCAGCCTTTGGATTTCCAGTCATAGTTCTCAAGTATATGTAAAGGTTACCTGAGCTGCAAACTAAACTTTCAGATTTCTCTGCTCTTTCCCAAAGGAGCATCTTCCCTATGGGGAAAGCATTACAAATGCACTTCCACTGTTGCATTTCTGCTAGAGTACAAGAAAGTCAGGTTCTGGGGATGACTTCAAGTCTTGAAAGGTGCTTTCAGTCAAGTACTCTGTACACACAAGGTTATAAGGTACACAAGGTAATAGGAAACTTTTCCACAATGCTCATTTTCATAGTGTAAATGATGGAATTAAAAATGCATGGCTTTCATTGAGATTTTATTTGATGGTTAACTAATAAAACCTAAAATACTATTGGTTTTGTTAGAAAATACCAATAGCCTACCTAATAAAAGAGTAATATACAAATTAACCTTTTACTCTGCCACACCCACCAACCACACCCACCATCCAATCATAGTGAGTATGCATATTAACCCCAACAAAGATGGCTGCTGCCACAAGAGTAGTAGGAAGGCTTGGGTTTCCCCTGCAACGGAGGAAGCCAACTTTCCACCTGACCTTGCCAGCCTAGGAATTCACACAAGGATACAAAGTGTCAATTATAGAAGGTAAACAAACCCCAACAAAAATGGCTACTGCCAGGGAGCAAGCAAAAGGCTTGGCTTGGCTCCAGGCTACAAAGTTTTCATTGTAGAAGATAAATATATCCCAGATACCAGGGCCTCCACTTGGGTCATCAGAGGGCATGGCCGGCCTGCAAACCACCACAGATCCCAAGCCCAGGGTGCCCCATGACCCAAGGAAACCCCCACCCTGACCCGGGACACTCTTTACAGCAAACCAGCTGGACCCCTCCCATCCACCAGGCCTCTATCCTACCTAATTAAAGAGTAATATGCAGATTGACCATCACTCCAATACACAAGATCAAGATAGCTGCCCCCATGTGGTCAAAGACCCTACCCCCATGTGGACACAAGGTGGCTACCACAGATGGCCAGCAGGGAAGGGCAGTTTGGGGTGATAAAGGATAGTTAGGGGTGACCAGGCCAGCAGATGATGGATGTTGGGGGTAAACAGGCTGGCAGGGAGCAGTTAGACTCAATCAGTCTGGCAAGGCAGTAGTTAGGAGATGGTCAGGCTGGCAGGCAGAAGTAGTTAGGGGCAATCAGGAAGGCAGGCAGGTGAGCTGTTGGGAGCCAGCAGTCCTGGATTGTGATAAATGGGCAATGATACATCCCTCAAGGGGCCCCAGATTGGAGAGGGTGCAGGTTGGGCTGAGGGACAGCCACCTCCCTCCCCCATGCATGAATTCCATGCACCAGGCCTCTAGTGAGAACATAGAGGATGGTTAAAGACTTCACCAATCTATAGTTAGCATAAATCTCTTGTAGGTAAATGCTTTAATACTTGACTGCAAGGTCTTTGGGTTTGTTTGTGTATGTCTTTGTGTGGTTGGTTTGGTTTTATTTGCAAAAATCCTGCAGTTGGAGAGGGAAACAGGAATTATTCCACTGCCTTTTCTGATTGAGGTTTATCTGCCAGTACCCACCTGAGGCTATTTCTTCCATCAAGTCCTACTGTCTCCTCTAAACTACCCTGGAAAGGGGAGCATAAGTCCCTTCCATTCTCAGATGCCTTAGAGCTGTCTGGAGAGTTCTATGAGGGTCTGGATTTCTTTTTTCTTAGGGATCCACAATGACTCTGTGCCTATAGCCATAGTGTGCCTCTATATCCTAAGAAATTTATCTATTTCAGGGAGTTAAATTTTTATTCAGCCTTGAGTCCTCTTTGTGAATCAGAATTTGAACTGTCAAAATCATTTCTTGGTTACCTGCTTTCCCCTTTGTGTCTCCACCTTTCTCCTGAAACAATGATTTTTAAGTGCTCTGGTAGCTTAAGGAAGGATGGAGAGACAGCACAAAGCCACCAAAGGCCTGAGGGCCTTCAACTCATATTTTGAAATACTATGTTGCCGCACTATTGTGGTATGACACTTAGAAATTTAGAAATAGTTTTCCAAGAACATATTAAGAACATAATATTAGTGGTTAGGAAGATGTCATGATAGATAAAGAAAATAAAAAAAAAGACTAAGATAAGTCTGACTTACATTAACTAACCATAGCAAAATGACTTCCAGAGCAGGTGAAAATTTTAAATCATCTTACCCTGGTCTGCTCTTGTTTATCCATGTGGCTTGTTGGAATTTAACATTAAAAACAATTAAAATAGAATAAAAAGGACAATGTTAGACAATTTGGGGCAATAAGGGAAGAAAAGACTTGTTTCTAATGACCTTCCCTCTATTCTTCCTTCATCCAAAAAAGGATACTCGAATAGTGTAGCCTTTTCTCCTGGATGAATGTGGTGGATAGTAGAACATTATAACCTTCATGAACTCTAATATGGCTGCTTAAATTTTTCCTCTTTGGCTTGGACATTTTTTTTTTTTTTACAGATGTCAATGGAGTCAAATTGAATCAAAACAGATAAAGTAAATAAGCAAGATTGTTCTAAATAAACATCATTCTTTATCTGAGCTCAAGGCTTAAATTTCATTCCCTGTTGCCTGAGCACCCTTTATTGTAATAGAGGGATGCCACTCAATGCTTCTTATCATTTACCTTATTTAGAGAAGTATTAATAAAACCAATGTATTTCAGATTTATTATACATTTTTAAAAAATCTTATTCAAGATTTAACTCTAGATATTTTCAATGCCACTTTTTTTCAAGTGATATAAGCATAAAATATTTGTGGAATATTTTCCCAGAGACAGACTGACACTTGCTTTCTTTTCTCCTTATTGAAATAAGACATTAAGAATGTACATCTCAGGTAAACATTGCTATTTGAATTTTAACACTGCTAAGTCTGGCTCCTGACTGATGAAGCACAGAATGTTTACCTCAGCTTCCAGGTGAAGACCTGGAGGCTAAGGCAGTTTTCCCTTGCCTGGGACCAGGACCACAGGAGATAGAAACTGTAGATAACCTTAGAGATAGAAACTGTAGATAACCTCTGAGCTCTGCTTCTGTGTTATCAGCTATCTCAAGATAGGGCCACATTCCAATGTCCAGCAGGATGTGACTGGGAAGGACCTTTGGAGCTAACCACAGTCTTTAGAATGTAGTCTTTAGGATTTAGAATTTAAAACAGAGGAACATTCCTGTGGTTTGAACCTTTAAAAGGGATTGCCTACCCCTGAAGCAGTGCAGTCCTGTGGAGTCCACCTGCGTGTGGTGCTCTTGCGGCTGTCCTGGCCAGTTATTTTAATAAATCCTTGCCTGCTTTTTTAATCAATCATCAGCCTCCGGTGGTCTTATTTTGAACCCAGGGTTGGACCCCACAACACTTATCACTAAGGGTGAAAGAGAACTTTCAAAGTCTCTTGTCTTCTATCTATCATACTTGTTTGTTTTGAAAAGAAAACGGAATAGAATTTTGTCTCTCCACTTATGTAGATCTTTTCTAAGCTTGCAAATTTCCTGCTATTGGTTTGTTTCCTTGCAGTACTGACAAGCTGCTTTGCTGATAACATAATTACATGGTATTTGCTAAGAGATATTTCTACTCAAAACAGACACCACAGGGGAAGCATCTTGAAGACCTCTCTTTGAAAATGAGTGGAAATATAATTTGTTTTGTAAACAAGAAAAAAGAAATATCTAGAG
This sequence comes from Pipistrellus kuhlii, assembly GCF_014108245.1. Classification (NCBI taxonomy): domain Eukaryota; kingdom Metazoa; phylum Chordata; class Mammalia; order Chiroptera; family Vespertilionidae; genus Pipistrellus; species Pipistrellus kuhlii. Next base: position 21,255,213 of record NW_023425460.1, read on the forward strand.
TTTTATAACTAGTTGATCAAATTCATTTAAAACTGGAGTGAGAATAGGGAAATTAAAGTGACATTCAGAAGGAAAAATATTTCCACAATAGTAAGAAAATAGAATTATATGACAGACACCTGCAAAGAGTTCTCTTGGTCCCACGTTTTAAGGACCCAAAACAAAACCAATTATTATCATAAAAATTAATATGGATTTTTATTGCAAAGTATTTTTTTAGAACATTGATAAAACAAGACCTATTTCATTGCACATTTAATGATAGAAAATTAGATGATATGGATGAATCTTTGGAAAATACAAATAACATAAAATTCAGAGAAAAATCTTACCTTATACATAGAATTCTAATATACAACAGAAAATGCATGTAAAGAAAAGCTCTGTTTTTTTGTGGTATGACAAAAGCTGACTATGGGCCAGAACAGTTTAAATATATCAATGGATATACAATACTTGGCAGCATTGAAAGGGTTGAAAAATAAAAAGACAATTTAAGTCATTTTGCTGATGGTAATTTTAGATAGAATGGCTGCACAGTAGTAGGAGAGTGAGGGAGATAGGGTTAATAGGAGCAGGAATAGTAGGAGGGGGCAGGAATTGGTGGAAAGATAGAAAATGGAAGACTATCCATTAGAGCCAAAGTTTTTGGAAATACAATGTATCTTAAAAGATGAAGTTAGTATTTTCATCTTTCAAAGGGGTTTCCTACTCCCGGTAGAAAATAAATGATTCTATGTCCCGCCCCCTCCCCGGCGCCCCCACCCCCACCCCGGAAAAAAATATAGAAAATAGGCTTTTCTAGCTTTCCTATAGAAATTCAGTATCCAGCATCAAGGTATCATTTACCAAACCCTGGACACACGGCAGGCATTGATGTGCTGCTGATGCTCCATGGTGACAGTATTGGTAGTGTCCTAGTTTGGGTTCGGTCAGAGGAGTTATGGTATGAGAGTCTAGGACTCAAAAAATACCATAGGAAATTCTGGACATTTTAAGATTTACAGCATATTTCCTTCCCTTCCACTGGAAAGGGAAGAGTGAATTAAAGATGATTTCAATGAACCAGCTAATGGGAGTATGTTTTAACAGAGTAATCATTAGTTTTTACAACTTGGAGTTCATTTTTCCTTTGGAGTTGGTTGATGTTTTTTCCCTTAGAATTGGTTGACCTAGAGATATACTTGTTTGGGAGTATAGTCATCAAATGTTCCCCTGTGTTCTATTTTTCACTGTTATATTCTTGTTTAGTGTATTTTTTTTCTAATATTACCCAGGAAGTTTAAAAAATGTGAATACACCAGGGAGGACATGCCATGGGCTGAGTCAGATAGTTTTATAAAGTATCTGAATACTCTGGTGTTCTAGAATTTCACAACTAAGATGTGAGATATCACCTCTAAAGAACCAAACAAGGGAAAGCAAGTAAAATTGCCTATGCCCAGAGATTTTTACCCTTCAAGGATTATCATATTTCCCCCACCTGAGAAGGCTTAGTACCGCCACAAGTTCCAAAATTGAATGTCCTCCTAATGGGGACAATGGATGCTAATAAGCTTTACTGGTTACTGCTAAGCATAGCCATTATTTCTCAACCCCACCATTGTTTGTGGCTGCTATCTTCATCCTGTTGGATTGGCCACCACATGTGGGGAGAATGCTTGATATATTGGAATCTTCCACATATAACTCTCTTTTTACCAAAAAAAAGCTTTATGAATAGTTATTATAACAATTATCTTCAGGGAAATAAATTAGCATTATACAATGTTTAGAAGTTCACCAGGTTGCCAAGATTAAAGTATAGTAACTAGTGGAAGAATTTTTTAAATGTAAAATATTATTGGAAAGAGATATCTTAAAAGTTACGTGTGAGTTTTTAAAATTGAAAATCATATTTAAGTCATCTTACGTATAATCTCCTGATGACTTTGCCATTTCTCTTTCTCCTTGCCTCCACATATCAGAATGAGGCTTTTAGGATCTGATATAATAGAATTAAATCATAACTGTATCCTTTGTTGCAGGATAACAGTGAACAATTAATCTCTGTAAGCTTCAGTTTTCTTATATGTAAAACATGAATAATAGTAATAATAATAACTAAAATATTTTAGGAAAGTTAATTGAAATGATACATTTCATACACTAAGCATTTGCCTGGTATACAGACACATGCTCACACACGTAACTATTAAGCACTTTTGAGAAAGACTAAAATGGGGTGATATTATTAGAATCTGCTCATAGACTTGAGTTCAGAATATACACTCATTGTCTCAATTTACCATGATAACCATGGCTTAGAAAAATTCCAAAAACATATCACCTCCTTCCCCCCCCCCCGCCCCCATGTTACCACTGCAACAGAGGGAACTAGAAAGCAATAGAATTATGTATTAAATCACTGGGTTTGTCAACACTGCACAGCGTTATCCTCCTCTAATTTAGCTATTGATTTGGAAAGGCTATTTCACCTGCCAGAATGCGTGAGCGATGGTGAATTTGTTCAGATCACAGAAACGTATCCTATGTTAAATGTAGCTAATTAAACTTCATGCTGTAAACTCTCATCATAGCCTTGTACTGTCTCTTTCATAACATGCATCATCCTTGACATTATGTACTTAGTTTTGCTTGCCACACTAGTTATTGGTCAGATAAAAAATATAACCACAGAAAGCAAATATTAAGGGTTTTGGACAAATTGTTGAGGATAAAATTGACAAAAGAACAGAAAAGGAAATGTTTCTTTTTGCCAATACTACCCTCTAGTGGAGTAATGGCTAACAGAAAGGGGCTTGTTTTTGGAGAGTGAACTTTATCCTTAATTTGAGGCATAATAGAACATTTGTACAGAAGCAAGTCATGTGTACATTTTTCTTCAGATATCCCTGGAGCATAAATATACCCAACGAATGATTATGCCAATGGCATTACATTTCAATAAATGTTATCATTTGAAGTAATGCATGGTGCAAGAACTATGGGCAACTGGCTGTACATTTTAGCCACAATAAAATATTGTAATCTCAAAATGTGTGCAGTGTACCATAAGAAGAAGTAATGCTATAATAATTATATTGATTTATTCTTCATCCTGTCAATAGCAAGCAACATAAAATTAGGGACATTAATGTTTCAGCAGTTTTCAGTTATCTACAGCCTTAGATTTGCATCAAATCAGTTGGTGAGGCCAGATTATAAAATGACCACCATGCATTCAGTTAGAAGGCAAATCTAGTGGATACTTTCTCAGCAAATTTAGGCCACTGTAGTCAACACTCTTGGCAGTTGTGTGGACATAATTAGAAAAATATTGTGTCTTCTTTTTACTTTCTGAAGAATCAAGTTATCCAAAAAGTGCCTTGTCACATTAAGGTTCCTGATGCCCCCTGTGGGTGGAGGAGAAGGAACTTTTTAAGAGCATATTGAGTTTATATGACTTTGGGTGCAGAACCATTACAACGAGTGAATACTATATGTCAAACAGAGAAAATAATTTTCCTTCCAGTTTTACACGAATTTCAAGACCTCCTGTTTCTTTTTGGAGTCTGCAGGTTTCTTTATATTCACAACTTAGAAGTCAACTCTATGGTGAACATAAAACAAGCTCTACTTGATTGTAATAGATAATTATTTTGACCTCTTTGAGAAGAGGTGTTTATAATCAGTTAATTAGGGTGCTCGCCATTGACATTGTACATGAAAACTGTTGTCACAGAGAAAATATCAAAGACTATGTAGAATAATTTTCTTCTTGTGTTTCTAATAACAAGTGAGGAAAAAAGATGACCTGGAGAGCAAGGTAATTAACAGATGTAGCTTCAGGCTCAAATATGTTTGACACAAATTACCCAAAAAGAATGCGGGGCATAATGATTATTTTAAAATAAATAAGTTTATGAAATTTAAATTAGCTAATTTAATAAGCATTGCTTTTGAGAAAAATAATAAAATGCAATTTCCCCTAAAGGATAAAAGGCATGAGAGAAAAATGGTCTTACTCTCAGGGGACCAGATTGATCAAGTTAGCTCTGCCAACTAAGTCAAGTCATTAACCTATCTGGTAGGATTAGTATCTTTACCTGTCAAATGACAGTAAAGTGACATGAAGACAGAGGCACCTTTTGCTTGAGTCACCACAGTATCCACAGTGCTTAGTACTCGGGCATAAAAATGGTAGGAACTTGATAAATCATTGTTTAATGGCTGACACTGCATAGTTACTTATATCACTGAGTTATGAAAGTAAAAATGATAAATATCAAATACTTAGAAAAATACTTAATGATCATTGTTTTTCATGTATAAGAACATCTAGTCCTATTTGTCTTTATCGTGGTGAACTATAGGGAAAACATTCTTTAATCATTTTCAAGTTGTATATATGTAAGATGGCATCAAAGGAAGTCTCATTCTTTGCATTTGAAATGTTCTAGTCATGCCATTGTGCTAAGTACCCGATATATAAAGAATTTGAAGTTGGAACAGAAACATTGGAGTGCTTTTGAAAATAGTAACAACAAAGCAAAACATAAAAACACCATCTTCTTTACTTGCTCATTGGATGGCACTTTTTATATAATGTGTTTTTTCATTATTTCCAAAGTTCAATAACACATCATTTCAATACGAGTATCTTTAGAGAGCATTTCAAACATTACTCCGGTCTCTAAAAGGTGTATTTGGGTTGCAGGTGGGGGTGGGGGTGATGGAATGTTTTCTCCAGCGGAATGGCCTTCGTGATATACTATATATGATATACTATATATCATAATGTATAGGCACACTGGCAGTCTCCTCTGGGGCACCATTCTGAAGTGGGAGTAATGGAACTGAGAGGACTGAGAATGACAGTGGCAAATGAGTTGTATGGTATGAAGAGATGGAGCCGGTCAAGTAACTGGGGTACCTAACCTAGTTTCAATCCAAGCACTAAACCTCTTTTAATATATTTTATTGATTTTTTACAGAGAGGAAGGGAGAAATATATAGAGCTAGAAACGTCCATGAGAGAGAAACATCGACCAGCTGCCTCTTGCACTCCCCCTACTGGGGATGTGCCTGCAACTCAGGTACATGCCCCTGACCGGAATCGAACCTCCAAGCACTAACCTCTTAATTGTGTTTTCCAGGACATGAATGACTACCCTCCAGTGTTTAGTAAACGCATGTACAAAGGGATTGTGGCTCCAGATGCTGCCAAGGGTACACCAATCACGAGTGTTTATGCTGAAGATGCAGACCCTCCTGTAAGTAAGAGACGTTGACCCATATTCTGTAGTGAGGAAACCTTTAACACTGGGCAGTGAATGGCCCAGCTCCCCAGGCAGCACGTGTTTATGTGTTTTGTCCTGTTCACTCACCCATTTGATGTGCTCTCGCCTGTTCCATCCTCGGGCACAGACCATATATCAAACGATTATTGTTAAAGTTAGACAATTAGGGATATGCTTTCTGTTTCACTAGAATTCAAAATTTACTATTACCAATGTATCTAGTACTAATGATAAAAATATATGGGTAGAGACATAATTGTCTACATAAGCAGCCTGTATAATTTGGACTCTTGATTGAGAAAAGTATAAGTTTAAGTTTAATGAAGATAGATTTTATCCTTATATGTTTTCCATTTTATTCATGCATAATTATTTTGTTACCAACTCTAAATCAACATATGATTTAATACTCATTAAATATGTAAAAATTTTTGACCAAACGATGAAGATGAATTTATTTGTTTGTTTGTTTATTTTACTTAAGTGAACTCACATTCTTAAGTCAGTGGCTGATATATTATAAAAATATTAAAGGTATTGAATAACACATTTTAGAAAAGTGAAAAAAACATATAGAAAAGCTGAATTTTATAAGAGATTTTAAAGTTCTGTTTCATAGTCCTAATATAAATAGTACTTACGTAATGCTATTTATCTAATAAAGGTGAATAGCAGTCATTTCAGTTTTTAGCTTCAATTGTGACATCATAAAAGGTCTTGAAAATAGTAATGCTAAGGTGAAAGCAGTGAACTTGCACTCAGAAGCTTCTTTCTTTGGGTATGCTATGATGTCTGAAACATTTATTATATCTCGGGAATATGCTAGACAAAATGGCATAGTCTTTTTTTAATTGAATTTATTGAGGTGTCATTGTTTAATAATATCATATAGGTCTCAGGTATGCAGTTCTGCAACACATCATCTACATCACCACTTATCCTCCCTTGACTTTCTTCTATCTTCACCCTCCCACCCCGCCTTTCTCTCTGGCCATCACCTTGCTGTTGCCTGTGTCTATGGGTCTTTCATTTTTCTTTTTTGTTTAATCCTTTTACTTTCACATCCAGCCCCCAGCCCCCTTCCCTTTGACAGCTGTCAATCTGTCCCCTGCATCCATGAGTTTGTCTTCACTTTGTTAGTTTATGTTGTTCATTGGATTCCGCATATAAATGAAATCATAGTCAAACACACTCATAGAGATGGTAAATGTGAAGTAGGTGGTTTGTCTGCATTTTAAGTAAACTTCTCGGAGAGTTTCAAATGAAGAATATCCATTCAGTTCTATTCAAGAAATGCTTTGGACACCAATTCCGTGATGGTCATTGTGCAAACCAGTGTTTGCTCTCCAGAAACTGATTCCAAACTGACAGAGATAAAGGAATTGCATATAGAAACTGTAACACACACAGACTAGATAGTGTAATGAAACACAGCATCTTAGCAAATTCAGATTTCAGAGAAATTTTCACCAGTGCAGAATTTAAGATAATATTGAGGTTAGTGACATAAATGATGAAAGACTAAAAGTAAGCCTGCTAGTCACCTATGTGGGGCAGACCTCAAAGATGGCAAAATCCTCACTTTGCCTTTGTCACCTGTGACCTTGTTACCTAGTTTGACATTCAGGTCACTGTACTGATGTGAGAGAAATTGTCTGAGTCTAGTGGTTGGCAAACTTTGGCTCACAAGCCACATGCAGCTATTTGGTCCCTTGAATTTTTAGCAAAGGCCAGCTTAGGAATACCCTAATTAAGTTAATAACAATGTACCTACCTATATAGTTTAAGTTTAAAAAATGTGGCTCTCAAAAGAAATTTTAATTGTTGTACTGTTGACTAAATGAGTTTGCCGACCACTGTCTTAGTCCATTGTACATTTTATAAAGCTATAGTACTTATTTAGAGAGAAAACCCTGTTTTTATACCCTGCCTCTCTCATGGAAATTTAGCAGGCTCAAATTCTGTATTTCTTTGAAAGTTCTTAGGTTGGCATTCCCAGTAGTTTTTAACATTTGATAATATTCCTGGCTTTTTAGTAGATGAACGGTAGATGCCAGTCTTTCAGTTGGAATGCTGAGCACAACTTATTTCAGTTAGTGAGCATGTCTGATATCAAACTCAGTTTTAATTCTTGAAACACTAGCAATCTTTTGGTATAACCAATATTCAACCTGAGTTCTCCAATTATTGCTTCAAATTGGGCCCCTTCAATAAACATAGTTCCAATTTGGCTGCACCTACACTAATTAGAAATAAAAGCTCAATTCCATGAAAATTTTCAGGAAAAAAAATATTACTTTACACAATCTTCAAAAATATTATGATCACATTTTACTTCTGTTATTTTATGTTGGTGTCTTAAATACAGACTAAATATTTGGTGGATGAACTTCAGTGTTTTCTACTCTGTTCCTATTATAAACAGAGTATATTAATTGCAAGATAGTTTCAATTTCATACCCTTCCCATCTCCTGTCAGTCTGCAAGTTGGGGCTATAAATATCTATGGGAACACTATCTTATCTAATAAAGAGGGAATTTGCAAATTGACCATCATACCATAACAAGATGGCTGAACCCACAGAAGAGGCCGAGTTCCTGTAAGGAGCCTTAATGAGCAATCAGCAGGGATCTGAGGCTGAGTAGTGGTAGGCTGGTGGAGGGGCCTCCCTCAGGCTTGCCCCCAGCCCTGGCACCAGTCTGGGGGACCTCAGGCTGCACCCCTGATCCAGCAGAGCTTAATGGGGTATCTCAAGGCATGCAGCCCAGCCTGGGACAGGGGAATGTCAGGCTGTGCCCCCGCCCCAGCACCAGGCCAGACGACCTGAGGCTGTCTCCACCCACCCAGTGGGGCTTGACAGGAGTAGGGCCAGCTGGGTCTGGATCTAGCCCAGTGGAGGTGGGGTCAGTAGAATCTGGGTCTTGAATGATTTTGAGGGTCATGTGGGTATGTGGGATCTTAACTCTGGTTCCCATGGTGCACCCCAGACTCTGACAAGAGGAAGTTTTTCATATACATTTTACCTATTTTCTTTCATCTCTGACATTTCTATTATAGAGAAGGGCAAATAGCAATATTAAAATATTTGCTCTAATTAATTCCCCTTTAATGTGCACAAATTTCGTGCACTGGTCACTAGTGTTTACACAAAGGTCTCCTTTTCAAACTAGAAAGTAATGACCTGTAGAATGGGAATCATAACTTATTCGAGTTTATATTCCCACATCTAACTCTATGCTTGGTATTTAATGCCCTGTTAGAAAAATTGGTTGAATAATTTAAATAAACAGATATTCAAGACATCTTGCTTCTTTTGAATGACGTGAGAACCATCCATTTTAAACTAGAAAATAGCAATAGCAAAATCTTCTGAAATATCAGATGGAGAAACTGGGTAAGGTCTTAGAGCCAGAGAGAGCATTGTTGCTGAATATAAATTAAAAATTATAAAATGCGTGTTGTGCAAAACTGAAGTGCTCTGAAAGGAGGGGAAAAAATCTTCAAGGGAGTTTTTTTTTCTTCTTTTTTTTCTTCTTCCCATTGAATTAAAGCTGTTAGGACTTTGATTTTCTGCCTTGATTTTGTTACAGCATTGATGTGAATAGTGGATGACTAATCATTTTGGATATTTAAAATTGCTAACTTTTCCTTTCTGCTCACCAGAGAAGTCTCACTCCAAATGTTCACAAAACATAAAACTGCAAGTGCAATTTCCATTTGCATGTACTTATTCTTTCTGAAGCTACCTCTCACACTGCAGGGTACAAAAGTTCTCTTTGTGGGCCAGGGAATGCCCGACACAATCATGTCCTTTGTGAGCATGTGGGAAGGAAAAATTGGGATAAATGAATGAAATTTACATTTGTTCATCTCCAAGAAAATCTGAGGCACCTACAAGTATTACCTTTTCATTTTCATAACATTATTTTTCCTTTGCACATTTTAGGAATTCATAAGATTCTTGTTTAAAGTAAAGCAGTAATTGAAACATGTTTAATATTAGCAATTTAAACAAACTCTCATATTTGCTTGTATTGGTGTAGGAATTATTTAGACATTGAAGACTCCATTTTTATTTTTTATATTGATTTATGAATTAAATACATTTCATGAAAAAGATCTTATATGTTCTCACTCAATAGTAATTGGCTGAAAAATCAATAAGTATTCTCACTATACTTCCCCCCCACACACCCTGAGGATTTCTCTAAAAGGAAAATAATTGCAGTATGAGGCGTTTCCCCCCCCCCTTTTGGAGATTCTGAGAGCTATACTAGTCCTCAGAGTTCAGACAAACTACCAGAGGAATTATTGTTAAAGTATTTTCACAGGTGGCTTTTAACACTCTCCTCACTCACTCAAGGGCACTTTTGTTGATCTCTAGAGAGTGAAAAACATGGTCAGGTTTTTCTTTTATGATTCATACCTTGTGTTTTATTAAAATGTCATGTCATCACCAAATAATGGCAGATAATTATGGTGCTCAAAGTGCTTAACCTTTAAATAGTTATTCTGATTCAATCCATTACTAGATGGCATCACAGTAAAATGAAAGCAACGACGAAGCATCTTTATCCATGATTTACTGCTTGCTTTTTGTGCAATAGTTAAAATTATACAGATCCAGGAGTGTTATAAGATTGTATTTTTATCTCTAGATAATATAAGCGGTCCTTTATCATTTCTGAATGACATCTCCACAGTTCTATTTTTTCACCACTTGCCACATACTGACTTGTGTTGCTACGCTGTATTGATTTAGGTGATTGCTAGCAATGTTGCGAAAACTTTGGTTTTAAACATCATTGCCTACAAGGCAAATTGCTGACCCAGGAGCATGTGGGGGTATATACTCAGCACAGTGGTTTTTTTGTTTATTTGTTTGTTTGTTTTCCTCACATCAAAGGTGTTAAGGAAGTAATCAAGAACTATTTTCATGATGCATGTCAGTTCGTGCAAATTGAGAAGCTATAAGCCCAGTCTTAGTCCCTTTGGTCTTAAATACTTCATTTGAAAGCACACCATGAAACATTTGGGACTTGATCTTCACATTGACAATGAGTTATAATTAGGTTTGAAAGTGTAAATGAGTATCAAAGGGAAGGCTTTCTGAGAAAGTTAATACATGGCTAATGTCAACAAAAGGCCATGTGAAGTATTCTAAGAATCCTTTTCATAGCATATAGATTTATTTCAAGAATAATGATACTGTTAAAATTACTTGAAATCAATATTAGATTTCAACTGTTAGTGATGTAAAAGTTGCTCTTGTAATTAGGAAACCACCATGCTTATAAGCTAAAATGATGGCTTATGCAGGGGTCCTCAAACTTTTTAAAAGTGGGGGCCAGATCACGGTCCTTCAGAGAGCTGGAGGGCCGGACTATATGAACTACTAATTCCTACTGTAACACCTCTGCTGCGCTCACTGCCCAAAAAACCTGGCGGGCCGGATCAGACTCCTCTGGATCAGACTCCTCTGCGGGCCGCATGTGGCCCGCGGGCCGTAGTTTGAAGACGCCTGGCTTATGGCTTAAGTGATTTCCTTTATCTTGAATTTCTTGTCAGGGAAAATGAGAACAGAGCCTTTGAAAGGGTGACTTGACTCAGCCAGTATGGCTCAGTGGTTGAGCATCGACCTGTAAACCAGGAGGTCATGGTTTGGTTCTTGGTGAGGGGACATGCTGGGTTAAGGTCCCAACTCCATTGTAGGGGGTGTGCAAGAGGCAGCTGATCAATGATTCTCTTTCATTATTGATGTTTCTATCTCTCTATCCCTCTCCCTTCCTCTCTGAAATCAATAAAATAAAGAAAAAGAAATAATAGCTTGGTTTCTCAGGATTTGGGTTCTTGCCTTCACACCCTCAGAGCCAGGCCGTGGTAACTCTTGGTCTCATTGAGAACCACTTTATAATTATTCCATTTCCTTAAATGATAGCTATTCTTAGGGCGTAGACTACAACCAAACTTGTGCCTGCCACAATAGAAACCCTTCATGGTACTTACTGAATGAATAAATCAATCAGAAAGCATTTAGTGCAGACTTCACAAATAAGACTATAGCAAGAAAGAAAAGAGATGAAGCCATGAGAGTGTATATGAAAGGTACCATGGAATGAAGGTTCCTTGGTATGGTCTGAGCTGCTCTGGGTCAGAATTCAACTTTTAAAAGTGTAGGGGATTCGTTTAAGTGAGGGTAGAAGAAATCAGCCTAGAAAAACTATCCAAAAATTGCAGTCCAAACGTTCATCAGTTGTTTCTGAATATGTGTGCTGTGATTTGAACTGATTCAATGAATGTTAGCTATTAAAAGAATGTATTATGGATGTTTTTAGCCTCTCATCTGGGGACAGGAAATGTGGAAGACATGTTGTATGGAATACATTTTATTATATCAGAAGAAGAAGCTTACTAATGACTTACAAACAGGGCAGAGGCAAAATTAAAGCTATATATTAGAACAATTAATTTCCTGTGATACACTTTTATCATTGAATAAGATAAATGAAACCAGGACATGAGTTAGCAGTTATTGTTTTCATTTAAGGAGGAAAAGGAAAAGATTGATAATGAAAATGGGGGAAATATAAATACTTAAAATCCATTGATATAGAAGAATTAACAGTTATTGGACCCAAGGTTGAGTATCACAGAATAAAAGCACAATCAAAAGTGAATCAATAGTTTCTAGCTGGAGTGAAAAAACACATTTGCTTTGTCCCATCTCTTGGTTTACTCAAATATGTCTTAAATTTTTTTATAATAATACACCTTGCAAGTTCTTTCTTTTTTCCTTCTTTTTAAAAAAATATATTTTTATTAATTTCAGAGAGAGATATAGAAACATCAATGATGAAAATCACTGATGGGCTGCCTCCTGCTACCGGGGACTGAAACAGCAACCTGACCATGTGCCCTGACCAGGAATCAAACCGTGACTTCCTGGTTCATGATTTGATGCTCAACCACTGAGCCACACTCACCAGGCTATACCACATATTCTTTTTTTCTTTTTTAATATATATTTTATTGATTTTTTACAGAGAGGAAGGGAGAAAGATAGAGAGCTAGAAACGTCGATGAGAGAGAAACATCGACCAGCTGCCTCTTGCACACCCTCTACCGAGGATGTGCCCGCAACCAATGTACATGCCCTTGATCGAAATCAAACCTGGGACCTTTCAGTCCGCAGACCGATGCTCTACCACTGAGCCAAACCAGTTTTGGCTATACCACATATTCTTTATTCACTCTTTCACTTACAGATATTTAAGTTATGTCTTCAATTTGGCTGTTGTGAATAATGCTTCAATGAACATGGGAGTGAAAATATTTCTTTGGGACCCAGATTTCAAAGCATTCAAGAAAATTTCAGTGACAGGAACATTAATAATTACAGATGGACTCTGACATCAAAAGGATTCCCATATACCTGGGATCTTTATTAACAGTGAAGTAACCTGTGCATTTCTAGTACAGCAGGGTTTTATGAACACATAACAAGATTGCAATCTAATAACAGAATAGTAAAAAAAAAAAAAAAATACCATTACATAAAGTTAGGGAAAAAAAGCAAAAATGCACACAGTAGTACCAGTTAGATTTACCCACCCACATGCGGCAGAGTAAAGAATACCAAAATATTACTAGTTCATTATAAAAAAAAAAGTATATTATTTGAAGCAGCTGGGTTGGCTGGTCTTGGATTCAGACTGAAGGTTGAGTTCCTGTCAATCTCATGTGCTTCTTTCCTCAGGAATCCTTTACTGAGCCACCTGCTCTTCACAGAGTGAAGGACAGGATCACAAAAGAACTTGCTTAACCGCATGATCCCATGTAACTTGGCTGTGTGTCACAGTCCCTCGGCTTCCATTGACCAAAGCAAGTCATGTGGCCAAGCCCAAAGTCAGTAGTGCAATAAGTAGAGTTAAAAAAAATAAAAAGAAATATTTGCTGAACAATCATGCAGTGCACTACAACAGTGTAGTTAAAAGCTACTCTTTAAATGCATTAAAATGGTTGCCATTTTTGAAAAAGAGGAGGTTATACTAAGTAGGAACAAGATGTGAGGATAAATTGACATAACAAAATGAGAAATAAATATGCCTAGCAGATCCATTGATGAAAATGTTCCATAAATTATTGGTTATATTTTACTTAAGTCTCTGTACATGTGGTCCAAACAAAATAAAAACCCCGCAATATTTAAGGGCACTACAATAAGTGTTAAGGATTGAAGTTTTCACATTTTCTAGCCTTAGAATTTCAAACATAAAGATATAGAAGTTAATCACAAATTAATCAAGTAAATAAAAATGACAACTAGAAAATCTTTAAGGAATAAATGTTTAGGGTGCTGTAAAACCATACGAGATGAATCTGATTTTGTGTGGATGGTTCTAGACAGAAGAATTAGGCTCAACAGGTGGAGGAAAATAAAAAATTTTAAAAAACAAAGGAGGCGATTTTGTAAGGAGGCAGGGAGATAAACCTGAGGCAGATTGTATTCATAAAGACAGTGTCAAGATGTTTTGTTTTATCCTAAGAAAAATGGGAGGATTTTAAGACAGAAAGGATAGGGTTGCTAATTACTAGCTCTAGTTCAAGTTCATCTTTATTTTTAAGTTCCCTTGGTTTTGGAAGTTGGTTTGTGTAAAGGAAATTTTATTTTGTTTGGACCACAGGTACAGAGATTTTAGTAAAATCTAATTTAAAGGAAGTTAAATATGCCCCCACTGTTACCTTATACATTTAAAAAATGTATCCAAATAAAGGAATGTTAAAATAAATATATGATTTGATGTCTTTAGGGGATTGACTTATGTTTACCTTTGGAAAAAAAATTCCCAAAAGAGTTAGTGGTAAATAATCTTGAAGCAAATATGTCTTAAAATTTTTAGTAGCTGTGTGATTACACTATCTGTAGAAATTGAACTATATGCAGACATTATGTTAAGTCAATGATATATGGCATAAGGACCTTGCCTTTAAGAGCTTCAACTTACTGTGTTGTCAAAGCATAGTGGTCACTTCAGGTGTTTGAAAGCAGGATTGGGGAGAGGAAGGAAGAAAAGTACATGATCTTCTCAATGGTTATATGGAGAGTTTTGTTGCAGTTTCTTCTATTCTTAAGTATACCTTAACATCTAGTTAAATGCACTAGAATTTTTTTAAATGACTGTCATAATGAGTGAACAACAACAACAATGAATCAAACCACTTTATATTACTCCCTGATGCTAAATTGTATTGTTACAGAATACATCAGATTAGTTGATTTCAAAGACATTGGGAGAAACAATTTTGGGAACCATGTCAGAGAGAGAACTCTTTGTGTACTTGAAAACAAATTACCTAATGTTTGTGTGTAATGATAATAATAGGGTTAGTATTTCCTGACAAAATGCGATTGCCATTATTATGAAGAAAATTACATGAGTCTGAGCAATTTCTTGGTAATTATGTATTTAAGAAAAATGACTAAATCCAGATATCCCCTGATAATAAGCACTTATTATTTTAGTCCATTATAGTCTCATTGAAATTCCTTATGTTTGCAGGTTTAAGACATCTTTCATACAGATCTGCAATTACTTTCTGTAGTGATTAACTACATTCTCACCATCATTAAGTCAAAACATACTGTGTTTGACACTAAAAAGAATGGAAATTAAAAGTAAAAATGTACTAACTAATAAAGAAAATATTTGAAATCTCAAGGTTATATTTTCTTCATATAAGTTTATATTTATTCAGTTCTATTAGTTACATATGCCTTGTTATTGTATAGAAATATATTACCTTTAGTTTAAAAAAAACTAACATAAGCAACATTGTTACAAGATTTTTAATTTTTTTTTTGTCCATCATATTCCCATATCTAGAAAAACTGCCAGGCTCAGAGTATCATCTCAGTATATCACCAAATTACTACATATGTACTAAATAAAGTACTCTTCCAGTAGTTTTGTCTCATATTAATATTATTGAGTTTTATATATATCAAATTTAGTAGATAAAAGGACATCATAGTGTTGAAATCATGCCTTTCACACTTTGGAGACCACACAATATTTAAATAAGTCACAGACTATTCCAAATTGTATTTGGAAAGAAGCCTAATACATAAACAAACAAATTAATTAATTCATTTAATAGATGTCATAAATCATGTTGTTCTTTGGGGCTATTAGGGTTGGCAAACATCCCCAGAGTCCCATTAAGTTATTGACTAATGTTACTAGTGTTGGTGTTTGTGTTTAACTAGGAAAAATGATATTGTCCACATAATCCTTTAAGACTTAAGTTACATAAAGAAGTTACTTAACTTCTGTGAACCTCATTTCCATATAAGAACATTAAGATCACCTCAGTGGATTGGTGCTTGTACTTAATGAAAAATGAAAACACTTAGTGAATGTCAGGCACACGGATTTTGGTTACTACGGTATTTACTCCTCAGTCTTGCTTTCATGGCAAAAATGCTTCACTTTGCCTCTGGTCTGGGACAGTGCTTGTGGCCTCATCGTTTGTGAACTTCAGGATACCAATGCCTGGACTCTGGAAGTAACTCTGATGTCATCCATGACATAGTCAAATTGGGAAATAAAGTTTTCATGAAACTACCATGCTAATAGGGTCTTTACAATATCCCCAAATAAGTGCACAAGTGGGCAAAAGTAGGTTTACAGTTGTTTCTATAGAAAACAATAGAGCAATTAATAATAATACAGGAACAAACTCCATGTTTCACATACTGAAACCTGTTTCAAAACAGTAAACCTATTTTTGCAAATCCCTGTATGTACATATTTTAAATAATTTTTACAGGATATTTTGTTTAAATAGACATCTTCCATGTATTCCACTTAATAATGATACATATCTACTTTTATCCCTTTGAGTTTAAAACAAAATGTCCCAAATCTTGACACATAAATTGTTTTAGTTTGTCATGCTAATACTCAAATAATATAACAGATCATATTCCACATATAACACAACCACTGTAATATTTACAAATCAAACTATTTTTAGGCATATCACATTTTCTTATGTAAGTGTCTATGTAGAGTGGTATGAAGTCCACTTGTCTATAACTCTGAAAATCTGTGCTCTAGTTCTAGCACCTTCATTTAGTACATCCATGATTCTGATAGCTTTATCAGAAATATGAGAAAATTGTGTTTTTCTGTGCACCTTCTGTCCTCCCCACTTGACCAAATATGAGGCCCATAGTACATAAGCATATGTTTCTTACCATTGCCTAGCATCTTGAGAGATGAATGTGAATAGCTATGAATGAGTATCTATGACCAGATATTGATGGGTTTGAAATTGAAAACTTGGGAACAATGTAACCACATTTTTAGTTAAGTAAATTCTTAGAAATCCTCTGAACCATATAGAAAATAATCTATGCATCTATGATTTTTGCAATCACTAAAAATATATCAGTTTTGTTCAATGATGTGTAACTCAGATTTATTGCATTGTGCAGTATATAGTGTAAGAGCACTATAGATTGTATAAGAACTCTAATGGTGTGGGAACACATTAGATTTTATGTTCTGGACAGAAGAATTAGGCTCAAAAGTAGGAGTGGGGAAATAAGTTTTAAAAAACAAAGGAGGCAATTTTCTAAGGAGGTAGGGAGATAAACCTGAGGCAGATTGTATTCAGTCTGGTGTGCATAAAGACAGTGTCAAGATGATTTGTTTTATCCTAAGAAAAATGGGAAGATTTTAAGACAGAAAGGATAGGGTTGCTAATTACTAGCTCTAGTTCAAGTCATCTTTATTTGACACTAACTAAAAGAATGAAAAATACAGTTTCATAAAAATACAGAACAATATTAAATATGAGGATTTATTTATTAGAAAAATTCAGAGGATCCCATCATTATTTTAAAGGAGAGCTCCATATCAGAATGTATTAACTATGATAGGAATTAACATGGGATATAAGCACCGAAGCTGAGAAGTAGGGAAGAGATGATGTTTTATGTTCACCCAATCTAGAAAAAAAGGGGCGGGGAGAATTTTCCTTATGATAGATGGTTTCACTTTTCCACTACTGTACTCAGGAATCTTTTTGAAGGAATATTTAGCATATACAGTGTTTAGGGAGTAAGCTGAAATTCATAAAAATAAAGACAAGTGGAAGAGAGGATAGCCAATTCAACTATTAATTTATTATTTTACAAAATTGTAAATGACATGTAGTAAAAACTCTTCACTAATTCAGACTGAGTTATTGGAATGAAATGAAGATTATGCTACCTCTGAATCTGGAATTATGGGAAATTGAAATGTGATTTTTTCACTTTTAAAGGCCTTGCTTTAAAAAAAATGGTTTTAACATTTTCACTATACTTTGTGTTTATTGTGTGACTGTAAATTAATAATATATATAATCTTATTGTAGGGATTACCTGCAAGTCGTGTGAGGTATAGAGTAGATGGTGTCCAGTCTCCTTATCCTGCCAGTATTTTTGATGTAGAAGAAGATTCTGGAACAGTAATCACTCGTGTCAATCTTAATGAAGAACCTACGACCATTTTTAAGGTTAGTTTTTCTTGTCTATTAGATGCTTAATTTTTTATTGAAAGTTTGGTTTGACAGATGACCATACTTTTTCTCTTTTTCTTTTTAATATTTTAAAATTACAAACACACATTTTAACTGCATTGACATTTTGAAAATACAATTCAATAAAAAGAAAAAAAATCACTTGATATTTCACACTTTGGAGATAACTAGAATTTACCATTTTACTCTCTATCCTTATGTTATATTTCTATTTAAATACAAATATATGTTTTGAGTAACATGGTCATATTATTTATACTGCTTTTTTTTAAAAGCACCACCACCATTTAAAACTTTATTTTAGAAAGTACTCACCTACGGCAAACAGTGGAGATTTTTAACCTTCATATCCATCACAAGTTAATTTTTTAAAAGGAAAGGATTTAGCATTTCTGCAGAAGATACAATGAATAAACCCAACAAGGCAGTAGATACTGTGCAGGCATGTGCAACAAGTATGCAGAGGCCATTTTATTTGGTTCATTAAGTATAGTATAGTTATATTTGAGTTCTACAAAACATCAAATATAAATGAACTGAAACTGTAACAATACACAGAAATTGGCTTCTTACACAGACATACCAGGCAGTACAAGCTGAAAACCTGAGTAAATTAACATTGTTTTACATCAATATACATAGTGCTAGTTCATATTTAAAAACAAGTTTCAATATAGCACTTGATACTTTTTTTTAATCTGTTTCAGTTAAGAGTATGAAATAGGTAAAATCTAGGCTAAAAATAATTCTTTTTAATATTCTATTGTAGGAATATACTATCCTCTTCATTTGTTTAATACCTTGTTGTTGGATAACTAGGCTTTTTCTAATTTTTTTGTTATCTAATCTTTGCTCTCTTGAAACTCCTTTTGCAATTATCATTTGCCACTTGCTTTCCCCCCCTCCCCCAATCCCTTAAATAACTTCAGGCAGAATTGCTGGATCAAGTTTATGTACTCATGAATAGTTATACTTCCAGAAAATGTGGAATAATACTAGCCCTCCCTATTCTCCTAAGTAATCTATTTTGTTGAATGTTTGAATGTTTCCATTTTCTATAGTTACTTAGAATTAAATTTTTCACTGCGAGTAAAGCCTTTGGCTCTGCAAAGAGTTAATGGTGTAATAAAGCGCATGTTTCTGTGTGAAACCAAACAGCTCTGTGCCTGAGTTGCTGGTTTGACTTAAAAGGTTTACAGCCCTTACGCAACGCCCACCCCAGTATTACCTGATATAATTCAAAATATACCAGTCTAAGCCCTAATATAAGTAAAGGCATCTGACACATTTTGATTATTCTCATAATAGTCTCCATTTTTTTTCAATCAAATACTCATCAGTTAACATTGCGACTATCAGTAAATACTGTGTCTCACATAATTTTATCAGTATTTGTAATAATTACTTTCTTTGTAAGATTGAAATCTAAAGCTAAATCATGGCTCTCAGATGACTCTTGGTTATGATTTGATGATCTAGTTTGAATAAATTTAGATTAGTAATATGTAGTTTTCAAACTTATGTTCTGGAGAAACATAATTTTGAGTATATTTAGCATTTCTTATAATAAACACTAAAATTCTTCTAGATATAGGTTATCAAAGAAAATGGTAAATCATAAAAGTTATTTTAATAATTACCTCATACAGCTATTATACTTAAGACAAGCTTTTCTTAGTTTGCATTATTTGAACATTTTCTGCTGTAAACTGGGTTTTATATCTTGTAATTGTTTTTAAGTGAGAGTATTTCAAAGTGTGTTAAAGTATAAACATTTCTAATTTTATCCTCCAGAATAAGTATTTCTGGCCTATAATCTTGCAGAAAATTAATTCTCTTTGGAAGAACTAATTCTCTAATATACGTAAGCTAATTAATTTTTTGCTATTGATGTGACTAAAATTAACACTTTTTTAAATGTGTTAGTGCCTAGAAAGACATGTTTTCACTGTAGCCACGAGTGAAATTATAAAAAAGATTTAATCATTGGGAGATATATTATAACATAACTGTTTTACTGGTAGTTTTATTTATCATAGAGTTAGTAATTTATTTGAGTTATATCATCTCACAAATTAAAATAATAACATCTACCTGGCAGGATTTTGTGCAGATTAAATAATACAGGAAGCATACATTAGGACCTTGCCTGCTACTTGCTATTCAGTGTTCTGCCAGGCAGTCTTGGGATTAAAAGCACACATGGAAAAATGAGAATGTATTTTGTTGTTAATAACTTTAACGTGAATTTTATTACTTTTTAAGCTGGTGGTTATTGCGTTTGATGATGGTGAGCCTGTGATGTCCAGCAGTGCCGTAGTGAAAATTCTCGTCTTACATCCCGGAGAAATCCCACGTTTCACACAAGAGGAATACAGGTATGACTCCTATTGGGTTTTGTAGTTAATAAAGGGCTTTGCTTTGTTTTGGCCTCTAAAAATTGATGTGATATATGAGGTTATCAATGAAATGATCTCCCAATTCTAGTCTAAGCTTCTCTAAATTAACATAACATTATATTTATTTTAAAAGTTAATATAGGTAAAATAACAGTTTACTGAAATATTTGAGTTTTACTAATGCTTTGATGAAGAATGGGTCCTTTCTAAATAACTAAAGCAAGCTTTGAAAAATACAGCATTGTGTTTGAGAGTTTGAAATATAACTGACTTATGGTCTCAGTGGTAAGAAGCTGCCATTTAGTTCCTTACTATTGACAGACACAATATATTACCCAATTTGGGCATGTTTCAGAAACGGTATTTCCCAAAAAATCAGTGAAAGAGAAAAAGAGACATACAGAGAGAGTACTATGTGTATATGTGTATAATGTTTATTACCTATTTATAGCTACAGGGTTTGTCTGTACACTATGTTAGTCAGTCAGGCTGCCATGATAAAATATCATGAACTGGGTGTCTTAAACAGTAGATGTTTATTTTCTCACAGTCTTGGAGACTGGAAGTCTGAGGTCAGGGTGCCAGCATGGTCAGATTCTGGTGAGGACTCTCTTCCTGGCTTATAGATGGCAGCCTTCTCACTTGGGCTCAGTAGGGGGGAAGTGGGAGAAAGTGAGTAGGGCTCTGCTGTCTCTTCTTGTCAGGACAGTAATCCCAAGATAAAGACCTCCCTCTAGGGCCTTATCTAAATCAAATTCTCTCCCAATAGCCCCTTCTTCATTGTTTTATTTTTATCTTCAACTTAAAACATTAACCTACTTTTCTTAGTATGTTAGAACCCACAGGAGTTAGTTTTCTCACAGACATTTGAAAGAGACCCACTATATACTACATATTCACTACTCACTTATTCTGGCCAAAGCTTTAAAAGGCAGCCAGCAATTATATTCCAGAGGTTTTCAACCATGGGTGGAAATAAAGGACTGTATGAAAATTACAATACATTATGGAAATACAATAATAGAAGCTCACAGTTAAGGAAGCATGCTGGAGACGCACTTACTAGTAACTGTGAGTGAACATGATCAATATAGTGTTGAGCTGTATCTTGAAGGAAAAATAGAGATAAGTCACTCAATTAAAATGTGGAAATAGGTTGCATTCCAAAGACTCAGCATATACAAAGTATAAATGAGGAATGTGGGAGATGTATTGAATTCCAGAATATTTTAGTAGGTTAGTCTATCTAGAAACAAGTTAGAAGAAAATACTATATAAGAGAACACTCTATCATATTCTAGAATTTAGACTTTATTGCTCTGATAATTTATAAGAACTACTTTAAAGTATTAAGCTAGATGAGGGGGTAAGATATTGAAGGAGGAGGTAAGTGATCCACCTGGGAATATTTACCACACTCAACCAAGTAGTTTTCTGCTTTGGTTAAAAGCTATCCATACAATATTCAAGTACTAAAATTATATAATATAATTACCAGAAAAATTGTACGTAATGTACATATAAACCATTGGGATGAAAAGCACATTTAAAATAGTATTAATTTTTTTTAAATCAATCTATGTTTAAGGTCATTTTCTCCATTGTGTCTGTTATTACCAAATTCCTCCCTTTTGTGGTGACATGGTAACCTCCAATTTTTTGATGTGGAACATACAGTTTTCTGCTATTGGAGAATGTACTTGAATGTGTATGTTTTGGTCTTCTCAAGAACCAAAATGAATGTAAACTCTTTATTTCTCACCAACTTACGTAGTAGATGCTCACACACACACAAAAAAAGTATTACTGTTTGAGGTGGGTCCAAACATCCCTTGCAGTTTCAGCCCAAAAAAAAGTCTCTCTTGGTTCTCCAAAACTTCTCATCCCAAATCTACTAATTCCTTGGAAACCTCAAGAGAAGAGAAAAGTGGTGTAGGGCATAACAATTTCTCTTTAACTAAACTCAAAAAAATGGTGTTCCTTATCTCCAGGCTTTCATTTGGAGTTCATTTCCTTATTAATAGAAATATTCCTTGCTCCTTCACTTTCCTAGCTAAAACATTGTGGTATTATGGCTAACGTAATAGCTCTCATTAGGGCATTGCTCATTTAGCTTTCTTTTTCAAATTGTCTTCATTTAATTCCACCATTTAAAAATAATTTTTCAATGAGTAGTTTACCATTTCTTACCTTCTTTGCAAATATATTCTATTAATAAAGTTGTTAATTTATAGAAGCAGCAGCTAGCCAATTATTGGTGCTAAAATTAAGAGTAGTCACATGATCACATGGGGAAGAAATTTTTTTTACCTTCCAGAAGAACATATCTAATAATTATAGATAGTGCCCTTACTATTCTAGGTTATTTGTCATTCCGATACAAAGAGGTAATTTTTCAGTCTTGTTTCATCCTGCAGTTTATGAAGAGAATTTTACAAAAGAATCAATATAATTGCTGTAATAGATTCAGTGTTCCTTGAGTACATGTTTTGTTTTCTATCAGACACCCAGAAATTGGGGTAATAAAACGTCATATTAAATATTGGCAGTCCTAGCCAGTTTGGCTCAGCAGGTAGACCATCAGCCTGAAAACTGAAGGGTCCCTGGTTCAATTCCGATCAAGGGCACATGCCATGTACATGCAGGAGGCAGCCAATCAATGATTTTTTTGAATCATCTCTTTTCTTCTCCCTCCCTTTCTGAAATCAACTTTTTTTTGAAAAGTATACAAAAATAAATAAATGACATATTGGCAGAGTATACTGCTTTCTGAATAAATGCAAAGAATTTCACTTAAGTGTTTATATAGGCATAATTTTATCTAAAACATAAGGTTGATGATTATTTTTTTTATCAATCATTTATTTATCACTTACTAATTATGATGTTTTTTAAAGAATTTTGGAGAGGTACAGTGCAGAGAGTTACTGGATACCTCCTAAATCTTTTCTTATTCCTCCTAGGCATACTGCTAGACCATATTTCCCTGCTTCCCTTGCTATATGGAGCCAGGTGACTTTGAGTCCTGGCCAATAAAATGAGGACATTAGGGACTTACAATTTCTTGGCCTGATTTAACCTTTTCCCCTGTTGGATGAGTGAAATGGAAAAATCCCAGGAAACCTTGGGAGGCATATGTTGGCAGTAATGAAAATATGATGTTAAAGGGGCTTAGGCCTCTGAATCACAACTTGGAGGAGAAATCCCTAATGAGGGATGCCCTAGTGAATTATTATTTAAGCAAGAAATATAAGAGCTTACCTATCATGTTAGCACCATTTCAACTAATGTAGTTGGTCAATATTTTATTAGTATGAAACAACTAATTGAATAATTGATTAATCTTTTTAGAAACTTTTCTCATTTATATTGCAGCAATCCCCAGTTTGTCATTTTAAAACAGTATTCATGGTAGAATATTTTTATTCTTGTGTGATTATTTTTTTATATGTTCAGCTACTAGCTTCGGCAAAATATCTACACCATTTCAGACTGCTGTGAGGGCCAACGCAGTCTCCTTTTTAAATGGGAAAAAATATAGAATGGTTGCTGGAAATCTCATGTGTATCCTTCCTTCTTATTGTTTTCAAATCCATTTAATGCTTCAGCACATAACTTCCAGCGATTCCAAAGTTATTAATACCTGATTATCAGGGTGATCCCTTGTGTAAGAATTGATGGATGGCAGACTATGCCATCCCTAATTGTGCCATTTTGGCATAAGGATTATTTTGAGCTAGAAGCACTTAAAAATCACAGATGCAAGAAGGGCATTCTAATCGCCTCTTCTCATGCTGAAAACAGAAGGTTTGAAACTCCTGTATGAAAGATGCCCTTCCTACACCAGGAGAAAAAAAAAAAAAAAAAACATTATCTAATGGGGAGTCGAAGCTAAGAGAATTCTGTATAAACAGGCCTTGTTCAAAAATCACTCTTATCTCCCTTTAGCCTCTCTACATGGTTTAGTTACTTTGCCACAATAGCCTCTCTTTGTTCGCCTTAATATAAAAGCATGTAGTTCTGTCATTTCTTTGGGTTTTAATTTCATTATGGGGACTCTCATGTCATGTAAAATCCTCAGAAATTTATTTACTTTCTCCTATTAATTGGTCTAATGTCAGTTTAATACTTAGGTCTAGCCAAAAAATCCTAAGGATAGAGGTAAAATTTTACTTCCCCTTTAGGATTGCTTCTGCTAGAAAAACTTCTGTTTTATGTGATCAAATTTGGCAGGACACAAAATTTTAATGCAAGATGTTTATTCTTTGTAGGGTTTGGGGAGGAGCATGCTTCTGGGTTAAGCATGGAAAGCAGTGATTCAAATTGCATAGCGTTGTGAGATGGGGTTTGGTTTTTGCATCTCAGAAATGTCTGCATTTCAGTATTGACTTTTTCAATGACTCGGGAAAAGCTAGATTTCACCAAATGAGTAGGTGTTAAAGAGAGGTTCTAAAGATAAAGTATTCTTTTCTTTTAGAACTTTGAACTAAATTCTTTTTTTTTAAACATATTTTATTGATTTTGTACAGAGAGGAAGGAAGAGAGATAGAGAGTTAGAAACATCGATGAGAGAGAGAGTCATCGATCAGCTGCCTCTTGCACACCCCCTACTGGGGATATGCCTGCAACCAAGGTACATGCCCTTGACCGGAATCGAACCCGGGACCTTTCAGTCCCCAAGCTGACGCTCTATCCATTGAGCCAAACCAGTCTCGGCTGAACTAAATTCTTAACCTCACACAATTATCTTATTTTTGGGTTAGCCAGTCATTAAGTCTTTAAATCTCTGAATAAAATGGTTAGGGAAGGTTAGGCTACTATAAAAATAAAGGCCTACGTTTTAATGGTGTAGAGTAGTGGTCAGCCAACTGTGGCTCACGAGCCAAATGCAGCTTTTTGGCCCCTTGAGTGTGGCCCTTCCACAAAATACCACGGCCTGGGCGAGTCTATTTTGAAGAAGTGGCATTAGAAGAAGTTTAAGTTTAAAATATTTGGCTCTCAAAAGAAATTTAAATCGTTGTACTGTTGGTATTTGGCTCTGTTCACTGAGTTTGCCGACCGCTGGTAGAGAACAAAACAAAAACATGTTTTGTTTCACATGTTTTTGGCTCACATGACAGTCTTAAATGAGTGTTCAAGTTGGTGATAGTCTTCCATGCAGTCATTCAGAGACCCAGGCAAATTTAGGCTCTTCCACCTTTAGCATAGTTCAAAATACCTCCAATCATTGTCATTTCAGTCCCAGGGAAGGGAAAAGAGGCAAAAGTTTCAACCAGAGATTTTTTGAAGCAAGTGAGGTGGGAGTTGCAAATTGTATACCAACTCACTTTTTATCCTGAAAATCCAGGGACTTCATGAAACAGCAGAGGAGTGCTGTTGCTTACCAGGCAGCTCTATCCAATTCTACAAAAAGAGAAAGAGAAAGTGATGCTGGTGGAGAACTGGCAGTAAATGTGTAATTTTAGGCAAGTTAGAGATTTTAGTTGCTGCAGTCATTCTAAAATGAGTCGGTTTTTATTAATACACAATAACAGAACCAAAACTAATGGTGTAAATAGTAAAGAAACATTTTTTTTAACTTTTAAAATATGTTAGGGAAACAGAACATAATCTTTTTTTTAAAATATATTTTTTATTGATTTTTCAAAGAGGAAGGGAGAGAGATAGAGGGCTAGAAACGTCTATGAGAGAGAAATATCGACCAGCTGCCTCCTGCACAATGTACATGCCCTTGACCGGAATCGAACCCGGGACCTTTCAGTCCGCAGACCAACGCTCTACCACAGAGCCAAACCGGCTTCGGCCAGAACACAATCTTTTTAAAACAATAAGAGAATTAATACTTTTTTCCTTTGAATTTGGAGCAAGTCTCAAATGGACATTTTGGTATGTTTTAAATTTTTAGAGTGTTTTTTATGTGTCAAGTATTAATATCACATATTCCAAACTAAACCTTTCTGGAGTTTGAGCTAATGTTTGGTTATTTGATCACAATTAATTACTTTCTCCATTTTCTAGATACGTCTTCATTTTGAAAGAAAAAGAAAGGGAAGAGAAAACATAATGGCAGAGTGTAAATGAGAGTTTCGAGCTATAAGCTACCCTGTTTCCCCGAAAATAAGACAGTGTCTTATATTAATTTTTTTCTCCCAAAGTTGTGCTAGGTCTTATTTTCAGGGGATGTCTTATCTTTCCATGCGCTAGGTCTTATTTTCAGGGAACTACGGTAGCTTTGTGGAAACCATCAAAAAGATCTGAGAGGTGACATTTACTATTTGAAAAACATTTTCCAATGCACCAGTTTCACCTAGACATAAAAACAAAATCCATTATTCTTTTTATAAAATGAAAAACAGTTATTGTTGAGCTACTGATAATTGCTTGATTGCTGGACTATATAGCATCAGATCTGTCATTATTTTTTCTAAAATGATCAAAGCACAGTAGCAACCAACAAATAATAAACCTCATAGCAAGTATACTTTAATATTTGCTGGAGGAAGAATGTATTAGCTTGCCAGCTCAGTTTTTGATGACAGATAATTAGGTTAGCCCAGCAATGTAAAAGAACCAATACTACAGAAAACCAAACCCTCCCTTCACTTAATTGTTATGTCTTTGTTTTCTTTTCATATTTAAGAAGTTTCTTACTCCCTGCTAGCTCTTATTTAAAAAAAGAAGAAATGAAGTTTGTAAAATTACTCAAGGGTTTTTCAAAGACTACCCTATATTAAGTGAAATAATTTGGCTTGTCAAGAGTAGAAATTTCTCACATTATTTATGTTGTTTATAATTTATAATATTGGAATATTTTATACATGTTGGGAAAAGATTTGCTTCTGTCTTTCATCAAACCCTGTGAACTGGAGTTGTTTGCTGAAGGGCTGGCTTTATGCAATTTTTCAGAGTAGAAGAACACTCAAATGAGAGAGCAATTTGCCCTTACTGATTTACTTTTATCATGGCCCAATTCGCCGTCATTCCTGAGATAAGAGTGCACTTGGTTCTCTTTGGTCCCTATAGCAGTTGTCATAGTTGAAATAGACTCATTTTATTAATTCCATGACCTCTTCAAACCAGTCTTTACCTGCGTCCCTGGATGCTAACCAAGGGCACATATATGGACACAATAAAGTGGTGACGGTCTGGGGGAGAGGGGTAGGTGCAGTGTCTGTGTGTGTGTGTGTGGGGGGGTGTTATTGGAAAAAAAAAAGAAAGGGGACATCTATCATACTTTCAACAATAAAGAAAGAAAAAAGACATTGCTTCATCAATTTGTCATTAGGTGAACATTTACATTTTCAAGGAAACACTGAGTTCTTAAAACTTTTGAAAATGATGACTCTTCTAATTGTATAATATTTACTTATATAATTATAAACAACTTTCCTATTATTTAGAAGCATATACACAACCCAAAATTTCAGAATTGTAAACATTTTTTTTTAATTCATACATCCTTCCAGTCTTATTTGGTGAAGTTTCTCTTTTTGACAAGGAAATATCAGTAATTTCAGTACCTTAGAGTTTATATGCACAAACCATCATTTATGTTTACTCTACTTCTTTCCTTGAAACAAATCTTTTAAAGATTAATGGCATTTTTTTATCCCTTACTGTTGAAACACCCCTGCCTTCTCAAAATCATCTCCAAGAGACTTCATTGTTTTATTTTTTTTTTTTTACAATGTATTAGGTTTAATCATTACATAGCCCCTTCCTCACATAAATAATCATAAATTTTGAGTTGTTACCACTTGGGCAATTGAGAAGTTTCTCTATATCCATCTGCAATCTCATATCTTAATTTAAACCATTTTCCTTAACTTGATTTTCATTGGAAGCAGAGTAAAATAGGTTAATCTTACTCATAAAAATTCACTTCTCAAAGTCATATCATACTATGAATGAAATAGACCATACAGATCATTTATTCAACATAATTTAATATTTGTTTTATCTAATATCCTTGTCACAAAGTTTACTAAGTTCTTTTTAAAAACTTGCAGTTATATGAAATATGTTAATTAATCTTTGGATAACTGTGAATGCTAAAAAATTCTTATGTTGAGATTATTATTATACTTGACTAGGAGCCCAGTGCGAAATTCCTCCACTGGGGGGCGACAAGGAGGGTTGTCTGAGTATGATGCCACCTTTTCCCTCCTCTCCTGTGATAAGAGTCAATATTTTCTACGTGATGAAAACTCTTCAGGAGAGGATTTATGTCAGTTGGGTTACTTTTGGAGGATCTGTCTTTAGGTAGAGAAGGGGAGCTCAGAGAGAACCTCTCCCTGAATTTTCTGGTTTTAGAGTGCCTACAGCTCAAAATAATGTACAAACTGGCATATTTTGGACTGGCATGTACTAAATTGCAGTCATATTTTAGGGTTATATATTCTGCCACCCTTCAGTAGAAACTGAGCTAAACTCTGGTTAAGACAGATGTGATAGTGTTTTCCTATTAATCATTAAAAGGTATCTTGGCAAGGATTGGGCTTATTGGTAAAGAGAATTTGAAGTGTCCACCATTAATGTGGAACAAAAGAGGGTTGGTAACCATGAAGTAGCTTATATCTTAAAGAAATGTTAATTACAGTTTCTCATATTAGTTTAAAATATCCCAGAACATATGGCTAACTCTTCTACATTGTTTTTTTTTTAAATATTTTATTGATTTTTTTACAGAGAGGAAGAGAGAGGGATAGAGAGTTAGAAACATCAATTATAGAGAATCATCGATCAGCTGCCTCTTGCACACCCCCTACTGGGGATATGCCTGCAACCAAGGTATACGTCCTTGACCAGAATTGAACCTGGGACCTTTCAGTCTGCAGGCTGACGCTCTATCCACTGAGCCAAACCAGTGTTGGCTTTACATTGTTATAATATTTAAATAATGGTTTACTATAATCCTCAAGATTTTCTTTTTTATCTCCATATAAATTAATAAGTATTAAAGCTAATCAGTGTATTCATCTTTATTTTAATATATTATATATATTCATGGTTATTTTAATATATATTAAAGTTCTAGATTAATTATTTTTAAATTTTTATTCATCTTTTTATAAATGTTTATGAATATTTTTAATTTAATTTAAATATTTCAAAGTGCTAATAGTAATTTTTAACTGTAATCCCATTAATGTCTTGTGTTAGTTGCGTTCTGCCCTGCAACAATTACACATCATGATGAGATTTAACAAGCAAATATTTTATTCTGTGAAATACTGCTGTGAGAAAATTGAGGGGGGAAGCAGGTTAAGGCCAAGAGACCCTTCAAACCTCATGCATTCTGACACTGAGTGAAAAAGAGGGCGAGAAGATTGTATAGAAACATCCTCTCCTACTGTGTCTTTAAGTGACTGCTCTGTCACTCAAGTAAGGTTCTGCACAATGATCAGTCAATCCTCATTGCAAAGTGAGATGTCAAAGAAACGCTGTGTCTCCGAGGAAGGCCCTGCCTTAGCAATTCTTTTCTCAGTCATTATCTGTACGCAGCCCCTAGGCAGCATGACCTTTATAGAAACACAGCAATAGACTTGCGGGCATAGCAACTAGGTGGGTCCATGTGCTTCCAGTTGCTGGAGGCTATGAGGCACACTCTCAATGGCCACCACCTGATGAGTATCTGATAAGAGGTTTCCAGGCAATTACCTACTTGGATCTTCTGTAAAATAGTTATCCTGTCGTAGTCAGAAATTTCATTTTATGTATTTTTTATTGAATCCAGACAGAAATATCAAAATTCTAACAGTAATTCAAACACTTAATATTACCTTAGAATACAGTAACTCTCGTAGTCGAGTTATCATTCGGAAGAATGACATTTGCCCTTCATCTCAGGATGCTGGACTAAGACTTATACACACTGAGATCCACTTGTCATCAGTTTTACAGATAAATATCATGAAAGGTCAATACGTCTGAAATAGATCATAGAGTCTAAATGTGAATATTGATTTTGAATGGGAAATGCAGTATCTGACATAGTTTATAAAATATTTATTAAAGACAATTAACTTTTCTGAACAAATTTGCAAAAACAGAGAAAAAGCATAATTTAAAATCCAAAAATCTATTTTTACATATGTTGCAAAATGAAAACAATTTTATAAAAATGGCCAAAGAAATGGTGAATGAAAAATTCCAGTTTCATCTCATTATACAAGAGAATTAAAATCACCCTACATTGAGGAATGTTACCATCATAAACTACACATAAGTTTGAACTTCAGGATTTTGAGAAAAGAGCTATTGCTCTTAATTTCAAAGAATTTTAAAAAAGATATATGTAAACTATTAGTATAATATAAAATAAACTCACAGGTAGAGACTATCACTTGTTTGCTAAGGTTGTTTTCTATTTTAATTTAGATTTATTGTCTACTATGAGAGATGATTTTACCTGGAATTAAAATCTCCTGCCATTTTATGGCATTATTCAAATCTTGCCTTAAAGATAATAGATTTTGCCTCTTTATTGAAAGAGTGACATTTTACAAATGACATTTCTCACTCTGACCCCATGGACCTACCGTGTCAGAATTAAGCATTATCCAAAAGAAATCTGAAATTTTAGATAAGTTCTTCAGCTAATTCTATAGTTTTAAAGTTGAAAGCCAATGAATAAGACAGAAAGATGAGATAAACTCCAGTAAGAACAAAAAGTGAAACAAACAAACATACACACCCTAGATTGCAGATTTAGCTATAAATAGTATTTTGAACTAGAAAGGTGTGTGACTAAGGGCCAAAGATTTCTCTTATTCAAGATGAAGACACTTCATGGATCTGAATAGAAGCAAAACTCCTAATAGTAAGCACACTTTTAAAAAGTTGTAAAAAAACAAACAAACAAAAAACAACAGTGTGTAACCATTTGCTCCTTTATCAGTTTAAAATCTACAATCCATCTGAAAATTTCTGGGAGAGCTGGTGTCTCTCCCCTGATCTATGCCTTTTTAAAACTGTTATTCTTGGTTAGATATGTAAAATTATACCACCCTGATAAAATTATTGCAAAGGTACAAATAATAGGAGTTCCAGTGAGTGTGTTTTTTCCTTCCTATTTTCATTAAATTCCCCAATAGTAGATATAAAAACAGTTTCTTAATCAGTATTGATTTACAATTATATTGAAACCAAACATGTCAATATAAATTAGATTTGATACTCAGTAGAAAGAAAGCAATAGAGCCAGATTGAATCCCAGTGTAATTTTATAGCATCTATTTACAAACACTTTTGTATCATAAACTGCATGGCATTTAAAATAATTAGGAGTTTTATGTGATACGTATAATATGTACTTTGTTGTTACTTCTTAAACCCAACAATGAAAGTAGATTTTAAATTGTAGAATAATTGTTTCATCTATATTTATACTATAAAAACTGCTTCTAACCATTTGGAAACTAAAATTTTGTTATTTTAGTATAGTCATTATTCAAATGGCAAAGATGTTAAAAAAAAGTATTTAATTGAGAGAGATTTATTGTAGTCTACATTTTCAAAATAAATACTTAATGTGAAATGTTGAACAGTTATCTATGAATTAGTTTATAAATCCCTAAGAAAATTATGTTCTAAGTATTTTGCATATAAATTCTATATCAGTTAACTTTACTGGGTTGTACTTTTTTCTGCAAAGATTTATTTCTAAACAAGAGATTTGGAGTCATTTTGATCAATTTTCTTCTGACTAAATGCAGCCTTTTATGGTAGATTCTTACAAAGTTATATGATTCACCAATAAAAGTTAAAATCTACAAAAGACATGGAGGAAGTTAAATATATATTGCAAAGAATTCAGTCCAAAAAGCCTACAGATTATATGAATTAAATTATATTATATTCTGGAAAAGATAAAAATATACAGAAAGTTAAAGAAATCAATGGTGGTAGGTTCAGTGGGATGGAAAAAATGAATATGTGAAGAAAAGAAGATACTTTTGGTCATTAAAACTATCATACTGGCCAGGATCAGTTTGGCTCAGTGGATAGAGCTTCGGCCTGGGGACTGAAAGATCCCGGGTTTGATTCCCGTCAAGGGCATGTATTATACATTGGTTGCAGGCGCATCTCCATTGAGGGGTGTTCAGGAGGTGGCTGGTCGATGTTTCTAACTCTCTGTCCCTCTCAATTCCTCTCTGTGTAAAATCAATAAAATATATTTAAAAAAACAAAAACAAAAAACTACAATATCATACTGGAATGGTGGATATATGACATATGCATGTGTCCAAGGTATAGTACTATATAACAGAAAAAAATGATGCCTGATGTAAACTGTGGACTTCAGTTAATAATGTGCTGATATTTGTTCATCGATTGTAACAAATGGACCACACTAATGCAAAACATTAATAATAGGGAAAATCGGGGATGCATATGGAACTCTATACTTTCTGCTCAACTTTTCTGAAAACCTATAACTACTCTAAAAAACAAAGTAATAATTAAAAAATATATATGCATCTATTTTATATATAAAAGTTTTTTGGGGGTGAAGAAACTGCAAATAGTAAAATAATAAACTAATAAAATTTAAATTTGATTTTAATCATAATTAAGCTTCTTTAATTGAATTATTTAGTCTCTAGATAAGAATTCATTTAGGTAATTTTAAGATTTCAGTCAAAATCTGTGAATTTTGTTTAAAATGACCAATAAAGCCCAAAGTGTTGTCCTTGGGGGAATAATGGGAGCTAGTGATGTCACCAGGAATATGTCAGGAACATGGACATGGAACCCAACTCAGGACAAAGCTTGTGAAAGAACCTCTGCTGAAGGCCCTTCCTGGAGGCGTTTTTTTTAAACAGCTGAGGTGTCCTTCAGTAGATGATTGGCTAAGGAAGATGTGATACTTATATACAGTGGAATGCTACTCAGCCATTAAAAAAGATGAAATATTGCCATTTGAGACATGGATGAATCTTGAGATTATCATACTAAATGAAATAGGTTGAATGGAAAAAGTCAAGAACCATATGATTTCACTCATATGTGGTATATAAAACTGGAAGCAACAAATGAATAAACAAGACAAACAAACAAAAACTCACAGACAACAGCATGATGATTAACAAGGGAAAGGGGGTAGGGAGATAGTAAAGGGTACAGGGTGCCAAAGATATGGTGATGGAAGGAGATCTGACCTTGTGTGGTAAACACACAATGCAATAGACAGATGATGTATCATAGAATTGTACACTTGAAACCTATATAATTTTAACCAGTGTCAGCCAAATAAATTTTTAAAAAGTAAAATAAAATAACAAACCATCTGTCTCTCCAGTGTTCAAAGTTCACCTCTGTTAAGGAATGTTAGTTTCCTTGAGCATGCTCTTAGCAGTCTTTTTCTAGACCAATGGTCTGCAAACTGCAGCTAGCGAGCCACTTGTGGCTCTTTGGTCCCTTGAAGAAGTGGCATTAGAAGAAGTTTAAGTTTTAAAAATTTGGCTCTCAAAAAAATTTTTCAATTGTTGTACTGTTGATATTTGGCTCTGTTGACTAATGAGTTTGCCGACTACTGGTCTAATAGACAATGGGATTCCAGGTGATCTTGTGACTCTAACTTCCTCAGTGAAGCAGTGCCTTATCTGTGTTAAGTGCCTCTCATTGTAAAGGTGCTTTTTCTTAGTTATATATCAGCACTAAATCCAGCTTCAAAAAGTAGAATTCTTGAATTTCAGACACTCAGCAACTACTTGTTTTGAATTAGAAGGTAAAAAGTTAATTGGAAAAGGGTAAACGATGCATTGTTTATGTAAAATAGATTAATTGCAACTATATCAGTTAATAGCAGGAGAAATTGTTTTGAAAAAAATATCTTTGAGGAATTTTTTATTTGGCTATTATTATTTGCTTCTGAAATTAATCAATAGGTTGCTATTATACTTAACAGAAATAAAAGAGGGAATGAGAACTCAGATTATATCAGGCTCAGAATGACTGAACCAGAAACCTCCTTTCAGATAGTTTACTCTAAAAAATATAAATTATCAGCCCATAGATGATGCTTTAAAATATAAACTTTGGTTGGTTGCCAAAATATAAAAGTTTATTGAATTCACATAAAATTTTGAATTTACTTTTCCACTTTAAAATCACAGTGAACTTGCACTGTTGCATAGTACTCTTATTAAGTGGAGCATGCAATGTGACCAATTCTTTATTTTCACCCCCTTTCCTGTTAATTTATGCTCAGCTCATTTTATTCAATTTTGTTATCTTTCTATCCTCTCTGTCATCTGATTTTAACAGTCTTGATTTATACCAATTGCTTCATTTTGTATTGAAATTATATCTGATTTCAAAGGAAAGATGTAATTTATCCCAATCATGTAACTTGTACTTTACAGGGCATAAAATAAAATGTGTCCTGTCTGGCAATAAATAGAAATTTTGTAATTCAATGCTCATTATCATAGAGATCCACTTAATTCTAGCCTGGAGAAAATTGCATTTTTATAGTATGTTTTGATTGTGTTTTGGAACAATTAAGACAAAGGTTAATAAGGAGATACTTTGTCTAGAAGTAAATCTGTTTTAAACATTAGTAACAATAGAATATTAAATGCTTTTACTAGTATGCATTGCATTTAAAATCCTTCTTAAATTATACCAATTAAGCTGAACTGGGTTGGCTCAGTGGATAGAGCGTCAGCCTGTGGACTAAAAAGTCCCGGGTTCCATTCTGGTCAAGGGCATGTACCTTGGTTGCGGGAACATCCCAGGTGCGGGGTGTGCAGGAGGCAGCTGATCGATGGTTCTCTCTCATCGATGTTTCTAACTCTATATCCCTCTCCCTTCCTCTCTGTAAAAAGTCAATAAAATATATTTTTAAAATTATATCAATTAATTTGTCCAGTATTAATCATTTCTATCCATATTGTACAAAATACACTAAAATATTATTTTTAAGTTTGAAGTAAAAGATGGAATTTTTTTAATATTAAAGTTTAAGATACATTAGCTGCTGACTTTATATTTATGTACTTTATAAGGATCAATTAATTGTGGAAAGTACAAAATTTAGCTTTTATTTCATGCATTAAACAAGACAGACAAGTAAATAATTTAAGCAATACTTAATTCCATTAGAAGTAATTAATTTGGTTTATGAAAATTACTGCAAAATATGACTAACATTTTTTTCTAAATGAAACTTAAATTGTATGTAACTTGATCTGTCATAAGTTAACAATTCATTGCTTTTAATAGTCAAGTCATGTATATCAGCTATATAATTGCATCATAACAATATTAACACAAACTTAATAAGTTAAAACAATACGTATATCACCTGGAAGTTTCTGTAGCTCAACAGTTGTTCACCTCTTATGCTCTCTCTCTGTTCCATAGACTCACATAGTTTTGAATCAAGATTAGGGCCAGGGCCAGGGTCTCATCTCTGACTTGACTAGGTAGGGAGAGGTCCATGATCAAGCTCATGTGGTGTTGATTGGATTCTGTTACTTGCGGGACGTAGGACTGAGGGCCTCAGTTCCTCACTAACCATTGGTCATACATCATCTTCAGTATGTTGTCATGCAGACAATTCCATATGTTCACTTCATAAATCCAGCCAAGGAGATGGAGTCTACTAGCAAAAGTGAAGTTACACATTCAGATCTTATGTAATCACTGAGGTGAGGTCACATCTACTTCACCAATTTCTGTCCTTAAGAAACAAGTACTAGCTCTCTGCCCCTTCTGAAAGGGGAGAGGAATACTCAAGGGAAGGAATGCTGAAAGTGGGAGATTATTGACAGCCTTTTTAAAGACTACTGTGTTTCCATAGCTCTCTGATTTTAACCTTTTTCATATTTTTATTTCCTAATCACCATGATAAGCCACTAAGCAATGTGATAAACAGAAGAGTGTCTTTCTAATCTAAAGTAGCATACAGTTTATTCACAATCAAAGCAGTCCATCAAAACCAGCCTAGTGTCACTTTTGTAAATGCCTTCCTTTTTGTAGTAGACTACTATTAATTTTAATTCCAAGTCACCAAAAGAATCCTTATTTTACTGAGCTGAAGCTATGATAATGACTAAATAAATTTCTTATAGAATATAATTATGTTTCTTAGGTATCTTAAGAAGTGTCTATCAAGGCCCGTGGTCTGCAAACTGCGCTCGTGAGCCACATATGGCTCTTTGGCCTCTTGAGTATTGCTCTTGCACAAAATAGATGGCCTGGGCGAGTCTATTTTGAAGAAGTGGCATTAGAAGAAGTTTAAGTTTTAAAAATTTGGCTCTCAAAAGAAGTTTCAATCGTTGTACTGTTGATATTTGGCTCTGTTGACTAATGAGTTTGCCAACCTCTGATAAGCAAACATATCTTTTTCTAATTTAGTTGGGACTATTTGATTGGAAGTGATAGGAATCTTAGGCAAATGAGAAATAAAAGAAAAATATAATTTTTCCATGACTGAAATAATGAGCTTACCTAGTTTTAAGTATAGCAGCATTTAAAATATTAGTCCAAGAACAGGGATTTTATTTTAATCCCATCATTTCATTTGTGTTGATATTATGCTCAACAAGAACATTACTATAGAGTACAAACATTAAAATTCTAGCAAAAAAATACAAAATGAACACCTTATTTTCTAAGTAGAGGCCTGGTGCATAAAATTTATGCACGTGGGTGGGTGGGGGGTTTGTCCCTCAGCCCAGCCTGCACCCTCTCCAATCTGGAACACCTCAGGGGATATCCAACTTCTGGTTTAGGCCTGATTCCTATGGGCAATCAAACATCCTTCTCACAATCCAAAAATGCTTGTTTCTAACAGCTTGTCTGCCTGCCTGATTGCCCCTAACTGCTTCTGCCTGCCAGCCTGATCACCCCCTAACCACTTCCCTGCCAGCCTGATCAACATCTAACTATTTCCCCTGCTGGTCCGATCGCCCCCAACTGCCCTCCCCTGCTGGCCCAGTCGCCGCCAACTGCCCTCCCCTGCCAGCCCAGTCACCCCCCAACTTCCCTCCCCTGCTGGTCTGATCACCCCTAACTGTCCTCTCTCCTCTGCAAGCCTGATTGCCCACAACTGCCCTCCCCTGCCGACCATCTTGTGTGAGAACATGATAGTCAATTTACATACCATCTCTATATTATATCTGAAAAGTAACAGTAACATTTCTGGGAACAGATTTCATTGGCTGTTCATAAACACTGAGCAAAGAGGATAAAGTGTCCTCATTGGCCAGAGAGAGCTAATGTATTTATCCATATCTCAGGGATTGGTCAGCCCTACCCAAACCACTTAGAATGAGAATGGAGGAGGAAGCATTATCCAAAGCAAATTCTGGATGCTGTTAACAAAAGAAGACAGAAAGGATGTAGGAGAGTAAAAAAAATAGTTATTGACCATGTAATGAATATATGGACCACCATTAGATGCTGCAACATCTGTAAGATATAGCACTTTATATTTACATAACTGAGTGAAACAATTATGTGGACTACAGTCCCAAAGAACATAGCAATTTAGACAAGATGTTTATAAAGGGTTATGTGTAATTACAATTGCAAACTATATTTGTGACTCAGTGCATATATATATATATATATATATATATATATATATATATGAAGCCTAAACTACCAAACGACCAGTAGACTGGTTGCTATTACACGCACTAACCACCAGTAGATGCTCAAGGCAGGAGCTGGCCCCTGGTGGTCATTGCACTCCCACAGCCAACCTCCTACAGCCTGTTAGCCCCAATCAGCCCCAATCGCCAGCAGGTGGAGAAACCCCACTCATGTACATACTTGTGCACCAGGCCTCTAGTTTGTTAAAAAGGCTTCAATAAAGACACAATATATATAATTGCTCTAGATTAGAAGAACTGAAAAAGTGGAAATTAAAATGAGGAGTAACATTAAAAATGTAAGTATTGAAAAAAAAATACATATGAAAGAAATGGCAATAGGATTTATCTTAGCAGTTTAAGAAACTAAAGCTTATTAGGAACCAGATGAGTTAGACAGGTTAACTAGACTACAAAAAGACTCAGAGATATTATTAGAACTTATATTTAATAATTTTCTAAATTTATTGGAGATGGATGATACAAACCTGTGAATTATAAAAGTGAGTTTATTTATATTAATTTATACCAGTAAAGTTATGATTTTCTAGTTAGAGTGATTAATATTGCATAACGAAATTGAGATTTTTGAGAACTATATAATGAGTTGTTGAAAATATATTTTTGATTTAAATGTGTATCGTAGTGTGGCTATAGCTAAGCAAAATATGTAATTTTAAAAGGGCTGTACATTTTTTTGATGCCATCTATTCAAATACTTTTAGTATAGTTAGAGCTTTGCAATGGAGCAAGAAAAAAGATGAGAAAGAGACATTTGGAAGCCATTTGCTTAAATATGATAACATCATCAAAACAATAGCAACATTTCACTCTAGCAGTTGAGATAGCAAATTGCATCTCTCTGTTGTTTTCAGTCTGGAAGGTGCTTTAGAGACAAGTGAAAAGAATTTTTAATGATATTTGGCAAATAATAAAGCAGTCATATGTGCCATCTCAAATTAAAAACAATGCAAGTGATGACATGATTAAAAGAGCCTTTGCATCATTTTAAACAATTTTTAGGGTTGGAGTCAATGTACTTTCTAAAAACTTCAGAACATGTTCACCTAAACACACATACACATAAACTAGCATTCTATTATTAAATTCAAAACTCCACCCTGGCAAAATGGGCAATAAAAAGTTAATTATTTTCTCTAAACCTGCAGGCCTCCTCCAGTAAGTGAACTGGCTGCGCGAGGGACTGCTGTGGGTGTTATTTCTGCCGCGGCCGTCAATCAGAGCATCGTGTACTCAATTGTCTCAGGAAATGAAGAGGGTGAGTAGATGTTTAGTCTGAGTTTTCACCGTAAACTAATCAACCTGGATTTGGAATTAATTTCAGATTGAATTATTGTTTGCTTTATATTTTAAAAAAGAAACATTTCCGGCTTAAATGCAATTGGTAATTATGCGCTGAATCTGATTAAAAATCCAGTTACGTTGATGAAAACGATCTCCTCCACCCCACCAGGAAATTCAAATTTCTAATTCTGGCGGTCGTTTGCTTCTCATTTAAGGATACTTTAATGACTTTACTTCCAATTTAATTTATGATACTTTCAGCCGTAAGTTATAGTTATTGTCTTCCAGGAGTCTCTTCCCACTACTTCCGATCATCTACCACTTGCATTCCATGTCATATAGTAGCTGATCCTGAAGAAACTTTAGAACTATAAATGATTGTGAATGCCCAAAGAGGCACATGCATGACAAAAGCCGTGAATATTGTGTAATATTGTTCCTCCTCAAACAGTTAAGTTAGACATGCAATTGACAACTGTAAGTAAACAAATAGCTGAGGTTTTGGTCTACCCATCACGTTTCACTCGGAAGAGGATGGTTTGTGAGCCTTAGGAATAAGTCCATAGCTCACTCAGTCTTGATGACCCATTCTTTGTGTCACTGCTATCCACAGTTAGTTGTCCTCTGCTTTTCCCTTTTGATAAACTGTATGCTTGGAATATTATAGGTAGCCAAAATGGTTAATATAGATTTATATTATTGGAGGAAGAATAAATATGAAATTAATGAATCAACATTAAGACTCTTAAGCAGCTTGCACAAAAATTGTGAAGGCCTTTTTTAAGTGTCCCAACAACCAACCATTACAAAAAATCGCAGCCCCTAAACAGTGATCAACATCATACTATTCTTATTGTTTCTTTATTTCTACTGCTATTCCTTCCCCCCTAAACCTCACTAAACTTCCTTTTTCCTTGAACTTCCAGCATCTGACTATACCTGTGATTTCTCAATCTGTTCTGGTACTTCTTTCTGTGATCCTATCAGTTCTCTTCCTTTAAAAAAAAAAGCAGAGGAATTCTAATTATTACCCTTCTTATTCCATAATGACTATTGTTACAATTTATTGATTTTTAATTTATTCAACATATATTTATTGATTTATTTAAAAAGTATTTATTGAGCACCTATTAGATACTAAGTGATCTTCCAGCCATGAGGGATAGAGCAGTGAATAAAAAAGATCCTTTCCCTCGTATAAATTATTAAACTGATAAGTATATAATATTTAGGCAGTAATAAATACTATGGAGAAGACTAAAGAGAAAAATATAACATGAGTGCAAGAGGTGAGATAGTTTACAATTTACCAAAGTGCCCTGCTCTTCATTCAAATATATATTAAATGGGAAAATTCATTGAACAAATGAACATCAGAGCAAAGTATTTGAAGCTATTTAAAATAATAAACCATATTTTCTAAATAATCACCATATTTTTTCCTAAGGTGTTCTTAGCAGGGCACTAAATCTATGGAATAATAAGATGCATTTAATCATAAAATGTATAATAATTTAATAAGATAATAAAATAGTTAAACAAAATTAAACAAAATTAAATAGTTTATTTAAAACAGAATTTCTAAAAGTCTTTAGTATGGTAGAAGACCATTTGAATCTAGGGTGAGGGGCATGGTATATATTGCTCCTAAATGCAACTGCTCACAGAAACATTGATTTCAAGGAGAATCTCAGAAAAAAATAGAATTCCAAGGCCTGTGATTAGGGTAATACTGATATTTATAATTTCTGGAATGTAAGTTTCCCAAGAGCTGAAATATAGTTTCCAAAAGCCAGTTTCTTATCCCTGTATGCACTACTACTAAAAAATGTGTTTTGAACTCACAACGCCTTTTAAGAATTGTTTTTACTTGAAGTTTGAAAAAAAAAAATGACCAAAAAATTACATTTTAATTCTAGGAAAGTTTGGAATTAATAACGTCACGGGTGTTATCTATGTGAATGACCTTCTGGACTATGAAACAAGGACAAGCTATGTACTTCGAGTCCAAGCTGATTCCCTGGAAGTGGTCCTTG
This sequence comes from Pipistrellus kuhlii, assembly GCF_014108245.1. NCBI lineage: Eukaryota > Metazoa > Chordata > Mammalia > Chiroptera > Vespertilionidae > Pipistrellus > Pipistrellus kuhlii. Next base: position 21,296,436 of record NW_023425460.1, read on the forward strand.
CCAATCTCCGAGTTCCTTCAAAAAGTAAGTTATATTATTTAAAGATTTTAAAATAAATAGATGGTGTTTCTGCTCATCTTACTTTAATTTAAATATATATAAATATATATAAATATATATATTACAATTAATATACCATATTATATTAGTTTCAGGTATGTAACCCTATGATTCTGTATTTATATGGCTTATGAAGTGATCACCGTGATAAATTAAGTGTTCATCTAACACCATAGTGTATTAGTAGTTATTACAATATTACCATGTTCCCTATGTTGTACTGTACCTTCTTGTAAATACTCTTTAACTTCCAATTTGTACTTCTAAATTCCTTCTCCTTTTTCACCCATCCCCCAACCCCTCTTTCACCTAGCAACTGTAAGAATGTTCTTTGTATGTATGAGTCCACTTCTGTTCTCTTGTTTGATTATTTTCTTTTTAGATTTCGCATATGATTGAAATCATCTGACGTTTTTCTTTCTCTAACTTATTACACTCAGCACAATACCCTCTTGGTCCACTGTTGCATAGAGCAATATTTCAGTATTTTTTAGGGCTGAATCATAATCTATTGTGTGTTTGCACTACTTCCTTATCCATTCATGTAGTGATGGACACTTAGGTCTCTTTCATATCTTGACTATTGCAAATAATGCTGCAATAAACATTTGGGTGTCTATGTCTTTTTGATTCTGTGTTTTGGGTTTCTTTAAATAAATACCCAGAAGCTCCACTTCTGGGTATTTATTTAATACCCAGAATGCTCCTTTGTCTCTGGTTATAGCCTTGTTAAAACTTACTGTGTCTGAAATAATTATTGCTACCCAGCTTTTTGTTTACATTTTTATGAAATATCTTTTTCCATCCCTTCATATCAGATTGCATGTATCTTTCATTCTGAAGTGTATCTCTATGAGGGTCTTATTTTGTTATCCATTAAGTTATCATAATATGTCTTTTAATGGGAGCATTTAATATACTTACATTTTAAGTAGTTTTGATAAGGTATGAGTTTATTGACATTTTATTATTTATATTTTTAGTTGTGTGTTGTTGTTGTTATTGTTTTTCCTTTTTCTTCTTAAAGAAAATCCTTTAATATTTCTTATAATACTGGTTTGATAGTGATGAACTCCTTTAGCTTTTCTTGTCTGGGAAGCTCTTTATCTGTCACTCAATTATAAATGACAGTTTTTCTGGGGAGAGTAATCTTGGTTGTGCGTATTTGCTTTTTATCACTTTGACCATTTTATGCCAATCCCTTCTGGCCTGCAAAGTTTCTTTGGAAAAATCAGCTGACAATCTTATGGAAGCTCTTTATAGGTAACTAACTGCTTTTCTCTTATTGCTTTTAAGATTTTATCTTTGTCTTTAACCTTTGGCATTTTAATTATGTGTCTCGGTGTGGGCCTCTTTGTATGTATCTTGTACGGTACTCTCTGTGCTTCTTGGTCTTATATGTCTATTTCTTCCACCAAATTAAGAAAGTTTTCTGTTGTGCACTGTCCTGTTGTAGTTGAGCCTTGATTGCTGCTTGCATGTTCCTTGGAGCAATTGAACGTCCAGGCTGATTTGTGGCAGGGAATAGCTGTGACTGCAGCAAAGGGGCTGCTGTGCAGAGTCTGACCCCATGGAGCAGGACTTCCTTCAATGGGGCTTTGGTGCCCACCAAATCTGCCCCTTTAGGTGTGGCTTGTGGATGTGGTTGGTTATAATCTGGCATGGTCTAACGATGTCCACCAGATGCACTGGCTCTGGGGCCTCCCGGGAGGTGTACAGTCAACCACCACTTCTGTTCAGCCAGGGTCACCTAGCATGAGCTACAGAGCAGTTTGAAAATGGCTGCTATTTGTGCTGGGCTTGAAGGTACCCAGGAGAGGTCAAGCTGTGGACCAAACTAGCTGCCACTAGTGCCAGACCTGAGGCCATTTAGCAAGATGTCTGTGGTACACAGAGGCCAGATGCTGGTTTTTGCTTGTTTGTCTTTTTGTTTGTTGATAGAGATTTTAGGAAAATCCAAAGCATGAACTAAGAGAGGCCATTTGTATGGAGAAGCCACCAGAAATGGCTTGGGTGAACCTGCAACTTACATGGGGTGGGGTCTCAGGGAATCACCAGAGCTGGGTGAACAGTGTTAGCTAGGGTGGTGGAAACTCAGATTTGATGTTCATCTACTTCCTTAGTGAGGATAGGGCTCAGCAAGGGAACAATGCCCTCTGCCAGCATTTCTGTATGGGAGAAACCTGTCCCTTCAGTCTTGCCTTGATGCCATCCAGAGAATTCAGTTTCTCCCTATATGTTCCTGGTGCTTTTCCAGCTGTTGCCCCAGTGCTGGAACTTAGAGCAAGTGAGTCTGAGTAAGTACATCTGAGGCTCCTTCTAAAGGAAGACCTGTGACTCCAGTATTCTTCAGTCTTACTCAGCCACAATCCCTGCTGGTTTTCACAACCAGAAGGTTTAGGGACTTCTCTTCTCAGCACTGGAGCCCTGGGATAGGGGTTCTGATGTAGGGCCAGGACCTCTCACTCCTCAGGACAGACCTCTGCTGCAGAGATATCCCTCCTGATTTTTAACCACCAGAGCCCTTTTCATGTCTTTCTTCCTCCTACCAGTCTCAATGTGGCTTCTTCTTTAGATCCTTAATAATAGGACTTCTGTTTAGCTAGCTTTCAGGCAGTTCTGAATGATGGTTGTTCTGTAATTTAGTTGTAATTTTGATCGGGTTGTAGAAGGTTTTGAGTAACAAGTGTACTTGCACCGCTGTCTTGACTGAACTCGGCTTATTTTCTAATGAAATCCACATCTGAAAGTTATCAGTGAAAAATAAAGAAAGACCGTTAATATTAAGGGATGTTTGTCCATCTATTTTAATTTCTAAAATATGACAATGCTGACAGTGATTTCATACTCCTAAATTGTCAAGGCAATAACGTACTACTTCTAAAGTTTGTGTACAAAATTATAGAATACCATCATTATCTGTGTATGTTAAATTATAAACATTATTTCATCCCACTGTGATGTTCAGGCTAGCCTCTGGAATGTAGCATAACCACTAGATATTCTGTGAATTGTGTGGCTTCTGGTACTTATATATTTTCTTATAATAGAGGAAAACACATCTTAAAATTAATGACTAACATTTATCATAATTTATATGCTGCATTGTCTGTAATTCACACCCATTTCTAGGAGATGAGAAACATTAGTTTCACTACAAGGACATAATAAGGAAAGTTTAAGTGATTTCCTAAATATAACACTTGTCAGTAAATAAAAAGTTGAAGTTTTAGGCTCACAACTTTTGACTCCAAAATCTTTCTTCAGCATTCCAGTTTCATATAGTTCATGCTCACAGAGGAACAAGTAAAAGCCACTTTGTAAAGGGGGCCGGCACAGATTCTAAGAGCTGTTACTAGCAATGGATAAATTCTATTCTTTTCCATTCACCGCTGGATAAATTCTACTCTTTTCCATTCACAGCCATGATGCTCCTTTGCATTTAAGTAATCCATCTTCCTTTTTCTTTTTCTTTTTCTTTTTCTATAGTCACATCAAAATTTTTAGAATCTAGGAAACCCAAGAAAACCAAATTTAATATATCCATAAGAATAGTCATATAGAGTGTGAAGAGTGAAACAGGATCTGAAACACCTATCTTTTACTCTGGGGCCATTTCTAGGCATTTTATCACTCCATCAATCAACATTTTGAGAAGGGGAAATTGGAAAAAAGAAGAGAGCATGAGAGCTAGAGCACACATATGGATGTCAGAGGGAGAGAGCCCAGGCCCCGTAAGAGAAAGGAGAACAAGATGGGAGTAAAAGGCTGGAGATGCATTATAGAATTTTCTGTCTCAGTTCAGCTCTTGATCATAAATACTAAAACACACCTTTGCATTTACTTCAAATCTCACTTACTGATCTAATGTCGAGGGCTGCACAGATACAGCCAAATCATTTTAAAGAAATATTTTTCAAGAAATATCTCTGATTTCTATGATTAGAAATATATTTAGTTCTTGTATATGAACATAACTACCCTCATTACTGTAATTTGAATGTAAATCTAAGACTAATAATACAATAATTTACCTAATGCACTCATGAATGCTTATATATGCCCTGTTATGCATGTAGAGGTATTATCAAATAGCCAATTTCATGAAATATGTTCTTGGAAATGCATAAAGCCTAAAAGATAAATGTTTATTCAATGCCCAATTCTTGGCTATTGTTATTAACATTTCAAGACTACCCTTTGCCTCTTGAGTGTAAAGTACAAACTCATGTGTTTTTAACACATTTCACTTATTAAGGACTGTTAATGACTTATAATCAATTCCTAGCCATTGGCTATGCAAATAAGATTATTATGTAAATTAAGGTTAATTAATTGTCTAAAGGTTCGTCCCTTCTTCAGAATTAGCTGCCCTTTAGCTCTTCCACATATCATAGGAATATAATAGTAAACAGAATGGATTTAATTCATTAAATAACTATTTTATTGTGGTTTCTTCAAAAAGTTACTGATGAAGCTATTTTTAAAGTAAGTTTTACAACTATGCTGTAACTAGATTTACTATTTAAATGCAAATTAATAATTAAAATAAGAAAATTTTGGAATTCATTTCCCAAATTTGATAGCAGCAGTATTTAAAACATTTTAATCTTTTAGTATGGAACATTTCAAACATAAAAAAAAAATTATAGAGACTATTACAATGAACCTCACTCTGTCAATTTCCCAGATTCAATATTATCAAGGCCTGGACTCTCTTTCATCCCTACTTCCAATTGCTTCTTCACTCTATTATATTAAAGCAGAGCAGAAACATAATATTTCATATGTAACTATTCCAATATGTGCCTCTAACAGATAAGTACTCTTAAAATTTATCACAATACCCCTTTTTTTTTTACTCCTCTCCCAATTAAAAAAATATATCACTGGATATCAAGAAATATCCAGTTAATACTCACATAAAAATTTATTCACATCAGAATCTAAATAAGATCCATATATTATAATTGGTTAATATGTCTTTAGAATTTCTTTTAATTTATAGGCTTCATCACTATTATACCTTTTTCTTCACCTTAATATTTATTTTTTCAAAGAAACTAGATTTCTGGAGTCTGAGTTCTGATGACTGTTTTCAGTGGACCATTTCATATTTTTATGTGTCCTTTATTTCCTAAAAATTGGCAATTAGGCCCTAATCAGTTTGGCTCAGGGGATAGAGCATAGACCTTTGGACTGAAGGGTCCCAGGTTCGATTACAATCAAGGGTATATTGTACCTTAATTGTGGGCACATCCCCAGTAGGGTGTGTGCAGGAGACAACTGATCAATGTTTCTCCCTCATCTGATATTTCTAATCCTCTGTATCCCCACCCCCTTCCTCTCTGTAAAAAAATCAATAAAATATATATATTTTTTTAAATTAGCAATTAGATCTGGATTCCTGATTAGATCATTTAAGGTCCATGAATGTTGATAAAACACAAACAATTAGTGGGCCTGAAAAGAAAAACCTTATTACTTATGAAAGTATTATCAGGAATATCAACACAGCAAGGAGCATAATGGCACAACACCCTAAATTTCACACCCAAAGTGTAAGGCCAGATGATAGCTGCACATGATCTGCATGCACCCCAGAACTCTGAACTTAGAGACTCTGCCACTTTATAGAAAGAAATCATAAGTCTTTCTCAAACTGCCCTAGCTAGTTTGGCTCAGTTTGGCCTGCGGATTAAGGGGGCCCGAGTTTGATTCTTTCTGGTCAAGGGCACATGCTTAGATTGTGGGCTCAATCCACATAGGGAGTATGCAGGAGGCAGCTGATCATTGATCCCTCATTGATGTTTCTATCTCTCCTTCGCCCTCTTCTTTGAAGGGGGAAAAAAAAAAAAAAAAAATATATATATATATATATATATATATATATATATATATATATATATATATATGAAGAGGTAGTCTAAATGCTAGACTACATGAGGCATCCCTACAGACTTTATCTCACTTTTAAAAATTGCCAGCTGTATAAACAGTCCTACATTCCAAGTAAAAAAAAATGGTCAGGGCATTGCAGTCTTGTTACATTCAGCAAGATGTATAGAAACGCAAGCTGCCGGAGGTATAATGCCTCCCAATATCTGGCTATCCAAATCTGCTGTCTGTTATGAGAGAGGATTCCACAAGATTAGACATTATATTGTCACCTTAATCAATTTCCTTAAATATTTAAATACATTTTTTAATCCAAGGATATTTGAAATATTTGTTGAACTAGTGGAATTGTTTCACGGTTGATGAACTTGGGAGTTTTGTAATCTCTAACTTTCACATTATGTTAGCTGTTACCAAGTTAATAATTTTCCTTCCATTGCTTTAGATCTTTTTCTTCAGATCTTCTAGATACCTTTTTTTCCCTTTCCTAACTACTGGCTTTTATCTTTTAAACTGAACTAGTCAATTTTAGAAGTAGTGGCAACATAATAAATATATGATCAACCGAATGCATGATGAATAAAATAACCCAAAGTAACTGAACACATTTTTAAAGAGCACATTTTTTCAAGAATTTATTTTTAAAAAATTATATAGAGAAAGCTTAAGTAATTTTGGTCTACTACTTCATTAGATTAGTGTTAAAATAAAAGTAGTAAAGATAAAATATATCTCAGTAAATCTAAAATATAATATTCTCTTGTTTTCTATTCAACAATCTCTAGGGTGAATACATCACTAACTATTGGTTTAGAACCTACAGAGATGGCTGGTGGCAATACATACATAATTCAGCTTAGTACAGAAGAGGGAACAACCAGCATATGAGTGATCAGAGAAGAATTTTCAAATGGGTTGCCCTTTGAGCTCTATTCATAAGAATGAGAAGAAAATGTTTGAAAGGACAGTTCCAAAGACAGAAAGCATATATTAGAATTGACAAAAAAAACAAATAATAAACTGGAACTTTAAACAAAAGTACCAAGAAACAATAGACCTAAAATTACCAAGAAATGTGCAAGAAATAGATAACAAATTATCAAGGATATTTAGCATAAGAACAAAGAGCACAACAATTAATTGTGTTAAACACTCTTACTCCCAAAGAGAATAAAAAGGGTCAAGCAAATAGCTTTAGAAATTATTCTGTGTGAAATATTCCTGTGGGGGGGAAAGTCATAAAGATGTATTTGCATTCTTTTTCACAACATGCTCATTCCCAGAAGTGGGGGAGTATTGTAATATATATTCTTCCATCTCAAGTTCAATGTTGTCAATGAGTAAGACCACTATGTATTACTGTGTGTTAAGGGGCACAAAGTCTTTTACAATCTCTTCTCCAAACATAATATTAAAATGGTTATGAGATTTTATTTATACACTAGAAGCCTGGTGCACAAAATTTGTGCACGGGGGGGGGGGGGGGGGGGGGGGGGAGGCTGTCCCTCAGCCCAGCCTGCACCCTCTCCAATCTGGAACCCCTCAGGGGATGTCCTGTGGGATCAGCCCTAAAGTGGCAGTGGACATCCCTCTGACAATCTGGGACTGCTGACTTCCAACTGCTTGTCAGCCTGATCACCCCCTAACCACTCCCCTGCCAGCCTAATCACCCCCTAACCACTCCCCTGCCAGCCTGATTGATGCCTAACTGCTCCCCTGCCAGCCTGATTTCCCCCAACTGTCCTCCCTGTCTGCCAGGTTACCCACAACTGCCCTCCCCTGCTGGCCTGGTCACCCACAACTACCCCCCCTGCAGGCCTGGTCCACCCAACTACCCTCCCCTGCTGGCCTAATCACCCACCACTGCCGTCCCCTGCCAACCATCTTGTGGTGGCTATATTTGACCACATGGGTTGACCATCTTGTGTGTTGGTGCAAGGGTCAATTTGCACATTACCTCTTTATTATATAGGATTTCTAAAGCTAAACACATGGAGGCAGTGTTCTTCCATTGGCCCCAAAATTGATTTTTTTGAACTGACAATAATGTGCTATCAGCCATTCTTAATTACAGTATAGATTGTAATATATACATGCATATGTAATATGATGGAAAATCATCTTTCCTGAGGAAAACATTTTTATTGCTTCCATATGCAATTAGTGGATTCATGTCTGAGACCTCTTAGGTAACCCAGATGAACTAGGTAAACTCTAGAGCTGAAAAGCTATTATGATGGCTGGAGCAGAAGGGCAATAACAGCTCTGTTAAGATAAGCCTGTACTCATAGAATGATGAAGCACAGTGCCTGTGAAAGTTACCCATGGTCCAGATTCGGGACACATGTCAATGATAGTTTTTGTAGATCCTGTTTAGCAAGGTCACCTGGAGGAGTGATGGGAATGCACAAAGCAAAAGCTGGGGATGGACTACTGAATTTCTACTGAGATGACAAGTAGAAATCATTGAAATGCACTTTCAAAATCAAGTCACTGCAGGAGAGCATGCAGGAGAACATTGAAAAGTGATCGTCTTATTAGCACTGTTTTAACCTGTTAACCAGGGAGTTCCCTTTTTAATGACGCAACCTGTAACGGGTGCGTACTCTTTCACTAGGACGTCACGCCCAGAGGACATAATTTCATTTTTTTTTTATACTCAATGAAAATAAATGAAATATATATATTTTTGTTTATTTATATATATAAAGCACAAAGGAAAATACAAAATTACAAAAAAATAGAAAAGGATGCCAACAAAAAAAAATGGACATGTCGAATTAAAAAATTATAAATTTTACAAACAATGATAAAGATTACAAAAAATAGCCGAAACCAGTTTGGCTCAGTGGCAGAGCGTCGGCCTTCGGACCTAAAGCTCCCGGGTTCGATTCCAATCAAGGGCATATACCTTGGTAGCCGGCACATCCCCAGTGGGGAGTGTGTAAGAGGCAGCTGTTTGATGTTTCTCTCTCATCTCATCGATATTTCTAACTCTCTATCCCTCCCCTTTCCTTCCTCTCTGTAAAAAATCAATAAAATATTTTTAAAAAAAGATTACAAAAAATATATACCGTCCCTCTCGGGGCGCAACATATATTTCAAGGACGTATTCATACGTCCTACCCGTTCCCGATATTGTTTACATTTGATGTATTTATAGGTCCTGCTCCGTTAATAGATTAAACACAAGTCTGACCCAAAAATGTTCAGCCATTTCACTATTTAGGTTGAAACTTTCCTTCTTACTTTACTGATCTTTCTTCCTCAATCACCAATGCCAGATGATGGCAGCTTCAGTGCTGAAAAGAAAACATCTACCAGGCCGGGCTAGTGTGGCTCAGTGGATGAACATCAACCAATGAACCAAGAGGTCACTAAGCAATTCATGGTCAGGGTACACGCCCAAACTGTGGACTCAATCCCCAATAGGGGGCGTGTAGGAGGCAGCCAATCAATGGTTCTTTCCAGTCTAACTCAGTCTCTCCTGGGTTTAGAATAGAATGCTATTTTAATGTGGAATAATATTTATCTTTATAGCTCAATTTAATACAAGGATTGCTACAATTGAAGTGCAATTTTTCTTTTATGCAAAAGTTATAATTATAATACCTTTAAAAGTGGAAGAAAACAGTCATAGCTTTCTATAAATAATCTCCTTGTGTTTTGACTCTGTAAATGGCCTTTCAATCAGGAATTAAAGGACAATTAAAGTAACCTTAAACTGGTGATAAAACAACTCAGATGCTATTTATTTCATTTTATGGTTTTGCTTTAGGGTACAGCTCGCAATACATCTCATTTTCTTTATTCTTCTAATTCCAAACAGAAGGTCTGTGACAAACAATGCTGATGATGCTTTCATTGTGATTAACTGACTTACAAAAGCATTCCTCATGGTAACAACAATGGAGTATGTCACATGTCATTTTTTCAGTCCTAAAATCCCAGGTATTTTCAAAACCTTGTATCTCTGCTATAAATAAAGCAGTGGTAAAAAGTAGATTTACAATTATAATGCAAATAAATAATACACTAATTAATAAATAAGAATACACTCTATTTTGCAACTATAAATCTACTTTTGCCCATACCTGTACAAGGTCAGCATTTAAAAAACTATTCACACCTTATTAATTTAAAAATTGAAGACTATTTTAAGAAAAGAGTTACCAAAATATCCATTATGACTCTTCTTTTTTTTTGTCACAAGTAGTATAGGCATCTTATTTAAAGGCACAGTTTGAAACAATTACATTTTTAATAAAATAAATATTTATCTGTCCAAGACAATTTAGTTGTGAAAAATAGCTTTGCTTGGAAATGTAATATTAAAATGGCTATGGAATTTTACTTATACATTTTTAAAACCAAACACATGGAGGCAATGATCCTCCATTGGCCCCAAAATTGATTTTTTTGAACTGATGACAGCCATTCTTAATTACAGTATAGATTATAATATATATTTCTGCATTTGTAATATGATGGGAAAATCATATTTCATGAGGAAAACATTTTTATTGCTCCCATGTGCAATTACAATTAAAATAAAATATTTCAAAGTCAAGCAATCCATGAAATGGATCTCCTTAACTCATATCATATAACAAATGGAAAGTGAACATTCTTTTCTCTTAGTGACATATGCTATTTTGACAAGCCTTAACAAGCAGCTGAACTTTCCTGGTTGATTATGATAAGAAAAAAAAAATCACACTAACTAGACAAAAATACATTTCAACATTATACTTAAATAAAAGAAAGAAGTATGGGGCAAAGTACCACACAGAAGTAATGACAGAAAGAACCTTTAGAAATTTTTATTTTCCTAACTTTAGTGGCATTATTGATCCTGCTTGATATTTTCTCAACTTCTATGTTGATTCAGTTTTTTTCCCCTTAATCTCAAGGAATAGATACACCTTGCTGTTTTTGCTTGAAAATATTTCTTCTAAGTTGTCCTTCCTCCATTGTTTGCCAGATAACAAGGCTCCTATTTTACAAGGCTCAGTTTAAAAGTCACCTCATTTTTGAAACTTTCCTAAATCACCCATAGTCCCTGTAATACGGAGAACATATACACCTGGCTTGTGAGTTCTCAAAGGCAGGGCTCCAGTACCATCCAAGTTTGTTCTGCCAGGTCTCCATCACAGAAATACTGGCACCATGTGGGTGATTTAAGAGAAGATGAACTTCAAAATAGATCCTGAAGGAGAAAATAGTATCCGCGACAGTCTGAACATGATCTACTTCAGGGAAAAATAGTCAACACTCTTGCTTGTACAGTAGAGAATTAACCTAGTACAGTGGTTGGCAAACTCATTAGTCAACAGAGCCAAATATCAACAGTACAACGATTGAAATTTCTTTTGAGAGCCAAAAATTATAAACTTAAGCTTTTTCTAATGCCACTTCTTAAAAATAGACTTGAGTAGGCCATGGTATTTTGTGGAAGAGCCACAGTCAAGGGGCTGAAGAGCTGCATGTGGCTTGCGAGCCACAGTTTGTGAACCATGGGCCCAGGAAACTATGTTTGATGCTGAGGGCAAGAAGAGTTTGGAATCAAGAATAAGCCTTTTGGGATATTATTTAAAAAAAAAAAAAAAAATTCTGAAAAAAATCATTGACCTTCTCTCCTAAGTCAACAAATATAAAGTACCGTATTTTTCGGACCATAAGACGCTCCGGACCATAAGACGCACCAGTTTTTAGAGAAGGGAAATGAAGAAAAAAAGATTCTGAAACAAATAGTGTCCTAAAATATTTTATGTGCATTAAAACCCAACATCACAGTCATAAATACATGTAATCAACCCTGTAAAATAAACAGCAGCACTTAGAACCATTTTAGAGCCGGTCAAGCACACAGAGACCACACAGAGCCGGGCAAGTAAAAAAAACTTTTTTTTTAAGTATATGTGTAGGCTATATTTGGACCATAAGACGCAGGGACTTTTCCCCCCCACTTCTGGGGGGGAAAAAGTGCGTCTTATGGTCCGAAAAGTACGGTACCTGCTCCAGGAAGGGTGCTATTAACATACCATAGCTACCCAGAGTTTAAGGTGAGCTAGATGTGATAGGGCAGGACCTAGCAAGGCCCATTTGATCAGTGCTCTCTCTGTCCCATTGCTAAAGATGGCCCCACAAACACGTGTGTCCTTTTTCAGCTCCCTGTAAATTGTCTTCCTACCCTTTGATACCCCAATCCACAAAACCCCCTTCTCCTGAGCTCAGGATGGCATGTAAACCTTAATTGCCCAATCTGTTCTCAGATCTCATTTTCTTACAGAATCCACATATGTACCTACATAAGAAATTTAGTACTTTTTTTCTCCTGTGAACCTGTCTCAGGTTAATTTGATTATTAGTTCAACCAGAAGAACTTATAAGGTAGAAGGAAAATTAATTTTCCCACTGCTCAATGCCATGCTCTGATCAGTTGTCTGTTAGAAATCCTATCATGTTATCTAATGCTCTACTGAACTTTACATTCTTGACATTTATTATTTACATTAAAAATCATATTGCTCTTCCCCTTAGATCTTCTGATTGACTGGCCAACATTTACATAATTCTGTCTTGGACTAATTAATAGAAGTATAATTTTATAATTCCTCTCAGTGATTGTGAATTGTATTACATTTATAAAACATTTTATGAGACAAACATATGAAGTGCTAGAGATATGGCCAAATAACAGGACCTACTATGTTATAAAATTAAAACAAAACAAAAAAACACATAAACAGCAGAAGATATTGGGAATGTGCTATTTTGATCCTCAAATCAGATATCACTTATTATCTTTGATTGCATTACATGGATTTGGGAGTCCCCTCATAATTATTATGTTAGTGTTCTTAATTACAATTATGTAGAGTCAAAAAATTTTATATAACAGACATAAATATGGGACAATGTAGGATATAAGAGAAAAATACAATAGGTAGGACTTGATTACTGACCTTGAAGAGAAAGAAATAAAACAACAATGAATTTATATTTTGGATCCTGGGTAACATAAATTAAATCTAGAATGTAGTTAGAAATGAGGAACTGAACATTTAAAGATATTCAAGGCTGGGCATTTAGATTTAGGAAGCAATCATATAGAATGATAACTCAGACCAAAGTAGTATTATTCAAAGGCTCACTAGCATCACATGGTAGAGATGTAAAATGAGATTTACTGGTGATTAGGGAAATCAGGCAGAAAGGCATCAAAAAAAAAAAAAAAAAAAAAAAAAAAAAAAAAAAAAAAAAAAAAAAAAAAAAAAAAAAAGAGCATCTCTACCTGCCATAACCTACAGCGAGAACCTAAATTGTGCATATCTGAACAGCATGAAAGGAGCTAAAAGCAGCATACTTAAAATAGTACTACTCTATAGGTTTAAAGGGACTTTTGAAATGAGATAAGATTCATTAACCTTGTAACAATGGGAACTTCCTGGTCAAGGAAACCTGTCCAAAAGCAGAGGAGCTGATGAAGCTAAGCAGCTGGCATCAGGGAGAGGCAGTTCAGAGGCATGGAGCTAACCCAAATCCAATGACCTACTTACTTGTTTACCTGTCAAAAAAAGGAAAATTAATGGGCTTCCCAGGCCACCAGGCCCTGTCACTCTGAGAGACAAGAAGAAAGAGCAAAAGATTGAATTTGAAGAAGCCCTTCATGTAATGAATGAGGAAAGAAATAGCCATGGAAAAAAGGAACAAAATATGTGTGATGATGTCCTGTTAGCCAAAAGAGAAGTTTCAAGAGATACAGAGGATACTGAAAACATCAACTGTTACTGATGTTCAAGAAAACATATAACTGAAGAAAGTATGTTCAATGACACTTAATTGGGCCATACAGAAACTACAGTTAATGTCAAATAAAGAGAGAACTGGATGTGGAAGAAACAGGGAAATTTATAGTACATAAAGGATTTCTTGGTTTCCCTTGCACAGTAGACAAAATATTATTTAGTATGTTCTTAAATATTCCTTGATTTTTAAATTTTTATATTTTTTATGAAGCATTCATTTCACATTAATTTATGTATGATGTGAGCATAAACACATAAACTGAGAATTTTATGTTTCAGCGATAAGAAACATAAGTTTAGTTTACCATTCTTTTGAATCATTATTCAAAACACAAGTCTAGTAGTCAATTCTTCTTACAAAATAAATTCATATTTTGTCCCCAGGAACTTTTATAAGTTTAGTTAATCAATCTTGTTTCTGTTTTTCTCCCTTTTAATGTCTTGTACCTAATTAGCCCCCTATGTAATATCTTGAAAATAATTGAAGACAAATAACTTAAAGAAAAATCATTATTTTAAATATTGTCACTTTTAATTTCCAGTCTGTTTTCATGTATTTATGTATAGCATATGTTTTCTATCAAGATTTCTTGATAGAGATTGCTGTGTTTATGCTTTATTAAAATGAATAAGGCAGTTGGATACTCTAGCCAGTCCAGCAGTTCAATTTAATTAATAATAAAAGATTTCTATTAGATAATATTCCATAAATACTAAGATGTATGTGAGATTCAAGGACAAGAGATAAAGGAAATTTTATAAAACATATTTACTAAGAAAAATGTTATAACTCAGATTATTTATTAATGACACAGCTCAAATTTAAAATTACCTGAATAGAATAACAAATACCTAAAAATTTAACATAATAAATTAATATCCCTGACTTACTTAGGTTATAGACATATCTGAGTCCCCTATACATATTTGATCTTTACTGACCTCTCAAAGTTCTAGAATTTTCAACGTATTAGGGTAAATGTTACTATACTTCTTAGGGTATTTGAGAATTTTAAGCAAAATGAAGTCTGCAAAGTACTTAATTTATTAACACAAAATCTAGTTAAAACGCTGTAATATTATTTTTAGTATTACTAGTTGTGATATGTTTGAGTGATACTTAAAGTAATTACATACTAAACATGCTTCATCTATTCCTCTAAATTATTGTCTATAGGATTCCACATGTTTCTCTTTAAGTTCTTTGCATAACCAATGGTTGTACATTGTGACATGTTAGAAAACCAACCATTGGTTCCCATTGATAACCAGAACAGTGAGCTGAGGTGTTTTTCCCCAGCCAAAGAACGAGCTCCGTGGGCCAGAAGATTTAAGCAAAAGTGTGGAAACTTTATTATCAGCAAATTCAGACTCCCCTCACAGGTAGGGGTGGCCAATAATGAGATGCCCCTTACAACCTTGTAGTCTAGGGATATATGTTTGCCACTTGCCTGTTCTATGTCTACCTGTGTTGTCACCTGCCTGTCTCTCTCATTGTTCTTGCCCAGCACAGACCTGAACTCCCTGTTTCCACATCCTCTTTCTCTGTCCTATGCTGGACTTTTTGTTTCTGTGCCTTTATATACCTTATTGCTGCATGCAGACCCTCCCTTGTTTTCTCAAGCCTCCCACTTTGAGACCAGAAACATTTTTTTATTTCTGCTTGGTTGGTTTCTGTGATTAGGTTGCTCAAACTGCCATGTCTGCCCCGGCCTGTGTACCACCTACCTTTGTTTTCCACTGGGCCCCTGCCCTATCTGCCTACATTTCAAGTTAACCCTCTCACCATGACCCCTCTTCTTAGATTTAGTCAGTGCTAGAATGGATCATGGAATTTAAGGGAACACTTATATTTACCAGTATATTACACTAATAAAAGAGTAAGATGCAAATTGACTGTACCTTCATGACACCTATAGCCAATCAGGAGTGAGTGTGCAAATTAACCCAACAAAGATGGTTGGTTAATTTGCATACCCAGGCACCAAGTGGCCTGGAGGGAGGGATGCTTGCCATGTTGAAGACGCAAGCCTTCACCCAGCTGCTCCAGGCCCCTGGGCCCCAGCGGAAAGGTGGCTCTGGGCCACAGGGAAAAGGCAGCTCTGGCCAGAGTGAAGGTGATGCCAGCAGCCAGGGGAAGGAAGACCCATTTTTGCATGAGTCTTCATACAGCGGGCCTCCAGTTATATAGTAAAGAATATGACGAAGGATACAGATAACCAGCCAGACGAAGAGGTACAGAGGGCTAGACTTGGAGAGCCCTAGTTCAGGAGCTTCTGTCCCATGGAGTTCAGGTGCATCACCCTCTTGTTAGGTGGATGTGTTCACCAACCTGGAAGCTCTTCAAACTTCTATTGTAGGGGTTTTTATGAAGGCTTTACCACATAGGTATGATGGATTATTAACTCATTTCTGGGTCTTTCCCCCTCCTCAGGGGTGTAGATCTGAGGATTCCAAGCTTCTAACCATGGCCTGTTCTTTCCAGTGACCAGCACCCATCCTGAAGCCCACAAAGAGTCACTTCATTCAAACAAAAGACATCTCTATCACCCAGAAAATTGCCAGGAATTTAGGAGCTAAATATGAGATGTTCCTAGAACTCAGGAGATGACAAAGGTCCTAGAAGCTATGTATTAGAAAATGAGGTCACATGCCGAAACCAGTTTGGTTCAATGGATAGAGCATCGGCTTGGGGACTGAAAGGTCCCAGGTTCGATTCTGGTCAAGGGCATGTACCTTGGTTGCAGGCATATCCCCAGTAGGGGGTGTGCAAGAGGAAACTGATTGATGACTCTCATCGATGTTTCTAACTATCTCTCTCCCTTCCTCTCTGTACAAAAATCAATAAAATATATTTTTTTAAAAAATGAGGTCACATACTACTGTAAATGTTAGAGTGTTCTCCTAACACCCCTATTTATAAGAGGTTTTAGGAGCTGTATCAGGAAATTATTATAGCATACATACTTATCTATGTATATAAAACCCTAATATGCAAATAGACTGAATGGCAGAACAACCTAACAACCAGATGCTATGACATGTGCTGACCACCAGGGGGTATGCGTGGAATGTGGCAGGCATCAGCTGTGGTGGGATGATGGAGCAGGTGAGTGGGGGCATCAGACCAAGGCCACTATCATCTGGGCAAGCCTCTGGTGGTTACTAAAAATTCTTTGCTCCCAAAAATCATGGTCCCTTGCCCTGGGCTCTTGCCCTGATCGCACTCACTGCCAGCAACCTGGGCCAGCCCCTGTCACTGGGCACAATCAGCAGCTGCGAGTAGTGGCTACTGGCCCCAATCACCCCTTAGGGTTTCTTCACCTCCTCCTGCTCCTGAGAGGTGATCAGGGCTTGCAGCTGCCTCTTGCACCCACTGCTGGTGATGACCCCACTTGCACCCACTGCCAGCACCAGAACCACTGCATTGTACCCACTGCCAGCACCAGTCCTGCTTGCACCCTCAGCTGGTGCCAGAGCCACTCTCGCACCAGCTGCTGGTGCCCAGTGCTGGTCCTAATCGCTCAGTGCCATCAGTGGATGTGAGCAGTGGCTGCCAGTTCCAATCACCCCTGAGAGCTACTCCACCTTCCCCTGCTCCTGAGGGGCAATCAGGACAGCAACCTCCACCCTCACCCACTGATGGCACTGGCCCTGCTCACATCTACTACTGGTACTGGCCCCAATAGCTCTGTGCCATCAGCGGGTATGAGTGGCGATGGGAGTGGGGCTGCCCGCAGACAGGGGACCAGGACCACAGCAGGCACGCAGGCAGGGGCACAGAATATGGGCCAAGACCTGCCCCTGTGTCCACCACAGCCTCGCAACCCACAGTTCCTTTCAAGGTTTTACAATTTCATGCACTGAGCCCCTAGTTTTATATATTTACCTAAATATATACTTAGAAAACTTATTTTTACATAGTGTTCTCACTATGCAAATGTTTGGAAATAGCATGTATGCCAATACAATTTTTAATTTTTGTGGTTAACGACTACAATGCTTTAATTTTTATGGTGATGATAACACATACCTGTTTATTATAACATTTAATCACCAAAATAACCTTATTGTTTTCAGCAGGTATAGATGAGAAAGAAAGCCTTTGTTCGTATCCAAAATCATTCAAATATACCAAATGAATTTCTCATTTTGAATCCATGATTTTTCTATTTTGCCTCAAGTTCTCATGAAGGATGAATCAAAGATGTTTTCAACAAGGGATATAGAGAATCACTTCTTTTGAGGAGTTTTAATTTTAAAACAGATTATCTACATAGTCTTTCAACCATTTCCTGATGCAATTGAGAAGTAGGCTTGCTTTTTGTGCTATTCTGTCATTCAATATTCTGATACTCTAGCATTTATAAAATTTATAAAACCTTAGAAATGCCCCAGTGAAATTATAGTTGCTCTAGTACTATTTTTAGGCATAGAAGTATACCTAAACATCTTGTACCTGAATGTAAATAAAACTTTTATGCTGGTTAACACAAACTGTCCTGGACCCCTTCATAAATCACAAACTTTTGAGAGGCTATGGGTACATTGGATTTTTTTAAATTACCCAAATTGAATGAAGGCCATAAAGTAAAATAATTAAGAGTATATGCTGCTAGATGTTTGGGTCTGAATCTTCCTAGTTGTGTAATCTTAGACACATTGTTTAATCTCTAAGCTCTATTATGTGCAAGAATAAAAAGTGGATAATTAATAACATGGTATTTTTATGGGTATAATTGAAATAAGGCATAGAAAGCACTTAACTCAGGAATTTTTCAGTTATTAATAATTTAGTAGTAGTATTGCATTAATCTTCCCAGGCTGCCATAGCAAATATAATAGACTAGGTGGTTTAAACAGCAAAAATTTATTTTTTCACAGTTCTGGAGGTTAAAAGTCCAATAGCTAGGTAATATCAGGATTCATATATGGTGATTCCTCTCCTCCTGAATGGCTGATGGTTGCCTTTTCACTGTGTCCTCACCCAGGGGAATGGGGAGAGAGAGAGACCGAGAGAAACAGAGAGTGGGAGGGAGACAAAGAGTATTAGCTATCTGGTTTATCTTCTTTTAAGGACACTAATCTTTTTAGATCAGGGCCCCATCCTTATGACCTCAATTAACCTTAATAAATGTTATAGTCTCAAAAAAGAAAAACATAACATTTCTTTCTGGTGTGTGTGTGTGTGTGTGTGTGTGTTTAGAGATATGTATGACAATCAATACTTCCTACAGGCAATGTACTATTTCAAGGGGCTAGTAAGTTACATTACCAAGACACAATCTTTTTGGTTGGCTTGCTGCTGGGTGGATTTTTATTTTTATTTTTTGGTTGTTGTTTGTTTATATATTTTACCAAATTTGTCAATCATCCTGTTTAAATAAAATAACTTTAGAGAAAATATACTTCTGATTTTAACAACATGTCAAAAACACAGAGTGAATTTAATGGTCTATTCAAACACATTGTTTTTTTCTCAGTTATAGTTCTTCATTTTATAGTAAAATGGTTTTTCTTAGTCTTATAATGTCAGTGGAATAATTTTACATCAAATAATATATAGGTCTTGTCTGTTTTCCTCCAAGACTGTTGACTTTTTAAATTGGGTTCTGTAAATTTGTAATCTTTCCATCTAAACAAAAGTGTGGATATTTAAAAGGCACTTTTAATATTTTTCCAGTAGTATTTCATTACTGTTTAGATTCTCCTATTTGCAGTAAAAACATACATATTTTCTGCTACATTATTTGATATTGCCTATATAATATCCTATATGAAAATATATGTCTTTGGTAAATCAGTGATAGAAAATATTTTTAAAAAATACATGGTATTGCTACTTTTTCTTCTAATAATAAGATAATAATAATAATAATAATAATAATAATATTTTCTCTTACCTTGAGAGTCAGACAGTAAGCTCTGACTCACATTTGAATGAGTGAAGCCACCATGTAGTTAATGCTTTCCATGTATTTGCTGATTTAATTTACTTATGTGTGATCACTAATTTTTTGAGAAGGAACCTTATAGCTCAAGATGGGTAAGTAACCTGTATGAGATCACACAGTGCACATGGGGAATTCCTGGTCTTTGACCTAGGCTCTGGCTCAACAGTTTGTGCTTGGAATTTTTTATTGCCCAACTTAATAGCAGTGTTGTTGGTCCTTAAATTCCTGTATTAATCTGCTTTGTGGAGAGATTTGGAGTTTAATGGACACAAATGAATTTAAATAGTGTCTGTTTATACTGAGCTAAAACTCATATTTATTCCCTTGCAAAAGATCTCTAAATGCATCAGTTGGTCTCACAGAATTAACACAAAATGCTACCAATACCAAAAAAAGAAACAATATTTTTGCATTCATAGTTCTATTTTGATGACTTCATTTTAATGAGAAATGCAGTTCATTAAGTTTTTCCTACTGGGTGAATATATTAATATGGATATAAAGCTAAACTTTAATTAATGTTTAGATTACCATTCTTCTGATTATCCCCTCAGAACTATAGCAGTAGTTCTGAGGGGATAATTTTCTGCACTAAAGCATTTAGCTAAAAATCAAGTACATATTATAGTAATGTCAGTTTTTGAAGTCAGTAGTTACCTGAAGTTACTTTCCTAATTCAGTTATTAGCCTTTCAGCAAACACATATACAAAAAGAATGTTTTAGATACAAGCAATTAAAATCATGCAAAGGCTAATGAAAGCAATGTTAAAAACTAAATTAGAAAACTATTCTCTCACAAAATTAAGGAAAACTAATGTCAACAGAGGAAGGGAACTGGGGTACACTGCCCCATAGTATGTAGGAAGATTATAATGTCTTTTAATCAAAACGCTTGCTGAGTAAATCTTTCACACAGCTTGTAATTTTCTTTACCCTCTGTGGTTTCCCTTCCAATGTTTGCCTTGTCTCACCCAACCAGAAGGGAGACTGTCAGAAAATTGGGCTCTTAGGTCATTCCTCTCATAGTTTTCTCTGACACATTTTATCACATTGTTTTCCTTTTCCCCTTTCATCTTTCTTTTTTGTTGTGTGCTTCATAATTATCTAAAGTAAAGGATATGACACTGACTAAAAAGAATCCGCAACTACTCAAGGAGATAGAAAAACTGATTCCCTTAAAGGAATTTCAATCAGAGTTTCTTCCAAATTTTTTCCTCTGAAATAATTAAAGCCCAAACTTAGAGAAAGGTCATGAAAAGATTCTTAGTACTTATACACACTTAGTGACAGTGGTTGAGCCAAGGAAATATATAGTGGAATGCACATTGTATATTAATGAATAGAATATCTAAATGAATGTGTTCTAGTGATTAAACTTTAGGGGTATGTCAATTTTTTATTTATTTATTTATTTATTTTTGGCTGGCCAACATTTATTTTACATTTTCGATTAGTTAACATCCCAATTATCCCTAACTATAGATGGTAAATTTGACTAAATTGTATATATTTAAGGTGTCCAATATGATGATCAAATTAATTAATATATCAATTCACAGTTATTGCAGTGTGTGTGTGTTTGTGTGTGTGTGTGTGTGTGTGTGTGAGTTAACATTTAAGATTTATTTTCTTAGCAGATTTCAAGTACACAATACAGTATTAACTATACTTGCCATGGTATACATTAAATTCTCAGAATTTATTCATCTTATAACTGAAAGTCTGTACCTTTGACCAGCATCTCCTCATTTCTCATACTCTCAGCACCTGGCAGCCACCCGTCTACTCTGTCTGTGGGAGTTCTGCTTCTTAATATTCTGCATATAAATAAGATCATACAGCACTTGTCTTTGTCTGGCTTATTTCTCTTAGTAGAATACCTCAGGTTCATTGAATAGCTATAGTGCAAATATATATTTATCTAGATGTTTCTATAGTTGATGACTTCAGAGATTTTTAATAATTGATAAAATAATATTTAAATAAACATTTCACTGCATTCTTCTGGAGTTTATAAAAGGTGTACATAGAATATTTTATATAGCTTATAAGTATTGCTATAAATCACAACACTGATTCTTACATTAGTTTTCCCCAATACATAAGGAAATAATAGCTTTTTAAAGATTTCCAAAAGCACAGATTGTTCCTAATGGTGTAATACTTTTATGCCGGGGGCCTAACCTTCTTGGATCATTTCCTAAAGTGCCAGGAGAGAAGTAGGCAAGCTACCGAATATAAATCTATTCCTTTATGGCGAGTTGAAAAGAACCCTGTGCAGTCCTGCAAATAGGGATCATAGCTAATGTGGTCATTTATTAACAACATGGAAACAGCTACCGGAAAGGTGATATCGTTCAAGATTACTTTCCTTTAAAAATATTAAATTTAGAGCTGTTAGCTCCTTTGATTCTAGAGATAAAAATAGTCTGCTAAGATGAGCATGGGTTTCATTTGGGTGAACTTTGATTGTTGGTGGCTCACCAGGGTGTAATTCTGAGCCCTGGCATTGTAGGATAGAGAAGCATAATCTGCCATTAGCCTTGTTCTCTGTTGACCTAGCACAATTTTTCCCCTCTGGATTCTAGCTCTCCCAGTTCAGGAATGGTGGGAAAGAGACTAATAGGAGAAAAACCGTGGGGCTAACTCTCTTGTCTCTCTGGTCTCAGGGCAAACAATAAGTAGCCTGTTTTAAATCCTTACTAAGATAATGCAGACTACTCATTCATTTATTCAGTCAACACAGCTATATTGTGCATTGATGATGCACCCACTGTGCTAGCAGATTGGTGTTAATTAGTTATAATTAGGGATAGTACCAAGAAGCAAAATTAGAGTGTCCATGATAAATAGTTTGTAGATCAGTTGTCATATATTTGATCCTAATTAAAATGCATGAGAGTTCACTTAAGTAATACATCAAAATACATACGTAATTTGAATCTAGTTTTTTGCAAAAGGTTGACTAACCATTTATTCCTCATTATATCTGGTTTGCAAAGGGTCATTCTTGAAATAGTGACAAGGGCTACATTTCTCATTAAAGGGCTGACCATTGCCTGGCCAGCTCAGCTCAGTTGGTTGAGTGTTGATCTATGAACCAGGAGGTCAAGGTTTGATTCTGGTCAGGGCACATGACCGGGTTGCCAGCTTGATCCCCAGTCAGGGGCGTGCAGACAGCAGCCAGCATCATTGATGTTTCTCTTTCTCTCCCTCTCTCTTCCTCTCTGAAATCGATAAAAATATATTTTTAAAAAATAAAAAATAATAAAGGTGTGATGATTGGGTGAGAATCTAATATTTGATAATGAAATGTATTATTTGTTAAATATTTACTATTGCTTAGGTTACAAAACCCATCATCTATACTAGTACCGGTTAAGTTATTTGGCAAGCATCTCTCTAGCTGCATCTTTTGTAGTGAATGATAGCAGAAGTAAGCACCATTGCTTACATTAAATCTAAAATAAAAATATTTATTTATTGTAAGCTAGAGTAATATCATTGCTAGTTTCATACTTAAAAATTTTAAAAAACTATATTTTGTTTATGGCGGTTTCTATTATTTCACAGGTATTTTTATATTTGTGTCACTTGTGAAATTGATAATGTGTGTGAAGTATTTTAAACATGAATAGGTCAGTTGTTCCAATAAAAAATTAGCAGAATGCAATACTTTAGTGTTTATTAAATCAAATAAAATTATCAGACCAATTAAAAGAAATACCAATAACTTAATATTATTATGTCAGAAGCATCATTATGGACTTTGTGGTTTCAGGCATGTCATTTAGGAATTACTTTTTGATTTCCATTGATTCATAAAAAAATAAAGTAAAACAAGTATTTACTCCAGTGCATTTTCTTCTAATAAGTAACCGCTAATAAAAATGTATTATTTCTTATAGGCAATACAGCTAAGGTATATATTGAGATTCAGGATGAAAATGATCATCCCCCAGTGTTTCAGAAAAAATTCTACATTGGAGGTGTATCTGAAGATGCAAGGATGTTTGATCCTGTGCTCAAAGTTAAGGTATGAACAAATTTATTAAGATACAAACTAAAGTAAAAGCAAAGAGCAGATAAATTAGAACGAATTTTTCATATAAACTAAAGCAATGTTATATGCATTAACTGAGTACTTATTCTGGTTTAAAAGAAGTCTTTAAATTGGAGATATGTTAGTTTAATTAGCCAAATTAAATGCAGATTAATTAGGAGGCAAATACTAAACAAGTTTTTGCATTTTATTTTTACTACCAAAAAGAAAAACAAAAACCCAAAAAACAGTTTTTATGATGTTTTACTTTAAATAAGATCTTAAAATGCATGTTTCTTCATAGATTTTTAATTGTCATTTTCTAATAGAAAAAATAATGTAAGTTCTGAAATTATGTTTCTGTAATAGTTTTTAAATTTCACAGTGCTAGTTATATAAATGTAAAATAACTACTAATTTTAGTACTTTACTAAAAATTTAAAAAACTTGGATATGTCAGGGAAAATTGCTTAGAATTTAAAAAAATATAATGTGTAAGACTAAAGTTGTAAATTTTCCATTTTTCCTAATTGTCAACTATGTTTAAAGATTTTTTTAATGGTTGGCAGTACATGAAGGCACAATAGTTTTATTACTAAGAAATAAATTTATAAATATTACCTTGCACTGGGGGAAATATTTAGAAGCTGTAACATTTTAGATTCTCCATTTCAAGTTTATTTGTGTGTGTGTTTTCCTGGAAATTCTTAGTAAATCAATTTTTTAAAATAGCTATTAACATACACACATTAAAACTAAAATTCCCTGAACAAATCCAGCTGATTGCCCACAGTTTTGCACATGAACAGGTTGCCTTTATTTCCCTATTACCAGGAGGACCATGATTAGAGTTTTTTTTTGTGTGTTTTTTTTTTTTTTTGCATATGGTTTTATCACCTAACATACCCTAAGAAAAACAAAGATCAATCAAGCAAATAAAGCTTGTGTGTGGTGCTTACAAAATAGCTTTACCACAGTGCCAGATGGTGACTCCTGATCTGAACCACAAATTTAAGTCAATCACACTACATATATGCAACTTGCATTATGATTTCTAAGTAACAGTCTTCTAGAGATGATTGTATCTTATTTTTTTATTTTAGTCCCATTAACTATTGATTGATTCAATTTATAATCAGTAAATATATTTTGAGTACTTAAAATGTGCACTGTTCTAGAAATTAGATATAGAAACATAGAAAAATAAAGTTGCCACCCTACTAATACAAACTAGTGGGGGGAAAACACCAAATAATATATCAAGAAAATTAGTAGCTATTTCATACAGATTTATGTGGTCAAGAGAAAGACCAGTGGGTTCTTAAATTAAGAGCATTGTGGACACGCCAACATAAAGTCCATGAAGCTAGTGGGAACTTGGAGGTCATTGTAAATGAAAAAGACTGGGGATGAGATTGGAAATCTAGTTCAGGTCTATCATAAGGGATTTATTCTAGAGGGTTTAGAAAGACATTGGCTGGTTTTGTCCACAGGGGTAATATAATCCAGTATAAAGGGATTAATCTGCATGTGTGCGGGTTTGGGAGTGGAAACTAGTAGCAGTGTCAGCAGACAAAAATAGATACCACCTAATGCATTGCCTTCCAGGCAAGATTTGATTATGACTTGAAACATAGTAGTAGGCAGAGGAAATAGTGAGAAGGGAGTCAAATGATAGCCAAAAGGGTTTGCTGATGGATTCTTTGTAAGACACTAGAGAAAATAAAAGAAAAAAAAATGACTTAGGTTTTTGTTCTGAATAGGTCCCCATTGCTCCCCCATGATGAGGGTGGTAGAAGTCAAGAGTGCATTTTTGGAGATTATATGTTGGTGAGGTTTTCTCAATATGCAAGCATAGTTCTTAACATGGCAGTTGGAGAAATCATTGGCCAAGATGAAATTACCTAGACAATGGGTGTAACTGAAACCAGTTTGGCTTAGTGGATAGAGTGTTGGCCTGCAGACTGAAGGGTGTCGGGATCAGTTCCAGTCAAGGGCATGTACCTTGGTTGCGGACACATCCCCAATGGGGAATGTGCAGGAGGCAACTGGTCAATGTTGCTTCTCATCAATATTTCTGGCTCTCTGTCCCTTTCCATTCTCTCTGTGAGAAATCAATAAAATATATTATAAAACGATAAAAAGAAAAGAAAATGGGTGTAGAGAGAAAAATCCAAAGACTATTTTCTGGGTGTACTCAGCATTTAGAGATCAGGAAGAGAATTCACTAGGAAAATACAGAATCTATTCATCACAAAAAGAACAAGTGTGTTAAGACAGGGAGTGGTCACCTGTCACATGCTCCTGTGAATAGATTTTTACATGACCACATGTGATATTAATAATATAGGAGAGAGGGAAAAAAAAACAATAAGCCAAATGCTAAACTATTCCATTGACAAAGGGGATCATTAAAGAGGTCTGTGGATGGCTGTAGAAGATAATTGAGTGGATGATATAATCTGATGATGGCATTTATTTCAGAGGAATTGGTAGAAGTGGCCAAGGGGATGGAGTAATATTCTAGAAGCAACAATTCAGAGACAGAAAGATACCCACCATCTATCTACTGCTAAGCTCTGTATTATGTAAGGTATGTGAGCCTCTGTGTGAGAAGCTGTAGAAAGCCACCATGTCTTCTATGGGAGAGAGGTGCTGGGTGAGAGAAATCAGAAAGCAACAGTAGTACTTAGGGGATGTTGATGATGATGGTTTGTAAATTCCAGAAGATCCTAGGGAAAGTTTGGCTGTAGAGGTAAAGGTGAGGTGGGAAACTGAATCATATGAGGATGTGTAAAGGGCTACATAGGAAGAAATATCTGGGTGATGAGTGATATCTTTGGACACATGGATTTCTAAATAAATAGTGATGAGTAAACAGTATGGGATCGAATGTTTCTCTAGTATTATTGAACCTCTGCAGACCTTCTTTCCTTCAATTGATCTATGGGTTTTTCAGGCTGGAAAAAAGGTGTTTCCCAGGCAACCAATTTCACGCAAAAAAAATATCCTATTTAAGTTGGAGGAGAGATAAAAGTTTAGCAGTATATTAATGCAAGTGTATGCTATAATAATTCAATTAGGAAACCACAAATTGCCATGTGAATTCTAAGGAAGGAGACATTTCAATTGGGGGAAAAATGAAAGGTTTCCTAGAGGGAAAAGAATTTGCAAGGCACAGGAGGGTAGTTAGGTTTTCACAGTGAATGTTAAATGAGGAGGATAGTCTAAGCAGAGGAAACACAATGAGCCAAACAGGCAAGAAACAATGTGCAGTGTGTTTGTGGAGCAGTGATAAGAGGCAGGTACCTTAGGAGGTGATGAGAGTCATAAATCTTTGAATGGTGAACATTTTCAAGTTCTTCCTTTAGCCTTGAAGCCTATGTTTTTCCCCTTTCCAAATTTAATCAGAGTAAAAGTGGGTTAAGCAGTCCTCAGTTCATACTTAGAGCAGCAAACATCTTACTGGAAACAGTAACGAATCAGAGCCAGCTGACCTCTGATGTTTGATGGAAAGATGATTTAAAAACCAGGGAAGCAGCCCAGAATTATAAAAGAGGTTTTTGTACCACTTACTATGTCGTATTGGGATAAGGTAATATTTCATTTACAATACATGCAAGTTATTTATTTATTTTTAATTCAGCATGAAATGCATGTGGTAAATTTTAAATTTCTATTATATGTAAGAAGGGGAAGAGGAAACATACTATAGAATTGACTAAGAAAGATGAGACTGGCATATCAATGAATAAAACTATTTTTATTAGATTAAAATATGGATAGTGATTAAAGGCATTATTAAGAATATTTTTGGGGAAAAGGCAGCACAAGGAGAGCATTATTAAAATGAATTATTCATTAAGTGAGAGTAAAAGATAGTTATTTATGTATGCTCTGAGGTGGTAGACCTGATATGCTTAGAGACTTGAAAGTGTGAGAAATGGCTCCCCTGCCTGAATTTCAAATGATGGACTGGGAAACAGAAGCATGATGAAAATGAGATTTTTGATAACACCCTCAAGAACAGATACCCATTGTACAGGAACACCTGTGGGGCAGGGAACATAGCCTACTTATTTAGTCCCTCCTCTGGTTCCTCATTGGCTGAGTACTGTTTGATCACCTATTTCCTACTAGGTTGCCTAGATCTTGTTGTCTCCCATTGGGTTAGTACTTTAAAAAAAAAGGGGGGGGTTGGGGAGAGGGGGATTGAGCTGGGGCCTTTTCCAGTTGCCTCCACCTCCCTTTGTCTAGGGGTATCTTTCTAAAGCAAGTGCTATCACCATAAGTACAGCTCTCACCTTCTCCCCACCCACACATCCTGTTTGCTCTGAGGAAATTCAGTAACCACCTGGCCACCTGCTATTTCTTTTCTATGAAGATAAATCAGAGAGGCATGCTTCCTACAAAAATTCATTTAGAAAATATTGTATTCCCAGTGTGTGCTGAAAATACAGAGGCACACAAAACAGGCTGTCACTGTGCCCTTGTGGAGGTAACATTCTAGTAAACTAGCCCAAAAAGCATAAATAAGTAAGGCTTTTATTTAGACACCTGGTTTCAGTCTCAAAAATATGAATGTACATGTCATGATAGAGTAATTCTTGGGTGGTGTCTAAAGGACATAGAGCAAAATAATTAATTTGGAAATAACCTCTATATTTACTGTTGTTTTATTTTGATACCTCACAACTGGATCCAACAAATTTTCATTGTGGAAAGAAGGAAAAAAAATATCAAATGGTAATATTTCTCTTTAGTCTGTAATATAAGAATTGACATCGTTTATACCATAAATATCAACCTTATTTATCTCCAAAAAATTTGAAAGCAGGGACTTGAACAAGTGTTTATATATCCCTGTTTATAGAAGTACTAAAGGCCTGGTGACAAATTCCTGTACAGGTGGGGGTCCCTCAGTCTGGCCAACAATCGGAGCCCATCAGGGCTGTCCAGCCAGCAGGAGGGACAGTGGGAGGTTGGCTGGTCTGCCCCAGGAGGTTGGTTGTGGGAGCACACCGACCACCAGGGGGCAGCTCCTACATTGAGCATCTGCATCATAGAGACTGGTCAACCAGTCATTCAGTTGACCTGTTGTAATGGTCGCTTAGATTAGTCACAATGCTAAAAGTGGAAATAATTTATCTGTCTATTATGAAAGGATAACAAAACAATGGAATATTATTTAGTCTTCAAAAAACAAAATTTTACATATGTTACAACATGGATAAAACTTGAAGACATTAATGCTAAGTGAAATAAGTTAGACATAAACATACAAATACAATATATATGATACCACTTGTATGAGGTTCCTAGAATAGTCAAATTCATAGAGACAGAAAATAGAATCATGTTTTCCAGGAACTATGGGGTGGGATGATTGAGGAGTTACTGTTTAATAGGTATGAAATTTCAGTTTGGTAAGATGAAAAAAATGTAAGCATGAATGGTGATGATGGTTATAGCACAATGTGAATGTGCTTAATGTAATTGTATTGTGCACTTCAAAATGGTTAAAATGGTAAATAGTATGTGATGTATATTTTAGCATATTAAAATTAAACTATCAAAGGTGTGGGGTGAGCATCACTAATATTGATAGAATATGAAAAACTAGTCTTTACAAAGCTGTTGTTCTTCAATAGTATTCATTCTTCTTAAGTTGGTTTGAATGTGAATCTCACATTCAGATTCAGAAGTCAGTTGTGTTACTCTGTTTGTATTTCCTGATTGTGTAACTGTAGTCTTTTATGCTTATTCCCCAACACATCATCACTGGTATCAGTATCAGTTGCAGTAGTTGGGCAGTGATGCTCACTGTGGGCCATACCGCTCATTCTCAGCCAACAAGGAGTGCATGTCAGAATCCCCAGAAAATTCCCATCTCCCCTGCTTTGGGGGCAGGCCGCTAATTGAATATCACTATGCTAATGAAAAAAAGACTGATACATTTTATCAGAATAATAAATTGACTATTATGACAAATATGCTATAAATGATTAAAAGACAAGCAATAAGCAAAAAGGAAATATTTACAACATATATATTTTTTTAAAACATACATTTTTTAAATAGACAGTGTCTAGAGTATAGAAAGAACTTTTAGAAAATCAACTAGTTGTCCAGTAAAAACTAATTTGAAAAGTCATGTATGTTTATCACCTTACTCATAATTTTCTAAGCGAAATAAGAAAAGTAAGCTAATCCTTTGAACATTAACTCTTTTGTTCCTCTTGGGCTTTTGAAAAGTATTAATGAATATACCCTAGTAGTAATAATAGCTGGCATTTATTTGTCAATATTATTTTTCTGAGAACTATGAAAAATGCTTATTTATTTTAGCATACAGAATTTATTTAAGTAAACAAGGAAGCAAACAAGTAAATAAACACCTATTTATAAGGTAGGTGCAATTGTTCCTTATAGTATTCTTGAAAAATGAAGATTTGTAAGGTTGAATAATTTTTCAAATATCACTCAGCCAGCAAAGACAGAATTCAAAGTTAGATTTACCTTTTTTCAAGGCCTAAGCTTGTAAACTCTAGATTAATGTTGCTTCCCATGGAGAGGGAAGAGTAGAATCTTGGCAGAAGTAGAATGTTGGCAAAAAATAACAGAACTTATTAAATTTGTATGAAAAAATTAGGACATAATTAACAAGGCAACAAACTGATTTTTAAAATGAAATGTGCTCTGTGAATTATGATTTCTATTAAGGTAGCAAGTCAGATCTGGTTTTAGAAACACCTTTCAATTTATTATCCATCTTTTCCAGTTTATTCTATGTCAATATTTATTACTACAACTAATAGTCTAATTTAATGGAAATATGGGACGATGTAAAATAAGAACAAGATTAATGTTGAAAACCTCTGATTTATGAAGATAAGTTTCCAGAAATTAATGCAATAAAGATTAATCTCTTCTTCTACAAGCTGTAAAAATGAAAAACTCAGTGTCAGGAAAGTTGAACTAAAATGTTGACTGGATGTCTAGAAAAAGTCCAAAAAACTATGAACATTGCATTCTTGAATTATTAAAGAAGTAAGATTTAAATTTATAGACTAAAAGGAAATAATATTTTGAAAAAGTATTAAGAAATGGGTGGAGAGCTCTCACACACAGGTTTTAATATTTTACTACATTTTTAAAATAAGAATTAAATAAATGATAAGAGGTTTTTTATGATGATCTTGAGAGAAAAAGCCAAAGTCACAGAGGATGCAATTTTTCTCTAATGGCAAAACGTATAGAAACATGCAAGGTTAGCAATGCAGAGAGCAATGCAGTTTGCTTCTATATCTGCTGACATGAGCCTGATGGAAAACAATTCCAGCACATTCCTAGGGATGTAGTATTGTTTCCCCAGTGTAGCATTTTTTATTATGTGTGTCTCATGCGTGGCTCATGTCCAAAATGGTACTAATAGCAAACTCTCACCTTGTGTTTACACTATCCGGGAGGAAGATATTTTTCTCCTTCTTTTTAGGTTCTTCTGGCTGGTATAAAACTTAAATTGACATGGGAGAGATTAATATCTTCAATCCTTTCTAATGGTCTGTGCGCTGTTTACCTTAGGAAAATAATGGCATAGGGGGAAAAAACAACAAGTGCCCTAAAGAACTATTGAGAGCTATATTTCAAGTGCCCTAAAAGAACTATTATATTTGAGAGCTATATTTTACAGATCAAAGAGTCCATATTACTTAATTCTGAAATCCAAAGCACCATTTGTGTCTCACAGTTTTTGTGGTTTATGGTACTGAGAGGGCAGGGCCGGGCAAGGATGGGCTCCTGACTCCACTGTGGGGCAGGGCGGAGTTATCCTCCATTCTGTAACTGAACCCTAGCCCTCACCCAACCAATCAGGGTTAGCCGAGGCAGTGACATCACCACCAACCGGAGTAAAACCCCTGGACTGGGCGAAATTCGCTCTCTCTTCCGCCATGCTGCTGGTGTGAGTGGGACAGAGCCCATGCTAGCATGGAAAAGGTTCTTTTGTTTATTGCATCAGACTCGGCTCCCTGGTGGTCCTTGGGGATCACGAAGTCTGGGCGTAACGGTACCGAAGCTAGTGGACTATTTTATGACAATTTCTTTTCCTAGTTGATATGTACAATGCTGATGTAAACAGGTACTAGTCTGTATTAAGGTCTCAAACAATAGTAATTTTTATTCTCCTTTGCCAACTATGGGAAACCCAGCTTTTTACAAACACTTCTCCTTGTTTGAAAGAGAGAGGTATCTCTTGTTTTTCATGATTCCCATGCCACCTGATCTTATCTGGTTTGTATCTTGAAAAAAGTGAGTACATATAAGCTGCCTGAGGGTTCATTGCCCTCTTGGCTATAACCCTATAATCGAATTACCTACGTCTAACTTGGCACTTAAACACATTATACTGTTGTTATCATATATCTATGTGCCATTTTTTTTCTGCTAGAATTCAAATTTCATCTAAGCAGTCACAATGGTTTCCCACCTTTAATGACATTTATATGATTTATAAATATATTGTGCTGAACATTGGTGTTCATTTAAAATTTTATTTATTTTTTACATAAAACCATGTCTTTTAACCTATTTAATCACTAATTTCCATGTAATATTTGAATGAATTATTGATTTTCAGATAAGTAAAAATATTATCTCAATTAAACTCTCTTGGGCCTTTGATTGCAACAGTAAGAGTAACATGACTCATTATTTCTCTGGAAATTTCCCTTCTTGTCAATATCTGAAGCTTGGATTGGATGATATTTTTATGAATGTTATGTATCAATTATAGCTTTCCATACATTTAGTCCCACTGGAGAAAGCTATGTCAAGAAAATTGTTGTTTTCTGACAACTGGTATATTTTTGTTTTATGGTTACAGACTATGTTGTATTTCCCTTATGGTCTACTAGAGCTCAAAATCAAATATTTGATTCATCTTTTACAATGTTAGAAGTTGAATGCAATAGACATGCAGCATGATGACTTTCTCCCTGGTTTCTGCTTTAGTCTCTGCCTTCTTTCCCTTTAACTACTTTTATATTCTTATATCTGATGTATTCTTAGAAAAGACTTTGTATCCATTCTGTGGTGTATGTGCAAACTGATGGCTGCAGATACACTGAGGCTGTGCGTTTTAAGCCTACATTTTCTCCCTGTACAAGCTGAGAGTTGTGAAGTATTATCACCAGTTTCTAACATGTAACATTTGTCTGTATTGTTCTGAAGATGTACAAAATTATGAGGTGTCTTTGCTATTATTATGAAGAGACAATCTCCAAGTCTATCTTTGTAGGCACAAATGAAGTGTTCAGATAAAATAATTCTGCATATTTATTTTACTCCATTTCTTTAACTCTCCCCCTTCTCTACACAAATCAGTCTTTTAATTGTCACAGAGGAAAAGCTAAAAGCATCTCATTCACATAATAGCAATTCAATTTATACTTATTGGTTTGGATGTAATTTAATTAAGAATGCCTTAAATTTTATTGCTTAAAATAGACATGCGACTACATTTTCTATTCTAAATACATCTGGAAAATGAGGAAAGTTTAGGTCCTTGTAAACAAATGAGAAGTGGCTCACATAAGTAAAAATTTTCTTAAAAATATAAATTATGAGAACTTTTTAATGGGTTTAAAGCCATTGAACATGATAAGTTAGGAAAAATAGGTTCTTTTGCTGAATAGCCTAATGATTTGGCCTTTTCTAAATTTATTGGTGGCTCAAATATCCAAAGTCTGGTCACACTCTAGTGGGATTAGAAATGTATTTAGTGTTTGTCTTTCAGATGATTAAATGTCTAACATTCCAGAGTATGAACATAGAATATCTCCTTTTTGGTCAAACCTGCACTACTTTGTAGGGAATTTTAGAGCAGTGATGATGGTGTGTACTCTTCTATATGTTTTAAGGACTGTATTTTCCATCATCTGATAGAGATCTGTCTGGAATAGTAACATTCAGTTTAAAAAATCTCGGAACTTTTCTGAAATTGAGGACTGTGTTGCAAGACACAATCCCAAAAATAACTCAGACAAATAAGAATTGCTTTTGTTGCCGAAACCGGTTTGGCTCAGTGGATAGAGCGTTGGCCTGGGGACTGAAGGGTCTCAGGTTCGATTCTGGTCAAGGGCATGTACCTTGGTTGAGGGCACATCCCCAGTAGGGGATGTGCAAGAGGCAGCTGATCAATGATTCTCATCGATGTTTCTAACTTTATCCCTCTCTCTTCCTCTCTGTAAAAAAAAAACCCAATAAAAAATATTTAAAAACACAAAGAATTACTTTTCTCCAAAAATGTCCAGTAATTTCTTAAGCATCCATTTAACTTTGCTTTGAATTGGCCCAGCACAGGATACATATAACACTAATCTTGAACAAAAGTGATTTAAATGAGCTTTCCAAAGGTTTTATTTCTATTTATCTAAGTATATCTTAATTTTGAACTGCCTAATAATATTGCCAATACAAAGAATAAAGTGCTAGGTTGCTTTAAAATATATTATGAAGAACATTTAATTCCAAGTAAATCATAAGATTTATGAATTCCCTATTAGTTCTAATTAATTAGTTCTAATTAATGAAAACCAGTAAGCCTGGAACAAGATTATGTACATAACAAAAATATAAAATATATTGTTTAGTTCATAAGTCTCTGTACATCTGAAAATTGCAAAGAGATTTTTTTTTTTCAAAAATAGATACAGAACAATGTGCCTTTCAAAGACAGAAAGCCCTGGCCAGGAGCTCAGAGCACCCCACTGCCGGACTAAGCACCATCTGCACCTGGCAAGGCAGCCCCCTTTGAGAAAGGGGAGCTTTGTGGGTTTACTATTTTGGGTCAGAGCAAAAACATGAGTGTGACTGGCCTCGCAGAAGTTAATAATTCAGATGGTTAACTTTGGTCTGAAGAAAACCTTTTGCTTGGCAAATAATTAATTTAACATCAGTTATTTCATATATGCAGATGCAAGGTCCCTGCTTCAAAGCCCATTAGATTCATAGAGTCACTGGTTTTTGTCTCTGTCACTATTTCCCAAACTCTCCAGACCCAAGCCAAGGAGAGCTTTTTAGTTCCCTCCCCCTGGCTTCCTTTTCCTCAGCCTATCAGGCTCATGAGCCACCTTTCCAGGAAGAAGCACTTCCCTTAAGGTCTACTGTGAGCTGCCTTGCAACTATGAAGTGGGATCTTGAAGTATGAGAAAGAATTGGGGAACTGAAGGACTGTGGACTATGGGCGGGTGCGGCTCAGAGGTGGAGGCTGGACCTATGAACCAGGGGGTCGGGGTTCGGTTCCCGGTCAGGCACATGCCAGGGTTGTGGGCTCTGTCCCCCGTGAGGGGCGTGCAGGAGGCAGCCGATCAATGATTTTCTCTAATCATTGATGTTTCAGTGTCTCTCCCTCTCCCTTCTCTGAAGTCAATAAAACTATATTAAAAAAAAAATGTTTTTGAGTGTGAGATGAGGCTGAGACCAAATGTGCAAAAACATAAGAAGAGCACGTCTGTAGGCAGGCAATGGAAGGTAGCTCCTGCTCCTTCTGTCATGATGGAAATTACTAAGGGAAGTAAGGAGCTTTTCATTTAAGTCAATATTGATTAAAACTTAACCAAATGTTAGGAATATGCTAAATCCCAAGATCATAATAAATAAAGTCAATGGATATAAAGCATAAAAAGCCATAAAAACAAGGGTGTAATATTTAAATCTATATCTGTCTCCTTTCCAAAAGCATAATGATGAAGACAAACGTAGATTTTAACTTTAACCACAAATGGGTTGGGTAACTTTAGACACGTTTCTTAAATTCTGTAAGCTTTGGGCCTACAAGTGATGACAATACTATCTCATGAAGTTCTTATAAACATAAATGAAAAACAATTCCCATGAAGCAGTGAGTACAGTGCCTTGCTCCCCAAAATTGTTTAATAAATTTTCAGTCATTGTTAGTTATTTTATCTGAATAATTCTTTTTACATAGAAAGTAATCTCAGACTCAAAATGTCCTTAATTCAGCATGTGTAGTGGATGTAAAATATTAAAAAGCAATTTTATTGGATGTTCAGATATTTTGTCATTACCTTTGAAACCAAGTAGTGGGCCTATTTTTTTAGAACTCACTTTTTGTATCAACATGGAATATTAGTTTTTATTCTTAATGGAAAAAATAAGAGTTAGTTTATGAGAGAAATTAAGAAACGTCTAATAAGAATTTTGATATAAAGAAAAAATTAAAATAATAATAATGAAGTATATACCCCCAAAAAACAGAAATTTCCTCCATTATGTAATGACTAGGCAAATTCTCCTTGAAATACTTTTGAGTGTACTATTTCCACTAAGTATTGTTCCATTGAGAAATAATCGATGTAACTATTTCAACTTGCGTATTTTAAAATAATATAAGTTCTCCTTGATCAGCAATGATCCAAATGATATGTATGAAACATATTTATATGTCTTAAATGAATGGCAGTATCTTAACACTGTTTTGAGTATTTTTGTCCATATTCTCTTTGTAAATAATTATTGACGCCTTGGTATTTCCCTTTTGAGAAGCTGTAACAAATTCAAGAAAAATATAGTCTCTCTCTTTGGACAGGTGTGAGGTTCTGAGACACAAACCCTAACAGCACAGCTAAGAGAAATCTCAGTTTTCAGGTCGTACCAGCATCAACTTATCCAGAGAGGATTTTTTTTAAGACTGTTTTTTAAAAAGGATATATTGGAGCTTGCAGTCCTTATAATGCCATACCATAGCAAACCATAAAATTAAATAAGGTTATCTTTTAGTAATTAATTTGTGTCTGAGGGAAAATATCTTGAGGGCCTCTTAAATTTAAAAAAAAAAAATCAACAACCCAGTAAAATTTCTTAAATAGGCTTTTTCAGAACAAACTTTAAAGCTATCTATAAAAAGCCCAGCAAGTTAAGAATGTAAACAAGATTCCTTAATTCTCCTATTGCAGAAAGATAAGTTAAGAAAAATGCTGTTTTTCAAAGAAAAAATGTTAATAGAAAATTCTGAACAGTAGAAAATGTATCAAGATTATAAAAGAAATTATCTGTAAAATCGGTGAAAAATGAAGCTGTTCTTTCCCTGGCTTTAATGTATCACAGCATGACACATAATCTTTTCTGGCACCTCCTGGGAATGTCAATGTTATGTTATGTTAATAATCACCATGAAAATTAGGGATAACTAATGAGAAAAGGAAAAGAACACAGTGAAGATGTGTAATCTCACCTACATGTATAAGGATTTGATTAGCATGAAACCCAATTAAAATATTGAATTCTCTTTCACCATGTCCTTTAAGGGCACAGCACCGCTAAGATGGGATATAAACAATTCTGTTTCCCTCCACTGTTTGTCTTCTGCTTTGTCCGAACAAGAGATGTAGCGATGACGCATCTTGACTTAATTTAATCCTACTGAACTCTGATAGTATCTGCACACACAGAGGAAAAAATGAGAACTATTATATTAAATCGCAGCTTTTAATGAAATCTATCAGTGCAGTGCAGGTGTCATCTCTCTGTGAACCAACCAGCCTAGGAATGACCTTTAGCCTACCACATGCTTCCTGGGACAGTTGATGGGAAAATCTGACAGGGGCCTTGGATCCACAATCGGGGGTCTGCTCTCTAACTGTGTGATAGGAGGTCATTCACCAAATCATCTGCGATACAGGAATGACATTTACAGAATGGCTTTTGTTCTTTCTACCTAGCAGAGTTAAGCAAAGTCAGTGATACTCTATTCATAAGGTGCTTAACTCAATGCAGGACACAGGATACACGCTCAGATTATCTCTTATCTTTTTCCAGATTTGTCTTGAACATATTCTTCTCTTTATTTTCTTCTATCTACTTTTTTTCAGTGCTGACACCCAACCTGCATTTAATCATCATGATCACTGTCAATGCCAGTTCTTCATTGGCCAAGTATCTGTAGATCAGAGCAGTTTGGACAATTAGGTTAAAGAAGGTTGGCCAATGCTAATATTTTTTTGGCCAAAACAAGCAAACATTAGCAATTTTATTAAATAGAGGCTGGTGCACGAAACCCGTGCATGGGGGGGGGGGGGGGGGGGTCGTCCCCTCAGCCCAGCCTGCACCCTCTCCAATCCAAGATCCCTCTCAAATCTGGAACCACTGGCTTCTAACCGCACACCCACTGCCTGCCTCCTCACCCCAAACTGCCCCCCCTGCCAGCCTGGTTACCCATAACTCCCCCCTCCCCACCAGTCTGGTCACCCTGATCTGTCCCCCTGCCAGCCTGGTCAGCCCTCATTGCCCCTCCCCCTACCGGCCTGGTTGTCCCTCACTAACCCCCCTGCTGCTCAGTCATTTGGTTGCCCCTCACTAACCCCGCCTCCCCCCCCACCCTCCCCAGCCAACCTGGTCACCACCAACTGCCAGCCTGCTTGCCCCCAACTGTGCCCTGGCTGGCCTGGTCGCCCCTAACTCCCTCCACCATCCCGTCCCCCCCTCACCCCCCCCGCACTGGCCTGGTCACCTCACACAGCCTGTTGCTCAGTCGATTGGTCACCCCTCACTGACCCCCCTGCCGTCCTGGTCACCCCCAATTGCCCCTTCCTGCAGGCCTGGTCACCTCACGCAGCCTGCTGCTTGGTTGTTTGGTCGCCCCTCACTAACTCCTCCCACCACCACCACCGCCCCACCAGCCCAGTTGTCCCCAGCTGCCCCCTCTGAAGGCCTGGTAGCCCCACGCAGCCTGCTCTTCGGTCATTTAGTCATTCCTCACCAACACCCCTGCTGGCCCAGTCGCCCCAAACAGCCTTTTCAGTCGTCTGTTCGGTTGCGATGGTTGCTTAGGCGTTTATTATTTAAATGTTATCAAGCTTTGGTAATTTTTGCATTCTTTGGGGTGGTTTCACTATTGTAATTTTTAAGTTCTATTCTTACTATTGTGTGTTGCTTGAAATAGAAGTATACTCTTCTGTTTGAAATAAACAAAAAAGCTCAATGCCTACTCCATAACTGAAAATACTATGAAGCCATAAAGATTGTATAATCCTGGGTCAAAAAAAGTGTGTGTGTGTGTGTGTGTGTGTGTGTGTGTGTGTGTCTATTTATGTATCTGTGTATTTATATGTATACTTTGTATGTACATTATAAATGTAAAAGGATATATTATATATAATATATAAAGTAAATATATTAATAATGACTACAAATTTATATAGTTTATTAATTTGTATTTTCTGATATTTCTCTAATAAGCATGGTGTAATGAAATCATTATACAAGACCATTGGCTGAACCTATTTTGGTAATCATTTTGCAATATTTGTAAATCAAACCATCCTATAGTAAGCTTTAAACTTGTACAGTGATAGATTTCAATTGTTTCTCAATAAAACTAAAAACAAAGGAGTGTAGGCCACTTAAATTGTTACCACCTTTCATCTTTATAATAACACAGAGCAAGAATAATTAGGTAGAAATTATTCAGAAATTTTAAAAGGAAAAATATTTTTATTATTTTTCAAATATAGATTAATACATCTTTATGATTCATCCATGTCTCTCAAAAATAAAAACAATTGGAATATAAATATTTTTCATATTATCTCAAGATGGGATTGTAATAATGGCCACTCTGCCTTAATATTTTTAGAATTTCTATCCAACAAAATATTATTTCACAAAATTTTTAGTTTAGCATTAAAGCTATTCTCAGCAAACTTTTAATTGTGCTTAGACATAAAATACATTGCTATAAAAATGGAAAAATATAAGTACATATTGATATATATGTACATGCACAGAGAGAGAAAATGAGAGAGAAAGAGAGGGAACTAAATGCCACCAATTTAAATGAAGGACATTGTGAAGAATAACTTTTTTAATTTATGTATATTCCAGGAGACAGATTTTATTGTCCCATGTGCAAATAGCACCACTCCAATCAGTAAACACAGCCTTCGGTACAATTAGTGTCACTTTAACAGTGAAAGGCTTTTCTGTTGTGATCATTAGTTCTATTGTAGCACTTAATTTTCAATACAGTTTTGAAAGTTCTCAATTTATTTTCCAAAGTAAAAGGTTTGTAAATTGAATTTTATTTTCCTTTGACAGACTATATTTTTATAAAGCTCCGATAAAAGTTGAGTTTTCGTTTGTTTGATTATTTTGGAGTGAAGCCATTTTGTTTGTGCCTTTTAAGCTCCTATTAGCTATGCAATAAAACTTTGTTAGAGAGACTGAACAGAAAATTAAACATTAGGCTTTAATTTTCAAGTGCATTGCTATCCATTTCCCCTGACTTCCTGTTAAACTCAGAAACTGAAGGATAAGCAGGCTTCTTATACATTATTCATATTCGAGACCTTTTCGCAATAACAACAAGGAAATGCCATTATCTTTTAACATTACGTCTACTTTAAAAGTGTAAAAGCAGATGTAACGTTAAAAGATATAAATCTGTTTATGAAGCAAGGTGGTACAAATTTATCAACAAATGAAGGAAGCACTGGTTAAATAATCCAATAATGGGGAACAAAAATAAGCTTTAAAAAGTTTATGTTCAAGGGGATTTTTAAAAAATACATGTCATATATTCCACTAAAATTTAATATTTTTCTTATTTTTAATCCTTACTCCAGGATATATTTTTATTGATTTGAGGGAGAGGGAGAGTGAGACAGAGAGAACAGAGAGAGAAAGAAACGTTGATCAGTTGCCTCCCACATCCCCTGACCTAGGATTAAACATGCAACCTCTTTTGTGCATGGGACAGTGATCTGACCAACGTGGCCACCAGACCTTCCTAAACTAAAATTTTTTTAAATAGATTTTACTAGTCACTCTGGAAACCAAGAGACAATAAATATAAAAGATGAGACAATTAAGAATAATAAAAACATAAAATGAATACAAACTTAATTTTACTATATAAATGTTGTACTCTTAAAAATATTAAATCGGTTTATCCCAGTTTAAATAACCTGTTCAGTTCAATATATTAAAATACAATTGTCTTCTCTATTTTATGTTTTTGGCCCATGGGTTCAATCCACGTCCCCATAATTCTAAAATACATGTAAGCTGTGCAGTCATTGTCATATGTAGTATACATAATAGCTATTTTATTTGTATTCTTAGATATTTCAACACTTTCTTGATAAAACATTTCCAAATTTTATTTAAACCTCTGATAAACATCTTAGTAGAATTATACTAGAGGTCCGGTGTAAGAAATTAGAGCTAACATGGTGGAGGTGGGAGGGGTGTGGCCCTCAGCCCCCTCTCGCAATCTGGGGCTCCTCAGGTAGCGTCCCTAGGCCTGGTGGGTGACCAGGGCCTATCCGGGCTTTCCTTCCCCTGGCAGCTGGCAGATGGCCCCGCCTCCGCTGCTGCCACTGCTTGCCATCTGTGTGGTGCTGTCATCCCTCCCTGCCACTGGTCTCCTCCCTCTGTGGGCAACAGGCATGAGGTGTGATCTCTTGGCTGGCCTGGGCCTCCTTCTGCAGGGCAATCCCTGGCTGGCCCTGCACCACCAGCCTGGTAACCTGGGCCTCCCTCTGGGCAATCAATTGTCATCCTGCTGTTTGGTCATTTGGTCAATTTGCATAATATGCTTTTATTATTATAGATATGAACAAAAATTCCCTATTAGATAATTTCGTTATCAGTAAAAATATATATAAAGCATTCATTAAATACACATTAATAAATATACTTACTCAGTGGCAGGTTGATGTTTTCAATAAATATTTGTTAGCTACATTTCATGTGCAGGCAGTGGCCACTGAGGATTATGAAACATGAAGATGAATTAGAAATAGGCCTGCTCCCAAAGAATTTACAGTAAAGTACAAAAGGTCGAAAGTGATAAGTGTCTTTAAATGTGCCACACGTGATAAGAAATGGAAGAGATTAGATAGCTACAAAGTACAGAGAAGATGGCAGCAACATAGTCACAACAATAATTGGTTATTTTGTGCCAAGCACTGCATTTTACACATCAGTGAATATTCCCAGCCACCCTATTCAGCATGTCTTGTTTTTCTCATTCTATAGATGAGGAACGAAGCCCTAGGAAGTTATTTGCCCAAACTCATTTGGCTTATAAATGGTAGAATTGATCTCACATCTGTCACTTATAAACATTGGTCTCTAATATTTCTTCTACTGGCATTTAAGCCATACATTATTTGACCACTTACTGGGCATGATAAAACATGAAAAACAAAAATATTGTGTGGAGCCATATAAATATTATAATATGCCAAGGTAAATGGTATAGCAAAAAATCTCTCTCTCTCTCTCTCTCTCTCTCTCTCTCTCTCTCTCTCTCTCTCTCTCTCTCTCTCTCTCTCTCAGTGTTTATATATATACTAAAGGCCCAGTGCATGAAAATTCATGCACTGGAAGGGGGTTCTTCATCCTGGTCTACCCCCTCTCACAGTCCGGGAGCCCTCAGGGGATGTCCTACTGACAGCTTATCTATATATAAATCTGTAAAATATGATACTGAAAACATGCCATGGAAGCAGCACTCATCAAAGAGAGCCTTCAGAAAAGTAGTCATTAAAGCTAAGAATTAATTGCTTTAGTCAATATTATAAGTGTTCAGAGAGAGATTGAGAGTGTATATGTGTGAGAGAGTGTGTGTATGTGTCTGTGTGTGTGTGTGTGTGTGTGTGTGTGTGTGTGTGTGCGTGCGTGCACATATCACAGTACAATTTAGGTGAACATCATTTGACCAGCAGGAAAGGAACATTTTAAGGTAGAAGAATCCAACTGTGCAATGTATGGGAATTACAAAATAACATAGATTGTTCAGGGGAAAAGACATTAGCTCGTGTATTTTGGGGGCTCAGAAATAAATGTCAGACAAGAAGTTGGAATACTAAACTGGTATCACATTGATAACACTTTATGGACTTGTCTTAACATTAATCTGTGGCATTAGGGAGCTATCAGTTGTTTTTAAGAATTGCTAGAGTGAAACAATGAGACATGCGAGCCTGAAGTTTGGTAGCATCAACATGATCTTCGTTTAACTGAGAAATAGTGCAATGGCAGGTAGACTACAGAAGGCTTGCTGATGGACTGCAAACAGGGAACTAGGATGGAGATGAAATAGCTGAAGAAGAACTAAGAAATTTAGCTCAGTTCAATCCATAGGTGATGACTCCCTTACCAGACAAAAAATACAGAAGATGGACAAGGGTTAGAGCCGAGAAGAAAAAAACGAAATTTTGTTTGGCTTGATTGAATGAAACTAAGTAAGAACAAGAGAGTTAAAAATAATAAATATATCACTTAATTTGCTTTAAGTACTGAAGGATTTAGGATTTATAACTACAAAATTATGGCAACATATAAATCCCTTAAACATTTTAATAACTAAGCTTGTAATAAAAATCCATAACATTTTAATTCAAAATCAACATTGAAAATTAATTTACTCTTCATATAGAGGGCTCACATTGTAGTTGACTTTTCCTTTGTTACTATGTCTATGGAATAGAGCACAGTTTACATATTTTCCACATGAAGGAAAACTTAAAACAAATAATTTTTTAGTTCATTTTAAAGCATCAATGAGGAAATATATGATTAGTAATTATATTAGCAATTATAAAGGGTGAAGCACCTATTTTTGAGGTAATATTTATTTTCTAAAATATCTTCCAAGGGAAAGAAAATAAACTACTAATTTCTTCATAAATGCAAGTTTTCTTTATTTTGAATTCTCAGGCCATCTGTAACACAGAATATTTCAGTGTATAGCTTTAAAAATAATAAAAAAGAAACCTTTTTCTATTCTTCAGATCAGTTTCTTTAATTTTTAAATACATATTACCTCATGATATTTGACACCACTCTATATTAAGGATAAACTTAATTTTAATTAATTCTTAATACTGGAAAATTCTAGCTATAATTAAATAATAAATCTCCTGTAAAAGTTGGTAATTCAAACTATGTTGCATATCTCTAATTAACATTATTAAACTGTTTCTACACTAAGTTATATTTTGATCATTAGAATATTTCTGAATTAAATGAGATTTTAGCTATACAAATAGTAAAGAACATATTGAAATGAAAAATTATTACTACTTTACAATGATATTTTTAAATATTTTTACAAAAAATATCAAACGCTAAGCTTTCTTGTTTAAACTGTTTCCTTTCTCTTTTTGTTGTTTCTGCCATCTTGAATTGTCTTTCTACCCAAAATTTTTCTTATTTACATGTTATAATATATTGGACATATTGTCTTTTAGGGTTTTAAAATGAAGGCTTCTTTGTAGTTACTAAAGACACAAGGACCAGTTAAAGTAGTTTAGAAAACCAAAGCTCTGTTCTTGTTGCTTCTTGCAAGTACAGCTTCACATACTGACACTCATTAGTCAGTCAAAATGTGAGATTTGAGTATTTCCACCCCAACATTCTAAATTACTTTCACTAGCCCAGCCAGCATGGCTCAGTGGTTGAGCGTGGAACCATAAACCAGGAGATCAGGGTTTGATTCCCAGTCAGGGCACATGCCTAGGTTGTGGGCTGGATCTCCCGTATGGGGCAGGCAGAAAACAGCGGATCACTGATTCTCTCATCATTGATTT
The DNA here is from genome assembly GCF_014108245.1 of Pipistrellus kuhlii. Taxonomy (NCBI): domain Eukaryota; kingdom Metazoa; phylum Chordata; class Mammalia; order Chiroptera; family Vespertilionidae; genus Pipistrellus; species Pipistrellus kuhlii. The sequence continues at coordinate 21,340,820 of NW_023425460.1, forward strand.
TCTGTCTCTCTCCCTCTCCCTTCCTTCTCTGAAATCAAGAGAATTATATTTTAAAAAATATATATTTCACTACATATGTTTCAAAGTGAGCCCTCAGTGCTGTTAAATGTTAAAATGGGATCTAATTGAGAAGCTGAAGTTAAAGTTGCCATTATTGGACTTTAATGGGCTTTGGAAATTCTTAGGACATCACTAATTATTCCACTAATATTTCTGCATCCATAGCATTCATTTGTGCAACAGAGGGGAAACAGTTATTTAGACTTTCAGAAAATTAATGGCTCACCTACTCCCCTGTACAATCGAGGCAATTATTTGGTGATTTCCTCTTAATGTTGGGCACCTGTGTGCATTGAAATTTTCAGATGAAGTCTTAGAAATATGTAAGTGGTTTCCTGTGTCTTAGCTTTCAGTTTAAAATATAATTACAGCAAAAATAATTATAATATTCATTTCTAACTTTTCTTCTTTTAAAATGACTGTAGACACACTTTCATGATTCTTCTCACCAAGGGAACCTCACAAAAGTCCATGAATCAAATATTTCAGGGTCAGCTCTTCCAGATAATAATGAGTATCAGGGACCCATTATACATTTTTTGTTATAGAGAGGGAATTGGAATAAGTAAAAAGACACTGATTCTTTATCCCAAATTCATTTCACGTGTTCATTATGGGTCTGTTTTAATTTTTAGGCATGAATTTAGGAGACATGAGGGGCCTAGGTGGAGACCTCTCTCTTGAAGAGGCACACTGAAACTTGGTCTTATCCACTTTTCATTCAGTTTTAGATGCACATCTTAGCCTCGGTAAAGCATGGCAAATAGGTAGCAGACAGACTGTCCCTAAGGTCAATAAAGATCAGTAAAGATCAGTAAGGTTCAGTAAACATTTACTTTGAAGCTATCAGCTCAGAAAATTGCTTCAAGCCACCACTATCTCAACACAGCCCTGATAATGCCCAAGGTCCATCGACCTCCTGCATTCTTTGGTGCACTCTTAAGATAGTATTGGGAAAGCTGTGGCTTCTCCCAGCAGAATGCAAGTAAAAATTTAAATTTAAAATTATTAAAAGTAGGAAACAAAGAGAGCTAATATACTCTGTGCTGAAACTCTCACTTTTTTCACATCTTCAACCAGATTTCAAATTGCACTCTTAATTTTGTTATCAGTATTTTTTGTGATTCATTATGTATTTAAAATATCATATATTGCAATTTATTTCATAAAAATAACATTTGCTTATTAACTGTATGATTGTAATCTACATAGGGAACATTAATCAGTCACATATTTTATCTAGGTTTTAGTCTTAAATTCATTGTCGGTTGAAAATTGAGTAGACTCAACATTAAGCTTGAAAATCCTCTAACTTGCTCATAAGTGTAGTACCTATTGAAACTTCTATTATTCACTGTTTAACTTACTTGTATTTCACTATTGGGATACTTGGGAAAGAACAGGGAGATTTGGAATAATGATAATAATCCTGACAATCATCCTCAATGAGCATTTTCTAAAATGAGATCTTGAGATTGCAAAGAGGATCAAGCTGATTCAAACAAATGGAAATTTAAAGTGGAGTCACTACTACCAACATACTGACAGTAGTTTTATATATTTTTTATAAAGGTCTAGTAAGCATAATTTTAAAAAAGTGTATCTCTGACAAATTGCTTCAAATATACTGTGAAAAATAATAAAAATGAAATATGTATTTTTAAGTTATAATTATTAATTCCATAACCATTAAATAATTATTTAATTAGCGCTAAATAATTATTTGTTTCAGGGAAAGTATGCTTTAAAAAAGCACTTTATTCCATAAGATAAAATATGGTGTCTTGTGGTAATCATAATTCAATAAATTAACAATACTGTCAGTTAAAATTACTTTTTTATTAAAATTGGAAGTTAATCAGTAAAAATTGTGCAAAGAAGCTTAATGTACCCACCATCACAATGCTAATATTGTGACCGCATTTTCTTATCTAAATGTGATTACGGGGTCTGGTTTTAAATATAAAGGTTTAGAATATCACAGTACAACACTGAGTAAAGGAAGTCAGACAGAAACTTTAACATCATCCTGTCAATATAAAGTTTAAATTTAGGCATAACTAATCAATGGCATTAGAAATCAAGATAGTGGTTTCCCCGAAGAGTTGGGTATAACTAGGAAATCATGAAGGGATGCTGACAATATATCTCATGGGTGTGTATATTTTGCAAAATTATATTTAGAAGTAAACTTAAGATTCATACATTATAGTATATCTGTGATACCTCAATAAAGTTTGCATTAACAGTAAAAAGTTTATTCCTGGGGAAAAGTCAGTGTTAATAATTAAAAGGTTATTATTCAACCAAATGCTTTATTGAGTTGGCATTGGTCTGAAATTTGCTCACAGTGTTAAAGAAATGTCTTTGATTAGTTGATCAAACTCTGATTTTTAACTTTTGTTAGGAATGTGCTTTTTTTTTTCTTTCTATGCTGTGCTTTGTTAAATGAATAAAATCTATGGGGTTCAAAGCTTAGAAAGAAAAACTTTGATAACTATTCTTTCTTTGTTCTTTTTCCCCCCTTTAAGTAATATTGTTGAAATATAATTACCATTCATCTAATGCCAAAATTAAGCTCTACCATTGTGTAATCCATACCAATCATTAAAGATAAGAGCTGGTGGTTAGAGCTCATTCTATTCTAAAGTTGAGAATTTTAACTTCTTAGAAAATTCAAGAAATATCTTATCCTGAAGTGAACTATCTGGGTTAAGTTACCTTATCTACCAGGTGGATAAAATTATCCTAAAATATTTTAATGGTTAAGCACATATATCAATTTTGAAGCCAGAGAGTCAAGTTCATACTATACCTTAATACACATTTATATAATTTATAGTATTGTCATTATATGCTAACTTTACCACTTACTATGCAGATTTTGAAAAATTAAACCAAGTAAAATGTCAGTTCTTTAATGAAAATAGCTGCACTTCAAGTGTTCAATAGTCAAATATTGAGCATATTTAGAGAATTTCCAGAAAGTTTTACTGGACAACGCTAATATATAAAAATGGAATAATACATTCCTCAGAGAGTTTATTAAATAAGATTATTTCTGTAGAATTCTTTTTTTTAATATATTTTATTGATTTTACACAGAGAGGAATTGAGAGGGACAGAGAGTTAGAAATGTGGATGAGAGAGAAACATTGACCAGCTGCCTCTTGCACACCCCCCACTGGAGATGTGCCTGCAACCAAGGTACATGCCCTTGACCGGAATCAAACCCAGGACCTTTCAGTCCGCAGGCCGACGCTCTATCCACTGAGCCAAACCGGTCCCGGCCATTCTGTAGAATTTTTAGCATTATGAAGGCAAATCATAAATGCTTGATCCATGATATTTATTAGTCATATCACTGATTAAAAACAATAAGCAAATAAAATAAAAACATAAAACTTATATGTCTAGAATCATGACTAACATATGTAGGTTTTTATAAATTCACTGAGACTCTGTTAATCATTCTGATTCCAAATAGTTTACTATAAAATAGTTCTCAAATTGGCATTCTGAAAAATTTCCCTGAAGTAGAATCCATAGACTAGCATAATATGTAATACTCATGCTTTATTAAACACACACACACACACACACACACACACACACACACACACTCTAAGCAACTATTTACCTTCTTAAAATTCTAAATGCTAAGAAACCTTAACTTATAGACTGTAAGTATCTACAATCCAGAAACAAATTTGGATAATCAGGGTATAGGATAAATAAAAAATAAGTTGGTTTAGTATTCTAACCCTTTATAATTATGATATGACATTAACTAATTAAAATCTCTTTAAGCAACTCTGAGCTTATGGGTTAAAAGCTCTGAACTTTGATTTGTTTTATTATCTGGATATATTTTAGTGCCTTTATTTTTTTCCCTTTAAAAAATAGGTTAAATAAAAAAAACACATGTCTATATGCAAGACAATGCTTAGGTAAACAATGAGTCTATCCTTAAACCAATTTGGATCTCAGCCCAGAGCTGAACCCATCTGACATACCAGTTAAAACACCTGATTCATCAACTGGGCTCTGTTAGTGTCTATGTCCTTTTATTCACAGTTCAGTAGTTATTATTTTAATGACAATTCTTGAGCCCTGTGGACACAAAGTCTGTCTAATATCATCCAGAAAAGTAGACTTTTAGGAGGGCTTTTTTGCATTATTGTTACACAAGGAACATCAATCTTATAAGCAGAAATAGCCCTTTAATAAAAGTCATTTTTCCGCCTGATTATTTATAAGTTGTGTTTTTCCCCTCCTAGGCTACTGATAAAGATACTGGCAATTATAGTGCCATGGCATACAGGCTCATCATCCCACCAATCAAAGAAGGAAAAGAAGGATTCGTGGTCGAAACATATACAGGGCTGATCAAAACAGCCATGCTCTTCCATAACATGAGGAGGTCCTACTTCATGTTTCAAGTCATCGCAACTGACGACTATGGGAAGGGACTGAGTGGCAAAGCAGATGTACTTGTAAGTAGAAAAGTCTTCAGATGCCAGACGAGTCTGGGGTCAACGTTTCCAACTGAACTTTTAAATTTATTTGAAATAGGCTTTCTAAAATATAAATGTGATTAATTTTACCCAGGATATTGATAGCTGTAGCTTAGTATATATATAAAAAAAAATGTATAGCTTTAAAGTTGTTGGCTTTTTTTTGACATTTGGGAAATATATTTTTATATATGCTTTTGGCAACAGTGTCATAAGCATTGGGTTTCTATTTGGTCTGCAAATTTTATTTTTAATACATATTAGGTTGGAGCTACTTAAATTTTAAAATGCTTTGCATAGTTGTGCTGTAGAAATTAAAATAATTTGTATTATTGTTTAAATTACTTTTAGGCCTTTATAATTAAGGGGGGGAAAGGAATGTTTGGAGCAAGTTCATGTTTCAATGTTTTTGTGTTTTTTTTTCTTGTTGTTCAAAGTACCATTGATGACATTGATGATTCTTGACTAAGTTACATTTGCTTTCAGTTAATGATATCACTTTATTCTGACTTTTTCTTTAGAATTTCAGTGGTAGGTTATTCCCAATGCTATTAGCATTTATTCAAAATATTTAACATCAGCCAAAACCAGTTTGGCTCAGTGGTAGAGCATTGGTCTGTGGACTGAAAGGTCCCAGGTTCAATTCCGGTCAAGGGCATGTACATTGGTTGCGGGCACATCCCCGGTAGGGGGTGTGCAGGAGGCGACTGGTCGATGTTTCTCTCTCATTGACGTTTCTAGCTCTCTATCCCTCTCTCTTCCTCTCTGTAAGAAATATCAATAAAATATATTTTAAAAAATTTAACATCAATGCATCCATACCATGGAATCTCTGATAAATCTAATATAAATTATAATTATTATTAGAAATATTTGTCCCTTAAAGATAGAATCAAGTATAATTCTTCTTGCCTCTTACATCTTATTAAATCTTATTTTTTTCACAGCTTTCCTCATTTAATTCTTTGGACAGGTTTAACCTTCATATTATGCAAACATCAGTGATCAAATATTTTTCTTATTAGATAAAGATTAATCATCATGTTTGTGATGGTTGCGAAGGCCACATCATTTTCATTTATAACAGTAAAGCTGCATAAAAAAACAAGAGCCAATTTAAGCAACGAAGCTTTTGACATAGAAGATATTAAGGTTGATATAGACTTTTGATCAAATTAATATCTGTAAACATTAGGTAAAATAATGCTTTTTTTCCTTCTATTAAGATCTGCACACTGTGGTACTTTAAGACTAAATGATAATTTAGTATGTTAAACATAATTAAAATATTATAAAAATATAACTTTATAGAATATATATAATATGTAAATAAGCAATATGAAGTTTATGGTATTTTTATTTGGACTCTATAAATTATTATGTGAAAATTATGAAGTATACTTTTAAAATAATTTAAACTATATTGAGAAAAATTAAATTCAAATAAACCATATATATTGTCTCCCAAAATAATATTTGTAAGATCTAAAATTATTTAAATTAAGAAAAGGGAGATATGGAAAGAGAGAAATGTTTTATAAAGAGAGAACAACAATGTACCAAAACCAAGAAGAAAGAGATATGATAACAGGTCTGAATAATGATAAACATTTACTCAGTCTAAAGAATAAGACTAGGAAAATGACTAAGTGAAAGGCTGAAGATGGAAGTAGTTGGTTCATATAAAAGCTGAAAGCAATATTAAAATTATTGGAACTCTTTCCTACAAGCAACAAGAGACCATTTTTTTAAAATTTAGTAAGGGTGAATGAAGATAAGATTTTAATTTAGATAAAACCTTGCTTCATGCAAATGTGATTCTTCCCTGAAGATGCACTTCTGCTGCCTTCCAAAATAATGGCTTTTGTGTTCTGTTCTACATATGTTTGCCACAGTCCTCATACTACCTACTGGCAAAGTAGAATTCTCAGTGCACCACATTGCTGCTTCTAGATCTTTCCTTCTTCCCAAGAATCTAACCTTGGTTCTCATCATCTGTCTCTGTCACTTTTTCACGGCCTCATATTATTGCTGCGATCACCCACATCATCGCTCAATCCCCACCATATTTCAATGAGGTTAGCTCCAGAGTTATCTCCAAGAATTCTGTCCTAATTTTTGGCGATTTTGCTATATGCATAGATGGATCTTCCAGTATCCTAAACTTAAAATTTCCCTGAATGGCTTTTCTCCAATGGCTTTAGCATCTACCCTATTATAATCACTTAACAACCAGAGTTATTTTAGCCATTACCAATTACTGCAACCTCTCTATAACCTCCATTTCAAACTTCCCACTCTCTGACAGTAATAATGAATGTGTTCAGCTAGCCCCAGCACTCTTGTGTCCTCACCAGGACCTTTCATTCATTTAGTTGCTATATTTTACCCTTTCTCTAACCCCCATGTGCTCTCTTTCCTGCTTACCAGTTTTGTAATGCATTATCAATTATTAAAAGCATTCCATCACATAAAAATTCAACTTCCTTGCCTTCTCTTCCTAAATCAAATACACTTAGCAAAACCATAACTGTACTTAATTGCAACTTCCTTCTTTCTCTCATGCTGAGTATGACTGCAAAAACATGTACAATTATATAATTAGTCTTTCTTTAAATTAATGTTAAAACCACCCAAGTGAGCTCTTATTTATTCAATAACCACACTCTATATTTCCTGGCTCATTCACACTCCTCTTTTAGAAGAACTTGTTTCTTACAATCCTCAATATCTTCTCCACATGCTAATTGCCTAATTAATTGGCAACATATTTTACTGAAAGATGACATTAAAGCATTTAGAAGGATACTTGGACAACTCCGATCACTAAATTTTCCTACCTACCAGGATTTATACTGACATTCTTTGCATTATTACTATTACTATTACTATTACTGTTACTGTTACTGTTACTGTTACTGTTACTGTTATGTTACTGTTACTGTTACTATTACTATTACTATTACTATTACTATTACTATTACTATTACTATTACTATTACTGTTACTATTATTACTATTACTAGATGGATTCTCTATGCATTTACCAGGAACCATTATCTTGACCTGTGCAACAGATTTAAATCTCACTCACCAGCTCTAGTACATTGTTTCAACAGCTCTCTCATTTTCTATATTCATCATTAATATCAATCCCCCCTTTATTTGATTACTAGATGTCTGGTGTCTGATATTTGTACACAGCCCAGCATGCACCCTCAGCCCAGCCTGCACCCTCTCCAATCTGGGACCCCTCGGGGGATGTCTGACTATTGATTTAGGCCCAATCTGCTGTCTTCCAAAATAATGGCAGTCAGACATTCCTCTCACAATCTGGGACCACTGGCTCTTAACTATCCCCCTGCCAACCTGATCTTCCCAAACTGCCTCTGCCTGTCTGATCACCCCTAACCACCTCTGCTTGCTGGTCTGATCACCCCCAAATGCCCCACCCCCCCCCCCGCTAGCCTGGTCACCCCTATCCTTTTTATGTTCAAAATAAAACCCCCTTAATCTACATCTCCTTTAAACTACCACTCATTTCTATTCATTGTTAGAGTTGACTAATTTCTCACCATCTAATCTCTTCCAAATTCTCTCTAATCATAATGTCAGTGCTAATACTCATCCAAACTTATTATGTCAACATCATCAATGGCTTCTTGTCACTAAATGGGCTGCTAATTTCAGTCTTCATCTTATTTGAAACATCAGCAGCACTTGGATTATTATTATATTTACTTGGATTTTGGGCCACCATGCTCTCTTTTTACTTCTGACCTTATTGTTTATTCCTTCTTGGTTCCTTTGCTGGTTCAGTTTATTTTCCTTACCCTTTTCCTATAGCTCAGACATTAAAATTAATTCCCTTTTCTACTTATACTCATTGATTTAGTCAATTCATTCAGACTCATAAGTTTAAAATATCATCTATAAACTAAAACATATTAAACTTATATCTTCATCCCAAAGCTCATTTCTAAAGAATGGACTCATATATCTATTTGTACTTGCAATAATTACAGATTAATATCTAATAAAGATATCTATGTAATGTTTCCTAAACTGAACTTCACTTCCTCATCACATTTCTTTCATTTATAGTCTTTCCAACTTCATTTGATGCCCAAATTATCTTTGAGTTCTTTTGACTAAAATTTCTTGACTCAATCCCTTAGTAAATACTGTTATTACTGTATATTATTAACTGCATATTTCTCAACATTTCTACTGTTTAAACTTCATTGAAACCACTATCATATTTTACCTATATCATTGCACAAACTCATTACTTTTCTCATGTTTTTATTCTTTCTGCACTACAGTCCAGTTTAATTATAACAGCAAGTGATTCAAATTTAATTCAGTTCCTGTTATTTCCTAGTTCAAAATATTTTAATATAATACCAATTTACTCAGAGAAATTTTCAAGTCATATATGAGACCCTTGATTATGGCCTCCAGTAACCTCATTTTCTACTCTTCTCTCTCTTAATAATTAAAACCCAATAATATTGCCCAAGTTGCTTTTGTTCAAACAGTCAGACATGCTCTTACTTAGAGATTTGGCAGTGGCTCTGCTTAGAATGTTTCTTCTCCAAATGTAGCATCATGATATATTTAGTATCAAAGAAGAACACACACATACCTCAAAAGGCTATTAAAATATCTTGTATTTTTTCAAGATAAGTGAGATTATATTACAAACCATGTAAGAGAGGCAGTGACCACTCCAAGCAAAAATTGGTAGGCCTCTAAATGTCCAATACGTTAGCTATTTGCCACATGTGACTTCTCAGCACTTGAAATGTAACTAGGTTGCATTAAGATATACTGCAGGTGTATAATACATGCTGAATTTAAAAGTCTTAGCATGAAAAAATATGAAATGTCTCCTTAGTAAGTTGTTTTATGCTAACTGCATATTAGAATGATAATATATTAAATACATTGTGTTAAATGTATTATTGAATTAATTTAACTATTTTTCCTCTTTGAGTGCCAGAAAATTTTAAATTACATATCTGGTATGTATTTGAGGCTCAAATTATATTTCTATTGGACAGTACTATCTAAAGTATATGAGAAAAATGGGTGAGGCAAGGAAAGATAAGAGGTTTGTGATGAAGAATTAAAATGACTTAGGAAATAATGTAATTTGACAATCTCTTGTTTTAGAATTCTAAGCTTCATAAATGTTACTTTCTCTTTCCTTTTTTTTTTTTTACCATACATAGTGACAAAAATAAATTTTCACAATAATAGGTATATTTTCTTTAAAATATTTTATTAGTAATCAACACACAAAGAATAAAATAATTTAATAAGCATAATTTTTATGGTTTTATATAATAAACTGACATGTATTTCTGATATTTGCATAGAAGCTATACTGGAAACAGTAACAAATAATACTCAGTAATGCTAAAGACTCAAATATCTCTTCTATAAATGATGGAAGAAGCCAAAGACTTAGGGATATAGGATTTTTATTTTTATTTTTTTGAAAATCAGAATTTAAACTATAATAACTTACTCTTCATTTACATAGCCCAACATATACTCATTCTATATAAACCATATATTAATACTTTTAAAATATTTAAAATTTTAAATGTAACTTTTAATAGGTAAGTCTGAAACAACTACTCTTGGAGTAAGACATTTTATCTGAATTATAAATTTTCTATCTTAAAAATAACAAAAGTATGTTTTCAAAGGTTATTAAGATCAGAAAATATTTTGGATAAATTGTAAGCTTAATATACATATATTCCAGAGGATCTGAAATCTTAATTTATTTGTTCATTCAGTCAGAATATAGCCCCTAAGCTCATTAACAAATTGAAAATTCCCTTTGAGTCAGTAATTTATCTTTCTGAGAAATTACTGACTGTCCTTAAAAGGCAAATAATAGAGTTACTTATATCTGCTAGGTGAAATTTTGCTTCCAAATAGGATCCTACCACATGAGGTGATTGCATTCCAAAAGTTTACTTGTAAGTAAACTTCAAAAGCTCAGAATATATAGAAGAGGAAATTCTAAAAATCTGATAGCCACATGTAATAGACACCTATATATTTGTCATGGTAGACTTACTGTGTAATAAAAAGCTCTAACATTTTCGAAATTTAAACAAACAAATGTGATTTTTCTCTCTTAGGACTGCAGTGAGAGTGTGTGTGGCTGAGTGTTCTCCACAGCTTTCCTACAAATGGAAACACAGGGACTCGGTTTCCTTCAACTTAAACTTGTCCTTTTCTATGACTTCTTTATTAGGACAGAAATTGAAAAAGAAGAAAAGACTCACACAGAAAATACTTAAGCAATTTCTTTCCTTTCACCAACTTTTATCTGTCAGAACCTCATATGGTTCCACCAAACTAGAAAGGAGGTTGAGGAATCTGTTCTTGTTGAGATAAAACTCCGTGGCCACTGTTTGTTCCAGGCCATTTGCTTGTTGTCACAATTTCTTTTCTATCTTTCTTTTTCTTTTTCTTTATCTTTTTTTTTTCTTTACATTGTCTGATCCAATATTATAAGAAAGGGGAGAAAAGATAAGGAAGGGAAGAAGATAAAGAGAGGGAGAGGAGAATGGACAGATTAAGGAAGGGAGAAAAGGAGAAAATAATTTTTAAAATATCATATACATTTTTCTAGAGATTTTTGCTACCAAAAACAAAAAAAACAACAACAAATAAACAAACAAATAAAACTAAAATACTTTTAGGTAATTTCTGTCTCTTTTTTCCACTCAGGACCAATTAGAAAAAAAAATTACACAAAAACTATGATAATCTATTTTCTAGTAAAATTAGATGAGTGTGTGTGTGTGTGTGTGTGAAGACATAATCAGGAAAATGTAAACATTGGTTCCAGAAATTTATAATGAGTTAAGGATTCAAGGTTGTAACTACCAATGTTCACTGCTTGCTCATAGCAGTGACAGATGCCTGGCTTAACATACAATGCAGAACACAAATTACTGGGCTTAAACAATGGTTTGCAATAGTGGTAATTAGTTGCATTATTTCACATAGAAGTTTGGATTTCTTTTCCCAAAACACTGAATCCTCCTGCCAATTTAGACCTGTTTTTCCATATGACGGTATCACTAGAGATGAGTTAGTAGTTGAACTATTCCGATGAGTTGTAGGCTCTGATTTGTCACATTTCCACTTCTCCCTATAATTTCATGCTTTTGGCTACTTCACTCATTTTGATTACCTATCTGGTCTTTGAAGACACTAAGTTTGTGGCTCCTGATAGGGCATCTAAAAGTAGACAACTTGGAGCCTGTATCTAAAATACTTGCAGCATGAAATTATTCCCTAGCATAAATTACTAGAGGCCTAGTGCATGGAATTTGTACACTGAGAGTGGTGGGGAGGAGGGAGTGGTCCTCAGCCCAGCCTGCACCCTCTCACAATCTGGGAGCTCTTGGGAGATGTCTGACTGATGGGAGGTGGGCCTACGCTGTCAGTTGAACATCCTTAGCACTGCAGAGGAGGCAGGAGTGGCTACCACTATGTTTGCTGGGCTCACCAGCCATGACTCTAACTCATGGCTTCTGGCTGAGCGGCAATCCCCCTGTGGGAGCAGGGGGCAGGGGGCAGCTCCTGCATTGAGCCTCTATTCCCTGGTGGACAGTGCACATCATAGGGACAGTCATAAGAACAGATAGTTCCTTCATTTGGTCAATTTGCATATTAGCCTTTTATTATATAGGATGATCAGATATATGATGCTAAATCTGCCTAATCCAATGTATTCAGTTTAGGATCCTAGTACATTACATACACATAATTCTAATAGTGTCTAACTTACATGCAAGACACTATGTAATTTGACTTTACATTTTTTATATCCATATTGGATAATAGTAAAGAGCACATGTTCTGGAGTCAGCCTGCACTAATCAATCCCAAGTTATTAAATGTTTCTTTGTTTCTTAGTTTTCTTATTTATAACTTAATAATAGTTATAACTATCTGATATGGTGGTTGTTAGAATTAAGTGAGTTAAAGCCTGTAGTGTATTGAGGGAAAAAGCAAATTGTTTGCTGTAAGCAGGTAATAAATGCTTTTATTTTTATTCCATTATTCTAAGTAAGAACAGGAAAAAAATGCTATTGATGTTAAATGAGAATGATAAACTCATCAACAACTGTTAAAATTAATTTTAGCCCCATCTGTAAGTTTACATGTATATTTGTCTTTATCTACACATAAAGTTGGCTAAAGCAGAAATAAAGACTATATATAATGATGCCTTCATCGATTTGGCTCAGTGGATAGAGCATCATCCTGAGGACTGAAGGGTCCCAGGTTCAAATCCGATCAAGGGCAGTTGCAGGCTCCATCCCTGACCTTAGCTAGTGTTTGTGTGGGAGGCAACCAGTCCATTGTCTCTCTCACATTGATGTTTATATCTTCTCCTCCCTTCCACTCACTCTAAAAGTAAACGGGAAAATATCCTTGGATGAGGATTGACAACAACAACAATAAAACTATATATGATGATTTTATTAAATGAATTACTCTCACTAACCATACCACAGATTCTTAAGTCACAATGACTAAATGATCTCTTGAGATTTATAAAATAGAGACTGTGTTTTCTTGTTTTTCTGAGTGCTATTCACCTACCTAATTAAAAAACAAACAAAAACGCCTTTCACGCCCTAGTAAATAATGAAGAAAGCCAACAAACACAAAATCAACAGCAGTGGAAGTCACTTAAAGTTCTCTGTAACTTCTAAGTAAACAACAAATGGTCTGCCATTCTGAACATGCCCCGGCATCTAATGAAAATCACATGACTAAAAATCGTTTATTCCTAAATTTAAAAATGAAAACCATTGTGTGAAAGTCATAGCAGAGAAGAAATAAATGGTCTAATTATAGAAATGTTAATGAGTAAAAGGCAAACAAATCTTGTTTTTTCTTCTTTCAGGTCTCTGTTGTCAATCAGCTGGACATGCAAGTCATTGTTTCCAATGTGCCACCGACTCTCGTGGAGAAAAAGATAGAAGAACTTACAGAGTAATGAATTTTTGTTTACTTATATATTTATTTTCATACAGCTATAATTTTTCATTGGACTAGGTCATTTTAATCATTATAATGTTCAGTTTAAACATATATTTTAACACACTGTCTTAATAATTTAGCTTCTGTTTTCCTGAAGTAAGTAGTTTTATTTGAAATATGTGGAGGTTCTAAGAGTGCTTTCAAATAGGACTGGAAATTAGATGTGAAAAGATATTAATTCAGGATGCCTTGATTAATGCATCAACATAACCTCAAATGCAGCATATAAGAAATAAATCATAACATTAATTATTTGAGTATATAGGATGTCCCAAAAAGTGTTTCCACACACTTTGAATAATTATAAAGGCAGTGTTTTTGAAATACACTCCATTTTCAAAATTGAGCTATTAGCTATTAAAGTGTATATACAATTTTTTGGCCCCAAATTATTCAGCCCAATATCTAATAAGCAATCCAGCTAGTCCAGGGAATGCTATTTCTCAGAGTGATATACCTAGATGGCTAAAGCTTTTTTTTTTTTTTTAATAAACCAATTTTAAATTATATATATATCAAACTATTCTAAAATATATGACATGCTCATCTGCCTTTGAACAGAGTATACTGAGTATGTTATTGTTTACTCAAAGTTGTGATTATTTATTAAACAACCTGCCTTTAATCTTCTGAGTGCTCTTAAGGATTATTAAACTGTCTTTACTCTTTTACTCTTAACTACCCTGACCTAACCTGCCACCATTTCATAATTTCTAAGTTGGTATTTATTTATTATTATGTCTTCTATTGAATTTTGTTGACACATGTCAATTATCACTGTTAATCTGCCCCTTTCTAGCAAAATATCTCCTACTTATAAAGCCCCAGGAGAAACTTCTGATAGTAGTAATTATGTGTCAAATAAAATACACTAGGCATTGATTAAGGCATCAGTGATCCCCTGATAATGAGGCATAGGTGTTTTGCAACAATTATTTGTTGATCTTTTATAAAACTGAACCATTGGATGTCATATGAATTTTCCTACAAATGAGGTGACTGTCAACATGTATGCATGGACTATTGATAATACAGTGTCTTATTTATCTCTGAAAGTGTTATATATGCTTAACTTAAATCAAAATAATAGCTGATTACACCTGAAAACTTTAGGATTATACCTGTCTTTTAGCTGCTTTAATGTCATCTATTGGGGTACGCTTTCTCTGATTACATTGTCCAAAAAAGATGGCATTCTCTTCCACCTCTAACCCAGTGATTTTCAACTGGTGTGCCACAAAAATTTTAAAAACATGTAATACCTGACTGTATTGTCAGGGCATTGACCTCTTTTCCCAAATAAAAAAATGACAACAGCCAACACAGCAGTAGCCATCTGTTGTAAATGAATCAAAATTATACTTTTTTTTTTTTGTCAGATAGGCAAAAAATATAGCATATTTTTTGGAGTGCCACAGAATTTTAGTAATTAGTTTATGTGTGCCATGAGATGAATAAGGTTTAAAATTGCTTCTCTAACCCTTTTTTTTTTCTTTTTATTCAGAATATTATGTAATATTTTTATTATATGTCAGTTTCCCACTGGGATATAAATTCCATGAGAATAGAAAAATCTGTTTTTCACTGCTATAATTTCAATTATATAGCAAGTACTTAATGCATTTTACAGTTATAAATTTTGTAAAACCAAAATAATAATGTGCCTTTCATCATATTGAGACAATTTATGAAAACTGAAAAAAAAATGGCAGATAAAAGTATCATTTCATAGCAATTTATATGATTTATTCCTTTTAAGTGGATATGAAGATATGAATGAGAAAAATCGGGCAACTTTCAAGTCTTGAGAGAACTGTATCACTATAAAAGGAGCTGTGACTTTGTATAACAGGTTTTGAATTTAACATTGAGCATATAATTGAATCTTTCCCAGACTCAGTTTCACTATCCTATATAACACATGTGTCAAACACAAGGCCCGCGGGCCAAATCCGTCCCGCCAGGCCTTGCAATGTGGCCCGCACCGCGCTGTCATCACTGCACTCCGCTGCGTTTCCATCACAATGACAGTTTATGACTGTTCAGTAAACCATTCGGCCCGCAATTTAGGCTGGATTTTAGATTTTGGCCCCTTCTCTGATTGAGTTCGACACCCCTACTATATAATAAAGAGCTAATATGCTAATTAGAATGAACAGCAGAATGACCTCCGGATGACCTTCTGGATGAAGCCAGGGCTGTGAGGACCAGCAGTGGCTGCAGGGGCCAGCGAGGCTGTTAGTGCCAACCCCATTGTGTAAATTTCATGCATCGGATCTCTAGTTGTTTGATAGGAGCTAATAAAACTTATATCAAAGAACTGTGACAAGAACTAAATGATATAAGCCATCTCAGACAATGGAAATCATGAACATTTAATGAATAATAGGTGTACAGAAATGAGGTTAGTAGCCCAAAGACTGTAGGATAGGATAAGACAGAGGCCAGAGTTTGGACTTTCTACTCAAAGAGCAGGTAGTGTTGTAATGGAGCTCAGATTACAGACTCAGACAAGTTTGAATCCTCCTATAGTTGTGTGATTTCTGAGCAAGATATTCAACACGTAAGACCATGCTTCCGCATTTTGTATTTTGAAATAAGGATGTCAACTTTGTGTTACTTTTGATAAAATGAAATGTAAATTTTCTGGTGTAGTAAGTCATAGCAGGCATATGACTGATTTCTTTCAATACATTTTTCAAAGCCTGTATTACATTAGAGATTCCCAAGCTCAAAAATTTCTCATCTCTTTTAAAAAAAAAATGCACTTTTTAAAAAAACAGTTTTATAGTGGCAACAAATTTGATGAAAAGATTCAAAGAATTCCTGTATGCTTTCTTTCTCCATGGATTCCTATAGATTCCCTACATCTTTTACCAAAGTGATTACAGTTGAAGCTACACTGACCCATTATTATCACTCCAAGTTCATACTTTACATTAGAGTTCACTCTTGATGTTGTACATTCTGTGAGTTTGTTTGGCCTAATATATAATGCCATGTACCCATATGCAATAATAATAAAAATATATGTTCATTAGACTGAAAAGCCGAATGACCTTCTGGACGTCATTATGGATGAAGCCACTGTGGCAGGGGCCAAGGCAGAGGTGGTTAGGCGCAATTGGGAAGGCAAGCGAATGGTTAGGGGTAATCAGGCAGGCAGGTGAGTGGTTAGGAGCCAGCAGTCCCAGATTGCGAGGGGGTCTCGGATTATAAGAGGGTGCAGGCAAGGCTGAGGGACCCCCTATCCCCCATGCACAGATTTTGTGTACCAAACCTCTAGTTATAGTATCATCCAATGTAGTTTCACTGCCCTAAAAATCTTCTTTGCTCCCCACTAACCTCTGATCTTTTTACTGTCTTCACAATGTGACCTTTTCCAATTTGTTCATTAAAAATAAGAATTTATTGTTCCAGTGATAGGACTAATCAGCACATTCATTTCCTGTAGACATTTTTAGATGACAAGTCACAATATCATCAAAGCCATTTTTTATATTTCCCATGAGATATTTCTGTCCTATGAAGTGGAAAACTAGAATTCCATTTGGTCATCACTTTTGTATTTTTTTTTTTCTTAGGAAGACTCTTTTATGAGACCAAATAATAATCCAAAGTTTCCTTGGTAAGCATGAAACCAGTACAATCTGGGAGAGTTGATAAAAGGAAAACATAATTACCTAATATATTCATATGATGGTGGAAAATTATTTGCAAAGGGAGTCAGTATCGTTTGATGGCTAAGAGCTCAGAGCCTAGAAAGGAGGATTCTCACAGTAAATGTTAGCTGCTACAGTGATGCTAATGATTACTCTCCACTCCCTTAGAATTGGCTTCAAGGGCTCTCCCGATTTTTTTTTTTATTACTTTTTGGTATTTTAAGCTTATAGAATTAACCAATACTCCTTTGTAATGAAACTCACTCCTTTTTAATCGTATTAACATATTCCAGCTAACCCAATGCCCCCTACAGATGGCCTTGCACCTCTATGTTCTGAAGTATTTTAGTTTTACCTTAGGATTTATCTCTTTGTGAGTCTGTCTCTCTTACAAATTCTTGAAATTAAGGAGCAGGAGAAATAGCTGTAAGTGACACTTGATAATGTAACCAACAAATGATTGGCAATAGTGTCTAAAGAAAAAGCTAAGAAATATTTACCTTTTGTCTTCTTCCTTTCTCCTTCCACTTTACCATGAAGTTCAAATGAGTAAAAGAAGTTTGGGATGCTAAAATTTAAATTCTTAAGAAACAGCAGAAGTGGAATTTTCAAAATGTATAAATTAAAGATTTTGGAAATATTGTGTTACTATATGAATTGTAATTGATAATTTAGGTCTCAGAGTTGCTCAAACACTACTCTTACTTTCTAAATACAATATGAAAAATCAATGATAGAGAGCTTCATTGCTGTAGTTAATGCTTTGATGTGGAAGAATCTATCTTGATGAAATATTTATATTACATCTGAAATGTGTCTGAAATTTTAGCTCCTGGTATAACAAATCATACTTCAGAAATCTAGTTGAGATATGTATTTCTAGGATGAGAATTAGAAAGTCTCTTGGAAAAAGAACCAATGAAATAGTAAACAATAGATGCTAGCACTTATATTCTTTATTAACAATGTTGTCTTAGACATTTTTCACATAGAGATAATGTTCTGGCTTACATTTTAAAAAGTTGTTGAGTTGGAGATTAGGTGACAAATTATAAGTATATAGCAATAGTCCAGGAGAGAAATCACTGTGGCTTGGACTGGTGGTAGGGATGGAGATAGGGAGGAGTTATAATCCTAAATAACAAAACCCAAATGTGCAAATCAACCCAACACTGGAACGACCGGTCGAGATGATATGCAATGACCACCAGGGGGCAGACACTCAATGCAGAAGTTGCTCCCTAATGGGTCAGTGCATTTCCACAAGGGAAGTGCTACTCAGCCTGAAGGTGGGCTCATGGCTGGCAAGCACAGCAGTGGTGGCGGGAGCCTCTCCCACCTCCACTGTGGGCAGGCAGAAAGGAGCAAGGGGTACCAGACTACAAGAGCCCTGGACTGCGAGAGGGATGTCTGGGTACCAGCTGGTGGACAGCTCCTGATGGGCCCCAGATTTCAAGAGGGCGCAGGCCAGGCTGAGAGACCCCTCCCAAGTGCACAAATTTTGTGCACTGGGCCTCTAGTATGGGTATATTTTTGATGGCACAATCCTACAAAATTTATTATGGATTGGATGTATGAGAAAATACATGGAACAATGATGATTCCTAGATTTGGGTCTGAGCAAATGGATAAAATAAAAGTTGTTACTTTAACCACTGAAGAATTTGATAAAATTATACATGTGATAATAAAAATAGTATTCTGTAATCAATTCTGGTGGAAAGACCGAACTAATTCTCAGTTAAATGCCAGAATGTAGGAAAGTGTTTTTGTCCTGTGGAACATCATATAGAGCGTATCTCCTAAGGCCATGAGAAGAAAGTTTCATGGTATCGAAAGCATTACTTAGCATATGGTCTGCGTAGAGTCTCTACGGGTCTATACTAAGAGAGGAAATAAGTTCAGAATATCAGGAGAGCCTGTATTACATATCCCTCTGGCCATCTGCAAAGTCTATTGATTTGTTTAGCCCAGCTTTTGAAGAAATATTGACAAGTACCTAAAATGAACTCCCTACGTTGCTAGCTAAATATAAACCTATTTCCTGAACAAAAGGCTAAGTAGAGTTTGTAATCATGAAATCTGAGGAGTTTCTTTAACTGTAGCAACAAATATCTAACATCTATGGCACCTTTTATACTTGCTGGGTTTTGTGCAATTAATTAGTGTTATTCAATTAACTTCTCACAGAGACCCTTGGAAGTAGGTCTGAGTATTTTCTTCATTGTACAGATGAGTTCTCTGAAATTCTTAGAAATTGAATGTTTTCCATAAAGACATAGTAGTGTTATAGGTTTAATTTGGACTTACATCTGTGGACCAACAGCAGGCTGGGTTCCTAAATATTCCCTCTGTTAATGTTTTAGGAGGCAAACTTAATTAAAAATCCAACATCTTTTCTTGGGAGTGAGTTGAGCACACAGTGCCAGAAACTCTTATATGGTAATTTAGTTTGGCTCATTCACACAGTTATGTAATTGAGAAGATGGCTGCTGTAATATTTTAGTGTGAAAAATAGCTATGAAACTATTTCAGTTAAGACTACATTTAATTTTTTATAAGACAATTTCTGATTGCAAGTAATTGAAGGAACGTGTATAGATAACTAGATAAAGTGATGTTGTAAATTAAAATTTAGGGGCACCTACTAAAAAATAACTTGGTTTGAGAATAAATTAGTTAACTGAGCCAGTTATATATTATTATTCTTAGTTTAGATTTAAAAAGAAAGGGTTTTACATAGGAAAAAATGTTTTGGTTAATTTTTTTTTCAAAATTTATATAAGAAAATTATTTAAATAATTTTTATATTGGACATTACGTGGTAGCACAGCAAAATATATAATATATATTTACATGTAAATATATATAATAAACATCAGTAACACATAAACATATTCGTATATTTACATGTATTTATATTTACATGCGTATAAAATAAATACTATGTTAATTATATTAACACTAGAGGCTCTGTGCACAAAATTTGTGCATTGGAGGGGGTGTGTTCTTCAGCCCAGCCTGCACCCTCTCCAATCTGAAACCTCTGGAGCAGGGGTCCTCAAACTTTTTAAAGTGGGGGCCAGATCACGGTCCTCAGAGAGCTGGAGGGCTGGACTATATGAACTACTAATTCCTACTGTAACACCTCGGCTGCGCTCACTGCCCAAAAAACCTGGCGGGCCGGATCAGACTCCTCTGCGGGCCGCATGTGGCCCGCGGGCCGTAGTTTGAAGACCCCTGCTCTGGAAGGATGTCTGACTGCCCGTTTAGGCCCAAGCCTCTCGGGTTGCAGGTTTGATCCCTGGGAAGCAACTGATCAATGTTTTTCTCTCCCACATGGATGTTTCTTTCTTCTCTCTAAATAAAAATTCAATAAAAAAATTTAAAAAGAAAAATATTCTTTGATGAACCAAATTCTAGAGAAAATGAAATGGCCTGCTCTGAGTCACATGTAGCCTTTGATGGCATAGGATGATAGCAGGATGGGACCACTGATTAAAATCCTACTAGATGTGACTGTTGGAGACAAAGCTAATTCTTCAAATTAGGGAAGAGTATAAGTGCTTTGCAGCTAAAAAGCTACAAAGTCCACTTGTGAATGGAGGCATTAATGCCTTCTTTTATCTATGCCTTTGTTTCATGGATCTCATTAGAATTAAGTATGATTTTTGTGGTATAGAGAGCACAGTCCCTGGCAGGTAACTACCTATGAAGGAAACAACTGACGTAAGGAGCAGTGTGCTTCCCAGGATGACGTTTTGTTACCAAACAGATGGTGAGGAATTGATGATGGCTTACTTGTTACTATTGTGTTTTGTGGGGGGTTTTTTAATTAGAACTTATTTTATAGTATATTTGAACAATTTTTAATCAAGCAGTTCTGACTAGAATTCACACAGATTAAAGAAGAGAAAAGCAGCTTACGCAACTGGAAATTTTGCAGCTTCACGATTATTTTATTGTGGGGATAGGTAATCACGGAAAAGGAATATTGAATAATCTTTTGCTTTATAAGTAGATATTGAGTTTGCTCAACATCTTTGCATATTACCTGCTGTGATTCATTTAATAAGACTAAGTAGTGTTTCTGAAGCCCAGTTATTAAGTTCATCTGCATGTGCACTCTGGCCAAAAATTGCATGAGCAAGAGTTTTAGGTAAAAAAAAGGAATTAGTTTATTAGAGGTTGGCCAAACTGGTGTTGGCCTACCTCATGCATGGAAAGACACAACTTCCCAATGACACATAGGCTATTTGTTATATAGGAAAAAATCACAAGACCTCAGGTTTAGGGGTTCAGGGCACTGTTAGGAGCTGATTGGTCAGAGGTGAGATAAGGGTAATAAATAATTTATACAGGTCTTGAAAGCTACTCCAAGATCAGCTTCTGTGTTCAAAACCAATTTCAAGGAAGAGCTTGTTAAAGGGGCCATTCCACTTTAGTGCTGAAGAGTTGAAACCTAACTTATATCAAGATGTTATCTTTAGCACAGCAGGTGTGGTTCGGTGGTTGAGTGTCAGTAGATGAAGCAGGTCACAGTTCTATTCCCAGCCAAGGCATATGTCCAGGCTGTGGGCTTGTTTCCCAGTATGGGGGTATGCAGGAGGCAGCTGATCAATGATTCTCCCATTGATGTTTCTCTCTCTCTCCCTCTGTCATAAGTCAATAAAAACATTTTTTAAAAGACTTTATCTTTAGCCTGCCAGGGGCTAATTCCTGTGACCATCAATCAGAATGGGGCTACCTGCTGCCACAGGGGTCAGAGGGTGAGTTCCTAAGGTCAGATCAGTGAAGTGTGTTGAGGGAGAGAAAGAAAAAAATTATAGTTTCAAAACTATAGTTCAAATAAACTCAGAATTATGAGGACCCTGGGTTTCACTGGGAGCATGAGAAACAATTTCCTTTAGCTATCTACTTGCACCGTATGTCAAAAACAAATCTGGACTTAGAAGAAAAGAAGCTTTATTTAAGAGATTAATCGGGGAGCCTGGGGGAGGGAGACTATTGTAATAGGGAGAGCTCCTGCCAGCACTTAAAGGTTAGGAGAAAAGAGCTTTTCTTTTATAGGGAGGAGTAAACAAGGCTAGAAAAAACCTGTGTGGGCAAGCAGGATGATCACACAGATCAATGTCTTACCTTGACCTCACTGCTATGGGAGGGGCCTTTTGGGTGGGGGGTGTGGAATGCTGCTTCAGGCTAAGGAACAGGGGTCAAAGTTTAGAGGTTTGGAGGAAGCAGAGAGACTTAACTAGGGTTAGGTTAACAAGAATTTTGTTCTAATTGATCTACTGATCTACTAGGACAAAAAATTCAACTAATCAGTTTTGCAGAAAAGAATGGGAATTTGCTGGATGTGTGACTGGCTTTGTCCTAGGTAAACAAAGGGGTCTCCAGGAGTGTTTATTAGCCTTCTATGAGCCAGGGGGGGAAAGGCTCTTTACAGTAAGCAGTTTCCTGGAACCTAAGGGGGTGGGGGGAGACACTTCTTAGCCCTTGCTATTTTTGAGGAGCACAGGAATTAGTAAAATTCAATATTGACAAGTATAAAAGGGAGTATTGTGTGAACATGTATTTTATATTGCCAGGAATGTAATTAGAGCATTACTCTATCAGAGGTCTTAAAATACTATGCTTTCTATGGCAGGTATTAAACCACAGAGCAATAATGATAGTATAAAATATAGATCTCCATGCCTATCATAATCGAAAACAGAGCCCTACATTATTATTATTGAGAGGGCAGGGCGGGGTGAGGATGAGCTCCCAACTCCGCCCTGCAGGGCCGAGTTATCCCTAGCCCTCACCCAACCAATCAGGGTTAGCCGAGGCAGTGACATCACCACTGACCGGAGTAAAACCCCTGGACTGGGCGAAATTCGCTCTTTTCCGCCATGCTGCCGGCGTGAGTGGGACGGAGCCCATGCTAGCATGGAAAAGGCTCTTTTGTTTATTGCATCAGACTCGGCTCCCTGGTGGTCCTTGGGGATCACGAAGTCTGGGCGTCACATTATTATTATTATTATTATTATTATTATTATTATTTAATTATGCTTGGGCCCTAGCCAGATTCGTTTAGTGGATAGAGCATTGGCCTGCTGACTGAAGGGTCCCAGATTCAATTCTGGTCAGGGGCACATGCCTGGGTTATGGGCTCAATCCCCAATAAGGGGCGTGCAGCAATCAATGATTCTCATCATTGATGTTTCTATTTCTCTCCTCTTTTTCTCTCTGAAATGAATAAAAATATCTTTTAACAAAATTATGTTAGTTATATCTCCAAAATTGTTATTCTGTAAATACAATATGAGGGGGAGAGAAGGTGACTAAAAGATTGCAGAAGAGAATAACTCAGAGCACTATTAGCACAAGTTTGTATTTGAAAATCCCAGGCTTGGGTTGTCTCCCAAGGCTCTTGGGGAAGGAAGGCAGAGGTTTTATGGGGCTTTAGTAGGAGAGGATTGGCTGGAGTTCAACTAGTTTTGAGAACTTATGGATTAGCAGCCACTGTTCGGGCAGTCTGGAGAATCAATGCAGTGCAGGGGAGCAGGTAGAGGTCAAGGTCATGTATATGTGAAGACTAGAACACGTGTGGGCCCCAGTGGAAAATGTATGATGTTTCAGGAACTTTTGCAGAATATTGTATTTAAGAAATATGTCCCTATTGTTACTCCTTTTGCATTGGAATGGAATGCAGTTTTCTCCACATTATAAGACCTAAAGTTTCACCAGTGTTTATGGAAACCAGTGGTCATGCATAACCCTACTTTTGTTTGAGATGTTAGCTAGCTTTAGCACCATATTTTCTAACAGTGTGGTGATACCACAGCCACCATAAAAACTTCCCCTCAGGTGCAAAACACTGGGCTTCATTCACCAAGAAACCATTCAGGTAGTTCAAGGTAACTGAGATGAAGCAGAGGGGAATTTGTCCTCCATATTCAACACAACAGATGATAGGAAGAAGCGTCCTGAATTTTGTAAGAAAAAAAAAAAAAATTTTCTACCCTCTTAAGAATGTCTATGCCCACTTTAAGAAAGATAGTAAAGCATCATACATTGATCTCTACACTTTGTTTTCCTTTATGTCTCTCCTTTATGTTTTCCTTTAAACAAAGAATGATCTTTAAAAGTGGGATGAAATAGAAACAGGGGAGAAGCATATAAATGCAAAAATTAGACTAAATTTAATAATTACCGTATTTTCCAGTGTATAAGACAACCCCCCAATTTTACAGTTAAAGCATAGGTTTAGGCCTATATTCGCTGTATAAGACTACCCCCCACTTTTGAGGCAACACCAGTTCATTTTTTAATAGACCGACTCTCTGACTCTGGCCAATCTGAGCAGGCTTTTTACTAGAACACAGTGTACATGTTCTGTACCTGACTCTGGCCAATCTGAGCAGGCTTTTTACTAGAACACAGTGTACATGTTCTGTACCTGACTCTGGCCAATCTGAGCAGGCTTTTTACTAGAACACAGTGTACATGTTCTGTACCTGAAGCTACACTGTGTTCTAGTAAAAAGCTTGCTCAGATTGGCCAGAGTCAGGGAGGCGGTCTATTAAAAAAAGAACTGGTGTTGCCTCGGAAGTGGGGGGTAGTCTTATACAGCGAATATAGGCCTAAACCTATGCTTTAACTATAAAATTGGGGGGTTGTCTTATATGCCGGAAAATATGGTATTATATTGTATGGAACAATTACTTTGTGCTAAAAACTCTGCATAGATTTCAGAGTAAAATATTTCACTCATTTAATGCACATAATGGTACTATGCCATAGATGATTTCTTCATTTTTTACTTAAGGAAACAAGAGTTTAAGAGCTGAAAATTACTTGCCTAAGGTTATGCTATTGATAAGGAGCTGAAAATTTAGGTCAGACCTCTGTGCTCTTTATCACTATGTTATTGCTATCTGTGCCTCCTATAAAACATCAGGAGCATAGTGTGGTTTGACTTCAAGTCCTCTTTTTTTTTTTTTTTTTTTTTTTTTTTTTTTTTTTAAGTGAGCATAAGCCTTCAAGAAAAGAACACTGAAACAGGCTGGATGACATTAGACTAGTGCAAGTCTTGTAGTCATTCCTTTCCAGTTCCCAGGCAGGTTGCATTCAACTCCTAACTAGTATTTGATGAGTGGATTTACTTCTCTTACTTGTTCCCGTGTCTTCTTTTACTTATTCTTTAGTAAGAGTCTCCTCACAGGACAAAGATACCATGAGGCAGAGAGACCCCAGGTATGAGGTGGTGAGACAAAAGGAAAAGAATGACTAGTACTTCACCAAGAGAAACTTCAACCATGCTGTTTTATGCAAATTTTAAAACCAACAAACAAAGCATTTCGCTATTATTGGCAATGCCCCGCAATGTGCACATCATAGGCTTGTGTTCAGTGGTACAGCCATTTCTCCCGGAGTTTAATATCTTGTTGTTCCTTTAATTGGGAAAATCAAGCACACAACCAATTCTAGGCAATTTTTTTTTAATGGAACAGAAAGCAGGTCAATTTTGGCATCTGAAATAAAAGTTATTTTCTGATGTATCAAAGGAATTAAGAAATTTCCCCCTCCCTACCCCAAAATGCCTTAGAGCATGAACTCCAAAAGGGATGTTGAATCTATAGATATTGTTTTAAAATATTAGTCATATATAGTTATTAAATTAATTCACACTTATGTGTATTAATATTTAAAATATGCATGCTAGTATTAACCTATAAGGATTAGTAATATAAAGTTTTTAATAAGGAAAAGATCATTAAGGAAATTGCCACTCTTGGTAACATAAAAACAAATACTTATATGGCAAGAATTTGTAATTTCAATTAACATCAAGTTATGTAATTTTTTTAAAGTGTATTTTCTAAAAAATTGCTTATAGGGTAACTTTATTTTATCTTTCCTATTGAATATTACTGATTTCATACCCAATGATATATCTTTTAGTTTATATTCACCTGAATAACTTCTGATATTTCCAGGCAATATTTATATCTTAATCTGGTAAGCTTGGTTTAGCAAGATAGCTCTACATTCTCCTACTCCTATAATCCCCTAAGGATCTTCATGCCTTTAGGAACAAAGGTATCCTAGTGCTGTACCTTAGCATATAGCTATGCGCTCTGTATCACAAAATCCTATGGGAAGTGTAGTTGACCACATTAACCATATGAACTCTGGAGTTCTAAAAACCCGTGGCTCCAATAAAGCATAGACAGCTTTATTTGTACAATACAGTTGGCATTTCCCATGAGCTAAGTAAAAGCTCCAAATGGTATCATAAATTCAAAAAGCCAAGACATAAATAGGACATGGTTGGTGACCTCCTTCTATCTTATGTGGCTTCCAGCATCATTGTGAATTAAATGCTGAAAAATATGGAGAATTTTTTTTTCAAGGGTTCATATTCAGTAAACATTAGCAAAAAAAACTAGGCTGTCATCATTTTTCATTTGTGAAATGTCATTTCAAGTTGAGAGTTAATTCCCCCCCCACCCCCCGAAAGCCTATCAGAATGTCATGTGCATACTCTGTTTGATGGACAGGATTCTGGATCGCTATGTTCAGGAGCAGATTCCTGGTGCCAAAGTTGTGGTGGAGTCCATTGGTGCTCGCCGGCACGGAGACGCCTTTTCTCTGGAAGATTACAGCAAGAGCGACTTGACCGTCTATGCAATCGACCCTCAAACCAACAGAGCCATCGACAGAAAAGAGCTTTTTAAGTAAGTAATTTTATTGTCAATATTGGTTTTCTAGTTATAATATCACCCATAGATAATCCTGATTTAAAGCTATAAGTACTTAAAGTTTAAAACCCACCAAACTGTTGCTGAAAGTGAAGTCTAAGCAAAAATATTCCAAGACAATACCTAGGGTCCTCACACCTGGCAGTTTTCAGGTCCAAGTGTGGGATAGAGTAGCTTTAGATTTTTTTTTTTTCCTTTTGGCCACCAGAAGGTCCATTATACTTATGAACAAGCTGCCATTTATTGAGATCAGTGCACATCCAAGGTCCCGGATGTTTAGGAAGCAAGTACAGATTCTTTCTTAAGAGGCAACTTGCCTTCGACATTATCAGTAGGTTTACATTTTGAGAACAAATCTTGCTTTCTTCAAGATCTCACTGAGCCAGCAAAAATTAGTGTCTGATTTTTCCCTTGACTTGAGGTGGGGAGTTAATTACTTTCATCTAAGGCCATACCTTATGTTATATTTTATCCTGTTGTGAACTTGAATATTTGAGTTATAAATCCTAAAAACAAAAGAAAATATGGAATCTGAAGCAAAATGCTACTGCATATTCTTCCTTGGGAGTTATTTCAGAGCAGTTTAATATTTTTTTTTATGTTAACTTCTGCTTTAATCTAGTGACACCTAGTGTCCAACAGATTCTTAAAATGTAGTTCTTACCTAAATGGAAACACATTTTTAGTTGAAAAATATATATTGATATATAATCATATGTATAGATTCACTTATTTTAGGTCTGTGTGTCCATAAATACATGTTTCAATATTCATAATTTCAGAATTTACTTTCTTTATATATACTAACATATACAGAAATATCTAGGTATACAGATTTGCATATATATTCATATGTGGGTGAATTTATTTAGTAAATATCCATTTTATTAAAACACATAAATTTAAAAATTAAGATAGTATTAAGTCACTATTTCATTGTTTCTAAAATAGAAGCAATGAAACTATGTTGATGAACAGATTTAAAACAAACTATATTCAGAATAGATTATATTACTTTAAAATAAAACTAATTGTTTTTAAAAGAGCACATATAGTTTTAGCTTGTGCCTTTCTTATACTCCCACACTGTCTAGCACTAATCTCTCCAGATGGTAAGTGAAAGATGAAGAAGATAGAAAAAGCCTATGTATCCTATAAACCATGTTTAAAATATAGTGTTAAACCATACTTAAACTTTATAATATCAATATTATAGAATCTGATTATCAAACTCTGATAAAGCTTCTTTCAGCTTCCTAAATCCAGAAAAAAAAAGATAACCTTAAATTTAGAATACTGAAAATTCAATTAGATTAAAAACTAATTATTAGAACCTAGTTAAAATAATTTTGTATTGTACAGTGGTCTACCTGACTTGCTTTATTAAGCAAAACAACCTTATCCAAGTACCATTGTCCATTCTATAAACCTGTTTTAGAGACCCAGATTGTGTACCTACTAGGGAAATGCCCCTCTGCTGTTTAGGTGTGAGTTTCTGTGAAGTACAGAGTACCTTCTCCTACTCACCTTCCCTTTCATTTCTCTATCAACATGTACATTACAACACCAGCACCATCATGGTAAAATGCAGGTAGACGGCTGGTGAACACAAGGTACTTTGAAAGATGTGTCCCACACAAGTAAATGGAGAAGGAACACATGTTGGTATGTGATCCATCAGTGGACTGAGTCAGAAGAAATTTATCTTATCTTAGGAACACAGCAATGATCAATTAATATAGGCAAGATCCTGGGATGAGATGTGTTTGCCTCACCCTTTTAAGTAGTAACTAAGTAAACTGGATGAGAATAAAGAGAATGTCACATTTTTTCAGGTTATTGAATTTGATAGATTTATTTACTTTCTAAGATGAGTAAGCAGAGGGAAAAATGGAATCGTTAATAAATGCTGGAAAGCAAATTATATACTGATGACTCCGAGACTATAGATCTCAGGAAATTTCTCCTACTGGAACCATTGGAAACAATTTAACATTTTTAGGGGAAAGCAAGATGGTAGGAGATTGTGAAATGGTGTATGCATTTTACATGCCCTGAGCCCTTCCCCTCTTTCTGCTAAAAGAATTGCAGCAGAGAATGGAGAGAATCTACCCTCTACAATAACAAGCCAAGTGGACTAAGCCATTCCTCCACTCACACTGACTGGGTTTGGGTTAGCTCACATTCCGGGGAGAACCAATTATTTATTCTGAGGTAATATAGTTTTAGGGGGTAATAGAATTCTTAGTCCTGAAATCAGAAAAAGTATAAAACAACAGCCTGAAGTTTCTTGGGCCTACTTTCCCCACTTCAGGGTGAAAATCTAAAATCCTCTGAGAGTTCTGGATTCAACGTTGCTGGAAAATAGAAATAATCTGAAAAATAATTTGGCAGCGTGAAGTATATGCATGAGAAGTTCATAGCATATTAACAACAAGATAAGAAAAGATTTAAAAATCATGAAGAGATCAGAATCTATTTATAGGTCAATTAAGATACAACCTGATAAATGCAGGTAACCTTGAGGTAAAAATTGCAGTAGTTATCATAGAATTAAAAACTGAAATACAACTAAGAGATTTTATTCTAGTGCAGGTGAAATCAATTAAAAGGCTCTCTAGTGTTCTTCAAAAGTATCTAAGTGTGCTTTAAAACCATTGAAACAGAAATAAAAATTACTGACTATAAAGGATAGAGAGTTAGAAAGATCAATGAGAGAGAGTCATCAATCAGCTGCCTCTTGCACACCCACTATGGGGGATATGCCCACAACCAAGGTACATGCCCTTGACCGGAATAGAACCTGGGACCTTTCAGTTCCCAAGCCGACGCTCTATCCATTGAGCCAAACCGGTCTCGGCAGAATTGTGATTTTTTTCAATGAATTCTGCAAAATAGGGGTAGAATTTTCTTTGCACTTAATGATCTTACCTTCTGATCTTCCTATTTCTAATAAATAGAGTGTTTCCTTTGAAATAACTCTAAGTCTATACTTTATTTGGAATTTATTACTTTCTCTGATAAATGGTTGAAACAAAGTTTTAGCTTTCTATCCCATTCTAGTACTTACAGCAATAGTTAAACCTTTATTATATTATTTTAGCATGTATAAAAAATACCCTAGGTAGGTTGCTATAGAGTATGTTGTTTATCTACAAAAGCATATTTATAAAAAAAAATCCTAGTTGCTTTATATTATAGTAAGGAAATAAGTACAAATAGGTGTAGTTTAAAACTAAAATTGAATTATCTAGTCCATTAGATTTATTAAGTAGAAAAGACTAAGAAGCTACCCCATGGCATTCATATGTGATGGCAGCCACCTATTTTTTTCTATGGATTTTTTCTGAGCAATGTATTAACTAGATTTAAAAATCAGCAAAATCGCCAAGAAAATTAGAATACAATGTGTTGAAAAGTATAAAATATACAAGTTTGGCATCTTTGATTACCATTTAATGGTGAAATGTGAACCCATTTTCATTTATTTTTTCACATTTCTTTGTATTTTTCACATTTTAAACCAAAGTATGCTATTTTGATATTAATATATTTCTAAATCAATATTTTTGCTTTGCATATTCTATGTAAAATCACAATGATACAAAAATAGTTCTTAATACTTATTTAAAAAAAAGGTTAGGTTTGAGAATGCCAAAACATTAGCTATGGTTGTCTTTGCATTGTGGGCCTATGAACAGTGTTGCTTTTTGAGATATTTTGTATTTTCCAATGTTCTATAGCAAGACAGTTGACCTTTATTAATGAAAATAATCAAAAAGAAAAATGCCTAAGACATGTTATAGTTTTATGGTATGAAGGATACAAATGTTGCATTAATATTACAGGATTTATAAGAGACCATTTTAATGTTCCCCAGGAATTTTGGGGGGCAAAAGACACACAGAACAGCTTATTACAATACTAGAGGCTGATGCATGAAATCCATGCAAGAGTAGGCCTTCCTTCTCTGGCTGCTGGCACCAGCTTCCCTCTGGCACCCAGGACCCAGGCTTCCCTCACAGCCCCGGCTTCTTCCAGAAGGATGTCCTATCTAATTAGCATATAACACTTTTATTATTATAGATTCCACCAGAATAACATAATGTGGATTATCTCAACATAGTGATAATAAGTTCAATGATATTGATAATGACTTTTCCCGAGCCTGTAAGCCTATTAAGGGTCATTATTATTAATAATGTTGATGTGTACATAGATATGTAATTACTTTTATTTCTCTTGGCTTTTTATGTGTGTGTGTGTTTTTTTTTAATTCATAAGATTCTGAGTTTATGTTTCATTTAAAATATTAGAAGATCTGCAAGAGATTTTATTTTAATATTGTCTATTTTACTATATATTTAACAATAAAGATTCTTGGATGGCAAACTGCTGGATATCAATAAAGACTTCCAACCGCATTATGGGGAAGGAGGACGCATCCTGGAGATCCGGACGCCGGAGGCAGTGACCAGCATTAAGAAGCGAGGAGAAAGCCTGGGCTACACAGAAGGGGCCTTGCTGGCTCTGGCCTTCATCATCATCCTCTGCTGCATCCCTGCCGTCCTGGTGGTCCTGGTCAGCTACAGGCAGTGAGTATTTGTGGGTGCTCAGTGTTCGGTGGCAGTGTTGGGGAATGGGTTAAGAAGAGAGGGTGCCACAAAATAAAATAAAAATAATAAGGGTAATACATCATATAAATTGCTGGTACAACAAACACTAAGAAATAATGGTAGAACTGTTATTCATCATTTAAAATTCCTACAGGGAAAGTCCTTACGTATTATTTTACCATTGTCTTTGTTCTCCAACACTGAGAATTTTCTTTTGAGTTAAATAGATAAGATCATTCCAATATTAATGTTAAAAGGTATGCTCAACACCAAGATGCTATAGGATATTTTTAATCACAAAAGTAATGTGAAGAGCAAACTTAACGCTAAGGTGGATATACGTATTAGAATTCCATGAATCCTTAACAAATCAATTGTTACGCCATATTTAAAGTCAATGAAACACTTAATACTGGCTAAATTGTTTTAAATTATTAAGCTGTCAACCAAATGTTAATAATCACGTTAAATGTAGTTTACATTGTGGCTACCTTGTTTTATTCAACTATTTCCAAAAGATCTTTGTTATATCCTACTAGCAATATCATCATTGAGAACATTTTATTTGACACACAGTGCAGTGAACAAAAAACTGGATATTAAACTCAGTGACTGAAAATTTTAAAAAATAATAAGATGCCTTACATTTGAAGATTTGTACCACATTTAATAATTGCATATATGTACCATACCTCCTTGATTCAATCATTTATTAAAGGTTTTCATATCTAGGCCACTGTGAATAACACTGCAGTGAATATAGGGGTGCATATATCTTTGTGAAAAAAATGTTTTCAAATTTTTCAAATACAAACCAGAAGAGGGTTGCTGGGTCATATGGTACCTCTATTCATTTTTTTAGGAACCTCCATTGTGGTTGTACCAGTTTACACCCCCACCAGGGTTCCTTTTTCTCCACACCCTCTCCAATGCTCACTATTGTCTTGTTGAATAGCCATTCTATGAGGTGTGAGATGGTATCTCATTGTAGTTTTGATTTGCATTTCCCTGATAGTGAGGTTGACCATCCTTTTTATGTATCAGTTGGCTATTTGCATATAGTTTTGGGAGATGTGTCTGTTCAAGTTGTCTGTCCATTTTTTTTTTTAATATATTTTATTGATTTTGTACAGAGAGGAAGGGAGAGAGATAGAGAGTCAGAAACATCGATGAGAGAGAGTCATCGATCAGCTGCCTCTTGCACACCCCCCACCGGGGATATGCCTGCAACCAAGGCACATGCCCTTGACCGGAATCGAACCCGGAACCCTTCAGTCCCCAAGCCGACGCTCTATCCACTGAGCCAAACCGGTCTTGACATGTCTGTCCATTTTTTAATTAGAGTTAGTGTTTGGAAAGTTTGTAGGAGTTCTTTTATATATATTGGATATCACTGCCTTGTTGCAGTTGTTGTTTGCAAATATCATCTCCCATTCAGTGGGCTGCCTTTTTGTTTTATTGGAAGTTTCTTTTGCTGTGCAGCAGCTTTTTAGTTTGATATAATCCCATTCATTTACTTTCGCTTTTACTTCCCTTGCCTTTGGGGTCAAATTCATGAAGTCTTTCTAAGATCAAGATTTATAAGTTTAGTATCCCATGTTCCCCTCAAATAACTTATTCAGATCTTATATAAAAGCCTTTGATACCTTTTGGATTAACTTTTGTACGTAGAGACAAACTTTTATTTTTGTGCATCTGGCTTTCCAATTTTCCCAGCGCCATTTACTAAAGAGGCTTTCTTTTTCTCATTGTATTTTTGGCTTCTTTGTAAAAAAAAATTGTTTGCCCACATACATAGGTGCTTTATTTCTGGCTTATTATGGATAAAAATACTTGTTTTGTTCATTGATTTTGCTTCTGAGTTTATTACACTGCCCATCTGACTGGGGTTGTTTTTGTTTGCTTTTAGCATCTTGTTTTTTTCAGGACTCATATTAGGCCATCTGTCATTTAAAGCATGTATTTCCATGTCTTTAAATTTATTTTCTGGAGATTTTTCATTTTCTTAATGAGTTGCCTCTTACTTTGGTTATGCATGGAATTTGATGGGTTCCTTCTCTATCTAGACACCTATGTCTGATTGGCGTTTCTCTAGTAGACTGATAAACAATATTTCTATTGTTTTTCAGTAGATGATGTTGAACCACACGTTTCTGCACTTGTCTGCCTGTTCAGATCTCTGTCAAATGGTGGGAAATGACATGTGTTCCCTGGAAAATGGGTGCCTCTCCTGAGATACAGTCACCCAGGTCTTAGGGACCCAGCCTCACAGGGGAGTGCAGTGGGTGATGAGGGTCCAAATCAACTCTGAGTGCTGTCCCTTGCAGCCAGATCCTGTCAACAGCACAGCCATTGTGTGTGGGTATGGATGGGGTAGATGGGGGAACCCAGCACCTCCTTTGCTGCTTTTCCTTCCTAGCAGTGGCGATGAACCTGTGTCATCACCCCTGTGTCTCTACCAGATCCTGGAATGAGTTGAAGGTTATGCCCTTCGCTTAGGGAGAAAGTGTTTCTGTATACCAGTCCTGGTGTTGGCAGATAATGTGCTCTGCATCCTGACACGGAGGGTGAAGGGAGCAAAGCTCTGGGAGGTGGCCAGTTTTCATAGCTTTGTCCTGTCTGGAATGCCACTTTTCAGACAACTGCGGCCACACTTATGTGCTTCTTCTCTCCCTGGGTCACGGGCTCTGCAGCTAGCACTGTCCACTCCTGTAGGAATGCTCACCAAATCTCTCTGCTCTGCCCAGCTGAAGGGGAGGGCCAGCCACAGCCTGATTCCTCCCCTCTCCAGGCCTAGCCTCAGTGAGCTCCATGCTGCAAGGCTGCATCCATGGCTGATTGAGCTCCTCTCCCTCGCTGCCTCTCCAGTTCACCCCCAGTTGCCCATCTTTATGTTTCAATGTGCAGGTGTCTCAAGTGTTTGTGTGTTAAGCAGGGAATTCTTTGTTGAAACTAAAAGATGAAACAGAGAGGGGCCGGAGACCAGGATGCCAGGACACAGGCTTTATTGAAAAGAGTACCACTGCCAGCTGCTTCCAGAGAGAGAGAGTGAGCTGTAGAGAGCAAGGGCCAGGGTACAGCACTTTTTAGGGGGAGGGGCTTAGGGTATTTGGCAGGTGCTGCTTGGTGGTTTAATGCTCAGGAATGTCCAGCTGCAGGTGGAGTTTATGTTTGTCCATCAGTTGGAGGAAGGGAGGATCTATCAGAAACTTAAAGGGGAGAGATGAAGGGGATCCCTCACCTCATTATTCCTCTGACTTCACTCCTCCACTCTCTCTATTACTTTTGCCATCTTCAGGCACAGTAAAGAAAGGAGCTGATTATAAAAATCACATCATTTTTAATATTTCCCTATTGAAGTTGAAATTCACAAACCCATATTTTAATACAATTTTTCTCATTCAATTTAGTTCATTTCTTTGTTTTGTCTAATAAATATTTTAACAGTTAATGCGTCTATGACAGTAATATTAAAGTGCTCACCAAATTCTGAATTGAAAGTTTCTGTACTATGTCATTAAATCTGTGTCAGTCTGACCGGTAAATTATTCATAATTTAGAATAAATCAAATATTAGAATATTATGAATGCAATATTTTTAATGCAATTTTCTCTCTTTTTTTCTTACCTATTGCTTTCCCAAACAGGTTTAAAGTGTAAGTATGATGACTAATATATTGCTCATAATTTTATGTAACATGAACAGAGAGGCCCCAAAGAATACTTTTAAAGCAGTCAACCTGCCCCAAACCATATTTCATTTGACTGCTTTGTATTTGCAGTAGGTATATGATTTTTAGCTCAAATTTCCTTGTGGTTTGTATACATAGAATTGAGCTGGGGTTATACAATTAGATGTATCTGGGGGAAATGTGAAAAAGTTTGCTCGGATAGCTTCTACTCTTGATATCTTGGTTTTGAGGAAGGAATTAGGCATCAGTGTGCAGGATGGAGAAAAAGAGCAGCCTTGCTCTAATGCAAGAATGACAGGCTTTCCTACTTACGTAGCTAAAGGAATCAGAGGTAAGCCAATGGTCGGCAAACTCAGTCAACAGAGCCAAATATCAACAGTACAATGATTGAAATTTCTTTTGAGAGCCAAATTTTTTCAACTTCTTCTAATGCCACTTCTTCAAAATAGACTCACCCAGGCCGTGATATTTTGTGAAAGAGCCACACTCAAGGGTCCAAAGAGCCACATGTGGCTCGCAAGCTGCAGTTTGCCGACCATGAAGTTAACCAAATCTCCCTCCTACATAGCCTCTATAAACTAATGTCAAAAATATTTCAAATAATTTTAAGTAAGATCATTCTTAATAAGTGAAAAATAAAACATAATTATATATCTTCTATCTGCCTCACATTATGAAAGAGATCCATTAAACAACTACCAACTGTCAATCACATTCTCATAAATGTTTTGCTCTCTCCCTTTAATGTTATTTAACTTTGCAGATATTTCAAATGAATTCAACCTGTTATCAAGGGGTAAATATTTTCAAGAACACTGAGGGAGTATTTGTGACTATCCTGTGGGCATACCTTTGTAATTATAGCGGTTTGTAAGTTCAAAGACTTGTATAAAAGTTTTGTTCGTTTTACTGGGTAGTTTCTCTGATAACGGTACATTCTTGTTAAGAGTCAGCCTCTTGCTAAGCATATGGTTTCTAAAATAGTTTTACAAAAACATGCTTACTTTACTAAAGACGCCAGGCCGAGTGCACCAAGACAGCTCGCCTCCAAGCTGCCGCAGCTGCGATGCCCCCTCCCAAGCCAGCAGCTCCTGCCCCAGCAGCCGCCCCTCCAGGCCCGCCACCTCCGGGCGCACATCTCTACGAAGAAGTTGGGGACAGCACAATGTAAGTAGGACTATACGGGCCTTTTAGAAGTAAATGTGTTTTCACTGATGCCGTGTGGTGAGTATTTAGTTTCAATTCGATGTGGAAAATGCAATTTGCAGTCTACTTTCTTAATTTTTTTTTTAAACAGAAAATTGTTAAGAACCCAAGGAAGTTAAAACACAAATAACCGAAGAAAGTTTTTAAAAACTGAGACAGAGAAAAGAAGTATTCAATATGAGGAGGCATTTGCAGATGAAAAGCTTGAGCATTATATTTAGTCTCTAATAGATTCTGAAAGAAGTATTGTCATAGAAAATGAGACTACAGCACTGTCATAATATAGTAATTCCCAATTTGGTATCAAAAGCCAACTTCTGCTTGGTGACATAAAATAATTTATTGTCTAAAGTCATAGACTTTTCTAACATACTATTTTACAATTGATAAAGTGAAATAGCTGAAATCTGAATTAAAGAAAATAAATATTATAATATCCAAATCACTTTTAGAAGATTATTTTATCATATTCTTCTCAAAAGAGATTGCACAATAGGTTAATATTTCCTCTATACTATTTGTTAAATCATTATTTTTGAAAGAGACTTTTAAAGACTGGAGATTTTTAACTTGACTATATTTTTAAAATTCAAGGGTAACTTTCTGGATGCAAAATAACTAAAGATATTATAAAATGTTGAATATGATAAAATTAAATACAGAAAACCTTTTATTAGCTGAAATTGGTTCAAGTGGGGTTCTTAAACACATTCTACAGTTACATTTTTAGCATTTACTAGTAGGAATAAAGCAAGCCTCGAATACTGTAAACCTTACCTTTCAATGGGAAAACCATTTTTAAACATTCAACATCAATATTATTTGCCATATTAATACAATTACATAAGGTTATATTAAGAATAGTTTTTAAAATGTTAACTGTATTAATGTTGTGTAATGCTAAAATTAAAACATTTTAATGCTTATTTCTAAAATAATAATATAGGAAAGTTGAAAACAATGGTCTCATTGGTGAATGTAGGAATTGAGCCAATATGATTTGATTAACCATCTTTCTCTAGCAAAAATGTTTAGAAACTAAAAAAAGATTGAGATATAAACGTAAGTGTGTTTTATATGAAATTATATATCCATTTTTATTTAATGAAAGCAGGTATACAATAACATCATCTGAAATCAATATAGTTGAATGGTGATAATTTTCAAATAGCACCACTTAAGGGTTGTTTTTATTTGAAAAATTATTGACATATTAGTTCTACAATTTAATTATCTTTAACCAAGTTTTAAATTATCTAAACTTTTTACAGGGATTCTAATCATAAGTTACTAGAAAAATGAATTATAGACAAATGTTTTTAAAACTATCAAAGGACATTTCCTAGAAAAACTTTAAGAATAATAACTTCATGTAGATTCAGTAATTACTCTGTAATAGTCATTAAGAGTATAGTATTTGTATACTTACTTTCTTCCAAAGAATACTGTGTCTTATTTATAAATCAGTGCAGACCTATTGTTCAGGAAGAATATAGATGCAATTTTTAGAATCTTATTTAAATTTTAGGAGTGAAACCATTCATGTTTTATAGAAGTGAATTTTACCTATGTTTACAGGATAGCTAGATATAATTTTAAGTGGTAAGATAACCAAGTAAATGCCATTACCTAATATTCTAATGAGTAAATACAAAGAAAATAGAAAACCATGTATTTTCTTTTTTGGGTATACTTATTAAGTGCTTAAGTCTAGTTCCTGTTAGTATTTTCATAATCATTTCAAATTAACTATAGTTAAAACTTCTTTTTTTCTGTCACATGTTTTCTCTTTCTTACCTGTGGATACATAGGCATGAGTAAGTAAATAATATTATTCTAATTCAAAGGCATTAAAAAAAAAAAGATGCAATCAAATAGATCAAGAACTGTTTTATTCTCTCAACAGTAATCTTCATCTTTTACTGTGGAGCCATTTTCTTTTAAATATTGATAGAAGTCACATCTCATTCACTTTTGATATCTTGAAATCTCATGAGTTTAAAGATATCAAAAGTAGTGTGTCCATGGATAGTACCTGTGTCTACTAAGAGGAGTTTCAGAGTTCTTGCTTTTCATTTATATATTTTATATTTCAATCAAATGATATCATTATATAGATAATTGTTTCCAAGAACAGACCTACACAAAAATGTCTGCTATATAATGTCAAACCCATTTTTAAAAGAGGACTGTAAGTGTTTCCTGTCTGTTAATCTATGTTGTCTGCACTTTCCAAATTATTCCGGTGGTCCTGGTGCCCAAGTCCACCTGTGAGAATCCTTCCTTTGCAGCATGTATATTTCTTTACAAAGTGTCACAATAACAACTTTGGCTTTATATATCATTTTATTGATTCACATCATCTTAATTTTTTAGTGTCTCTATTTTATTCAAAATATATTTCCCTTTT
Organism: Pipistrellus kuhlii; assembly: GCF_014108245.1. Lineage (NCBI taxonomy): Eukaryota > Metazoa > Chordata > Mammalia > Chiroptera > Vespertilionidae > Pipistrellus > Pipistrellus kuhlii. Next base: position 21,379,825 of record NW_023425460.1, read on the forward strand.
AACTTCTTTTATGTGGGGAAATAGTAAGTAATAACAAAAATAAATCTGTCACTCTGAACTTTCAAGCAAAGGGTCCCAATGTTCTCATCCGAGTGCTTTGGCTTACTCAATTTTATTCATGATAAATAGCACTATGACTCACTGTCATATATGAAGACATTTTATAGTGATATCAAAACTATGTTTCATTAACATAATTATTTTCAGTAAAATGAGTCTTGACTAAAATTTGACCAAGAATATGTTCAAAAGAAATATCAACACTCCCTCTCTTGTTTCTAAAATATATGTTTTTAAACTGATTAAGCAAAACTTAAGAGGAAGAAAATAATCCCTGTCAAGATTCTGATGTAAATTCAATTTCTCAATTGTGATTTTGAAATCTGCTGCAAGAGAAATTCTCTCACTTGTGCTTGGGGATTTTAATTCTCTGAATCTGGAGGATAGGAAAGATATTTCTGTATTCTCTTGCAGGAATTTATCTCAGCAAAGGAAATACTGTTAGCTCCAGGACAGAGTTACTGAGATGAGAGATAATGGACAGTTATGAATCAGATACAGCCAAGGATTCATTCCCCAAAGACAGTTAGCTCTGGGCATCCTCAACCAAGGCAAAGGACATGCAACTATTCACCAAAATGCTAGCCTGCAATTTTGGAAAATTATGATTTATACATGAGAGAACTGTTATGTGTGGTCATGGATACTTTGCTGTATCAAAATAATTGGGGGGGAAAATCAGTATACAGATTGATACATTTTGGCAAAAAAATAGAATATTATGCTACTCACAGCTCTCAAGCTTTTCTGTCCTGTCTTTTTTTGAGAACAAGGACATGAAAGCAATGCTTTGCTTCAACAGATTAGTGTTATTTGGCATTTTGTATTTTGAAGTCGTAATGAGAACCATAAAAAGCATCTTTCTCATGAAAGCTATGGCACAACCTGTTTCCTTACATTTCATTATCTTCTTTTCTTTCAAGTCTTTACCTTCTCTACCATTTCCAACAAAGCAGGGGAAGTCAGTCAGTCTCAGAAGACAAGACACACCAGCGCGTGACAATGCCCTTTTCCTCCAGCACTGCTGAGGCTAACGAGCAGGCTTATGTAGAGGGACCATTCAAGAACAGCCAGCCCACGTCTGCAAGAAAATTCACATTGATATCTGATGACGATGCCTTAAATACCCACAGTACCCTTTATAAGGAACATGTAGATCAAAGATCAACACATTCAGACTTTTCCCTAAGAACAGATTCTATAGGCTCTATTTTACCAAGAGCACAAGCCAAGGAGTCTCTGAGGGGCCCACGAAAAAAGATTCAAAGGATATGGAATCAGACGTTCGGTTTACCTAAGAGACCAAAGTGGGAACGTCCCGATAGACTGGAAACCATAGATCTGGATCAATGGCAAAACAACAGGCAGAAAGCGGGAAGTGAAAGCACTGAACCCTATCCACACACAAGAGGTAGCAGCAATCCCTTGCTCATAGCTGGAGACACAAGGGTAACAGAGAAAGAGGCACAACGAGGTGAATCACTGACGGTTCAAGGAACAGAACAGCTGAAATCTCTATCTTCAGACTCTTCTTTTTCTTCTCCTTGGTCTCACTCCACATTCTCTACTCTGCCAACTGTCTCAAGAACTGTGGAACTCAGATCAGAACCCGATGTCATCATTTCTCCTGCTGACTGTCCCTTGGAACTTTCACCTTCAAGGCCGTGCATTTTAAACGCTCCACTCTTTAGGAGAGAGACACCCAGTTGTATGTTGACTATTGAAACCAAGAGGAACATTTTCAAAAATCCTCCCCATCCACCAAACATCTCTCCTCCACCTTTCCCTCCGCCCCTTCCCCCTCCTCTTATTCTTAATCCTTTTGCTCTTTCCCATCCTTCTCCTCCTTCTAGTCCTTCTCCTGTTCCTCCACTTCCTCTTCCCCCTTCTCCTCCTGTATCTCTTCTCCCTCCACATCCTTCTCTTCCTCCACCACCTCCCCCTTCTTTTCCTTCTCCACTCCCTCCTTCAACTTCAGGTTTGTCCACTAAGTGTGTTTTTATACCAGCTGTTAAACACACTGTCAATGTGACACCAGCCAAGGAAACGCAGTCCTCTGTGGGACAACTATCAACACCAACAACAGTGTGCGATGCAGGTCCTCTAAGAGAACCAAAAGGAATCCTCAAACATGTTAAAAACTTAGCAGAACTTGAAAAGTCAGTAGCTAATATGTACAGTCATATAGAAAAAAGCTATCCCTCAACACACATTCCAAAACTTGAAATTAATTACCCTTCAGAGATGACCAAAATGGAAATAACATCTGGACAAAACCAGGAGAATTTGCACAATATTGTTGAGGAATGTGAAAAACAATCTCACACTCAATCTACTTCACTGTAATGTTGCTTTTCCTGTTTTAACTGAACAACTCTTTTGAACGTAGTCTTCGAGTGGAGGCAAATTTGGACATTAAAGAAGATTTCATTCTTTTCCCTAAACTCAATGCAATGCTGTTTTTTCCTCACTTTTAATTTAAAATATTATTAACCTCATCATTACTAACTCATAGATTTACCTTAATTTTCTTAACTACGAAGTAGCATTATTTGTCTACATTTATTTAAAAAGTAAGTAATTTCAATATATTTTTTTAATGGGACTATATGGGCATGAAAGTTAGACATCCAATTTAAAACAATTACTTGTTTATCATATTGATGCAATAATTTTTACTTTTCACCATAATTTTATATGTGTGCTCCAAGAAAAAAGCAGATTGTTACAAAGAAGCTAAAAAATATCATAGGTTCTGTAATTTCCCTGAAGCTTTTGCATTTGATAAGAAGGAATACTACCAAATTAAATGTTATTTACCTTAAGACATAGGAGGTGACAGACATTAATAGTATTCCAAAATAAAAACCAGGTGCTATAAGATGTAATCATCTATTTTCTTATGAGAACATCCTTTACTCTGGCTTGCTTTTATCTTACTAGTATGCTTATACGTTTGATAAACCTTTACTTTTTTTTTTCAATTGCTGTCTTAGCTATTTATTTCTCATTGTGTTTTATTTTTCCTTCTTTATAATGAAAATAAATCTTGAGTTGTTGACTTTTGTAAGACATTTCATTGTTTCCACAGATGTTTAAAGTGCTCTTTAGTTTCTCTTGTCCACATTATTACATCATCTCTTTAATTATAATTTTATTATGAGGCTCCTTCAAAGAAAATTATTTATCTCCTGTTTAATAAAGAAATTTGAATCAGATTCATCAAAGGAAGGTTAAGTAAATTGTCTACAAATGCTATCTAGAATGAAGTTAGTATTCCACTGGTGAAAATTATAAATATTTCTATCAAAAATAAAAACATGCTTTATTAATTTTTTAGAAGAGGGAATTATGGCATAATTCCTAACTACTATTAATTACTAATGGTGAATTATTCAAATTAAGTCTATAGTATATAAAAAGCTTAAATAGAAATCAAAAGGAAATATATCTGGTGGACTCTTAGCAGTTCTATATAGACCTTAACTCTTTGTTTTAGGCAAAGAAGACAAAAATTTGTACTCTAGACAAAAATTTCTGTAATTGTAGTGGTTGTTTATGTTAGAGTTCAATTTGTTAAATTCTTAAAGGTATCAGCTAAGCTAAGTACTACCTTACTACCTTCTTAATGAAAGCTATACTTAACCATCAAGTAGTCCCTTTGTTTCTCCTATTGAACACATGGATTAATTTTGTTTACTGGAAACCCCCACTTTGAATACAAGTATAATAATTTGTTTTACTCTGTTATTTTCCCATTTTAGGAAGATATAAATTTGCACAGATTAAAGTACAATTCCAACATTGAGGCAAAAGTCTTGCTTGATAATTAACATTATCAAGTAAGTATATTAGGTTCAGGGACCAACAATGCATCATTTCAAAGGTTTTGTTCATCTCTTATGTGATTATTTCTTCAAGAATTTAGTCTGACCTCCCTGATTAATAACATCAGATCAAATATAATTTGTAAGTTTAATTATTTTCATTAGTTCCTCTGCTTCAGATTCCTTTCATCCAAATCAAGAGTAATTTCTTTCTTGGGGTTCTTGCATATGATTTTTTTTCTCTCTTTCACTGAAAAACTTCAGTTGGAGTTTTTGTTGGCAGCTGGTCTTATGCATGAGAACTTGTACTTTTTGGCGGAGTCTGACAAGGTATTATTCTCAATTGTGTATGCCTTTTATGTGCGTGTGTGTGTTCTTAAGCTATTTTGTATCAATTTCTTGGAAACATGAAATTTCTTAATTCCTTAGATATCCTTAATAATTAAATCTCTAAATAATTATCAAATAAATATTCTAAGAAATTTAAATAACAGTTTTACTCGTAACCTTACCAAAATGCTACATTATTCTTTTCAATAACATTATTATAATTCTTAAATAATCTTAAAATCTATTTGTATTTTATACTTTTCAAATGGAACACCCATATCCATGTTTTATATTTAGTCCTTTTTTTGACACATTAGATATTCTCATCTTCATCTTAAAAGCCAATTAGAAAACCTTCTACATGACACCTATTATCCTAATATTCTTTGAACATGACAGAATGTGTTTTTTTCCTCCCCTCAATCCTTAAGCCTCCACAAACTGACAACAGGCTCTTAAAAAAGCACCTTTTCCCCTGCTGATTTATTATGCTTCAATTAGTGCATAAAGAATTGTATTAGATACCTTATTGAAGTACAGACAGATTACTATTCAGCTTCCTTAATTTAAAAAGTAAGCTATAATACACATAAGTGATATAAAATGAATTAGTACACATTAGATATAAGCAAGTGATATAACATGAATTAGTACACATTAGATATAAACTACACAGAAATGTATATCCATATCGCATGACTGGTTTTATAGAAATTAACAGTGTCATGTTAATTGAAAGCACACAGTATTATACATATTAATTCTGTTGTGTACCTCTTCTAAGTTTTTTGCCTTTGAACTAAAACAATACAAATAAATTAAATGCAACAAAAATTAATGGAAGAATAGTGTTCATCTATTGATATTTTATTTGCTACATTTATAGAAACTACTGCTAAGGAAAAGAGGCAGTTTAAATATCTTAGAAAATAAAATCTAGCTCTGGTTGGGCATTTTATATTATGCATTGATATTAAAAATATAATATGAGCTTTCTATATTTATCTCTGAAAGATACAAATTTAGTAAAAGTTGAAAATGTCTAAACTTCTAAATGTTCTAGGACAGTGGTCGGTAAACTCCTTAATCAACAGAGCCAAATATCAACAATACAATTATTGAAATTTCTTTTGAGAGCCAAATTTAAACTTCTTCTAATGCCACTTCTTCAAAATAGACTTGTCCAGGCCATGGTATTTTGTGGAAGAGATACTCTCAAGAGGCCAAACAGCCACATGTGGCTCGAGAGCCACAGTTTCCTAACCACGGTCCTAGGAATATTATTATTACCATAACTACTGGCAGAACCACATAAGCACCCTGTACATGTTACCACAGAACTATTACAAATAATGAGTTGCTGATTGGATTAGGTAACTATTTTATATGACCAACTATTTCAACCAGCAAAAGATGCAAATAAGTGGACTTATTTTGATAAGACCTTGTAATTAAAAAAGTTTTCTACAGAGATTATTTCATTGGACTTTAGAAAGTTATGTACTTACCTCTTTATAACACATCTTCATTGAACCCAGTTGTTTAATTTCATATGGCATGGTCAACAGCACCAGTGTAATGCTTTAGGTCAACTCTTTAATAAATAATATGTTTAAAATATTGATAATTAGTGACATTAAACATTGAAAGCATTCGATACCTTTTCCCTCTCAAGTACAGTCAAATGTTTCACCAACTTATGGTCCATAAACTTTAAAATTTTTATGTAAAATTGAACATTTGGCTCTTACATCTCTAAAAACTTTGTTCCATGTCTAATAATGTAACACATTAAGTATAATTAACTCTCAAAAGTTAATATTTTGCATTCTCTATTTTTAGAATAAACTAACACAAACAAAACCATCTTACAAAGACTCGGGAGAATATATTCTAGCCATAGAGATATATATTTTTTATTCTGAACTGATATAAATGTATAAAGCACATATATCCCCAAATGAGTATTTTATATGTAACAAGACATCTAGGACAGAGATGATGTCAAATATTGTTCATTCCAGTTGATCACAACAGAATCAATGTGTGTTATTGTACCCCACTGTGAAAAAATTGATTGTGTATGTTTTGGTATTCACATGGTTAGGCTGGTAATTGTTTTTAATAATTCAGGTAGGAAACTTTGATCATCCTATTTGATGCTGCCACAAAATGTATTTCCTACTGAGATAATTTTTAGTAAAAATTACCTTCTCAGTTTTTTTTTAAACACCATTACCTATTAATTTTATTTAACCTAAGAAAACAAGATGTTTAATATTGATTTCTTCGTTTCTGCCTTGCAGGAGAGGTTATTCATTGGAGGTAAGGGCATTATGGTGTTATAGTATATCAAGGTTTTTTTGTTTTGTTTTGTTTTTGTTTTTTTCAAAAACAGGGTAATTTTTTAAACAAAACTTATAACTATGGTATACAATTTCCTTTCTCTTATATGTGTTGCATCTTTGTTTGGGGATTTTAGGTCTATTATTCAATGGTGAACAAAAACCAATTGCTTACCTTTTTAGGAACACATCAGTTTTTCCTGAATTCCTATTACTCAAAATTGTAATATTTCCCCAATATTGTCTATAAATATAATTTGGAAACTGTAGCATGACTTGACTTTTATTCTTTTTATCAGTCCAAGGCTCCACTCTATCATCGTAGAGCTTGAGATCTCAGAAAAAAAAAAAATTAAGACTGTAAGAAAACTCTAGCTTTTCTATTGTGCTAATTTGGCTCTCCATCTACCATGAAGAACTGGGCTTTCTGGTCAAAAGTATTTAGGCTGGCCTCACTATACGTAGTACCATCAATGAAGTCACTGAGAGAACCCAGTATGTGCAGTTTCTCTTTTAAGAGAATAAAATAAGCATAGGACTTAATTGGCAAATGTTTTAGAATATGTAAGTTCTAAATTGTTTGAAAATTAAGATTAATGATTAACAATAACTGGTGTGTGGGAATAATTATAAAAAATAACAAGTTGAACCAGAATACCTCTAACAACTTCCCACCCTGTAGAGTGAATACCTTCAAGTAGACTAACTCACTAACAACTCTACCATGGAAACTCTAGCTGCTTAATCAAACAGTCATTCTATTGGCCATATTATTGGTGGGAGTGAAAGTATCTCAGAACTTCTCTGCCTATTTTCCTTACTTTAAGATTCCCGTTGCATAACTATTTCCCCCAACATTTGAATTGTTAATGCTGCTCCCATCTGATTAAAGTATAAATTATCCTGAAACAGGCTAATAGTGACTGTGTTTTCTTTAAGTTAATATGGGTGAGATGGGTAAATACAAGTGATTCCTGTCAAATCTGAGGAAGGACAATATCCCTAATCACAAAAACATTTCTGAAGGCATGCTTAATGCTTGAGTGCAAGGCAATCCACATTTTGGTAAAGAAAAATGGAAAGCGTGTCTTGAATATGATGATGGATGTATCATTACTATATCATTATTTTGTGATCTCTACCCTTCTTCCTAATGAACATGATTATATTTAATGCGATTGGGGATAAAAAATAGAGGAGCAATTTAAAATGTTCCATTTAAGAAGAATTGTTTGACATTTAAAGTTCTTTTAGATCCCCAAATGACACCATACTGTGATGCTCAACCAAGAAAATTATTAACTTTAACTTTCATGCTAATTAAAATAATGATGAGATTAAAACAAGTTAACTTATTGTCTTCCAATGTAAGTAGTCAAAATATTATTTAATGCTGTTGGTAGCTATCACATGAATAATGCATTATAATCCCAAGTAACCAGTATTAAACTGTCACCTTTTTCTCTCTTTTCAGTTATAATCTACCTTTTCTATCTGAATTATTTTCTAAACTTTTTTTTCTATTTTAATTTCCTTTGGCAGCAACAACAACTGCTGAGGCCTTCTCTTCTTAAACCAGAGGTATTAATTTTCTTTCTCCTTTCAACCTCACTGTCTTCACTATATTTTGTGACATTAACTTCCACCATGTATGTAGGCAGAGTGGGTAGCTGCCAATGTGGCATAATTTCACAAGAAAGATGAAAGATGGTTTAGAATTAAAATAATAAATGAGCAAATCACCTCCTTACTGCTTGTTGGTGGCTAAAATTCTAATTCTTTTCTTCATTCTTTGGGAATTAGACAAAAATGTTAGTCCTAATAAAAGCAAGCTATCATTGAATGAAGTAATTCACAAACCTGATCAGTCACTTGTCATATAATTGTTCTTCAGATCAGATTTAGATTAGGCAAAGTGTGAAGAATGCAGATATCTGTGCTGAAATAACAAAAGGGAAAAAAATGGTTATGATTCACAATTTTTAATCATTTAATGTGATTCAAAATACTGCCATTGGTTATCTATCTCAAAATGCCTATGTCATTTGCTTCTGCAATGAGAAAAAGATATGCATAGTCAGAGAATATATATTATTTACATTTATTTTGTGCTCACACTAATTTTTTTTTTTTAGAAAATAAAAAGCAATATTATATAAACACATCTTTGGCAAATTTAGTATTTTATAAGCTCTATTTTTAAAAATATCCAATTTCTTTAATAAAATAATGTTCATTTTGCTAAAGAGAAACATTTCATGGTTAAAATTTACTCTCCACAATTCAGAAGTTGTGTGTCAGGAATATTCAACTTATATAAATTCTTAGCAAAAATTTCCATGGAGACATCTTCCTATGATAGATCAGTGTTAAAATCCAAATACCAATTACCAGATGCAAGACTTTAATCAAGATATGCAACCCTCCTGAGCATCAATTTCATCTTCTATAAAATATGGGCAGTTAAATTTAACATATTAACTCCCAGCCCAGCAACTTGAGCATAGTAGGAAGAAAAATCAGTAATTGGTCTTTTTTTTTTTTTTTTTTTTTTGGGTGGGCTTTTTTGTTTTTTGTTAGGTCAAGAAATTAATTTCCTATGCCTTCTCTATGAAAAAAAAATTTTTTTTTAATCAAAAATGTTATTATCTTAGCTAAAATAAATTTAAAAAATTAACATTTAGTATTTTATCTGCCCATAAAATCACTTTTTAGTATGCTATTGAGCATGATTTCCTAAATTTGGGATTCACCTCCTGCTAAGGGTAGTAAGGGCTGCATGGAGCATTTTGGTGTCTCTCCCAGTGAGTTGGGAATCTGAAAGGTCACCAGGTCTTTTCAGGAAAAAAGAAAAAGAAAAAAAAAGAGGTGATGCTCTGCCCTTCGGTAGTGTGTGCCACAGGACTCTAAGGGGGGCCTTCAGGTTATTCTCTTCTACTGGCTCCTTTCCAACTCAGATTGCAGATGACTAATTGAATCAAGGGCTAAGTTTCTTGGTTCCTTCCCAGTTGCTTCTATTCTATTTTCTTAAAGGCATCTGATGCTAGATATATGTTGTATGTTGTACTTAGCAAAAGCTGAGCTTTTTCCTTTAGGAAAAAGAAGTACATGTCTTTAAAGAATGTGTTTTATTCTCACTTTAAAATCTGAGATATACTCAGTTGCATTGTTTACTTATTTTTAATTATTGCTAAAAGTTATTAAAATTCAACTTCCAAGTAATTAATTGTTAAGAACATCCAACTTGAGATCTCCTCTCTTAATTTTTGAGTGTTTAATAATAGTGTTCGCTATAAGCAAAATATAGTTCTCTAGAACTTCTTAATTGAAATTTTATACCACTTTTCCCCCTCTCCTCACCCTCTGGCAATGATGATTCTGTCTGCTTCTTAGTTTGACTATTTTACATACCTCATAAAAGTGAAATCATTCTGCTTGTGTCTTTCTATGACTGGCTTTTTTCATTTGACCAAGGTTCATCCATGGTGTTGCACATGGTAGGAATTTCATCTTTTTAAGGCTGAATGACATTCCATTGTCTATACCACATTTTCTTTATCCATTCTTCCATTGATGGACATTTAGGTTCGAAGTTAAAAATTGTTTGGTGGTCTTTCCTCAGTCTCTGTATGTATTAGATTAAACATGTATTGAACAATTAGTTTAAAAGCATCATTTTTGAGACCTATTCATTTTATGAAAACCAGTATAATTATGTTGGTTATTAAATGCCTCCCAATATATATTAATATATAATAATAATAATAATAATAATAATAATATATTACCTTTTTCCAACTTCTTATTGGTCTTTCTCTACCTCATTTCTGACTCTTCCCACCGTGAACACTTTTTGTTGGAATAAAACTGCAGCCTAAAAGCGTTCAAATCACACAGTTTAATAGATGAGTATTTACATAGTGCGCATTCCTTAGTATCTCTCCAGAACACCTGTCAACTTCAACATTCGGATATTATTTCCCCTTTCCCTGACTACTAACCTGGTCTCTTTGCTTCTTCAAGATAAATATTTTAATGCTATACATATATATTTAAATTCAGCTTTATTGAATTTTAATTGTCAAAATTATAAAATATTTAATGTGCAAATTGTGGTAATTTGATACATGTATCCACAGTAAAAAGAGTCCCCTCTTTAGTTAATTAACACAACTATCACCTCACTTATTTCCCTTTTATTATATGTGAGAACATATAAATTCTGTCCTCTAAGCGCATTTCAATTATAGAATACAATAGTATCAAATATAGTCACCATCTTTTACATTAGAACCTCAGGCCTCATTCATCTCATAGTTTTTAACTTTTTTTTTTTACCAACCTCTCCCTATTTCCCACACCCCAGCCACTGACAATCACTTTTCTACCGTTTCTATGAGTGTAACTTCTTATTTAAATATGTTTTAGATTCCTCATATAAGGTGATACAATACCATGTAGTATTTGTCTTGTCCATCTTAGCATAATGCCCTCAAGGTCTATCCATGTCATAGATTATAAGATTTCCTTTTTTCTAAACATAGGCATTCACTGTGCAGTGGCAGTATTGTAGGCTGTGAGGGTAATCTGAGTTGTGATTAGTCCTAATTGAAACTTTTCACCTGGCTCCTAATGTACATAATCATTTTCTGTGTTTTTTTTTTTAATTTCCATGAATAGAATATAGAATAATAGGCTTCATCTATACCTGGCTTCCCTTGGTCATCATTCTGTTTGAGAGATTCACCTCTGTTGTGTGATGTTTTAGTGTATTTGTGGACTTGTTCATTGGTTCCAGTCGCTGGCTGTTGTGAATACTGTATTGTGGTGTACACAGTTGTGTTGAGTATAAAATGGAACTACACTGAATTTCTGTGAAACAGGATGTGCATTTATTGGACTTTAGTAGTATTGTCAAACATTTTCCTAATTGATAATCTCTCTAGAAGGATATGAAAGTTCCAGTGCTCCAGGTCCCTGCCAAAACGTGGTACTGGTGATTTTTCCTTTTCATTCTTCGCTATTCTGGTGGGTAAACTGCAGCAGTTTTAACAGCAAAAATGGATCCTGTTACAGTTGTTCTGCAAAACATTTGTAAAGTGCAGTAATCAGATCATATATAAGTAAAGCTGAGGCACTGCAAACTAAAACATCCTGGGAAGTAATACAAAGTGAATGGAATTTATTAGATATACAAACAGAAGAGCAGAAGGGAGATCCTATTGTGACTCTGGGTACAGAAGTAACACTGCATGGTTGAGAACACAGCAGTAACTAGTAGAGACCATGATTGCAGTAACTAGTAGAGACCATGATTGCTATAAGGAATAGTACCACTAACTAAATTCATTACATGTAAAAATATGAGGCCATTGTTGGTGTTTTTTCAGCAGAAATCTAACTCCAGATTTTTTTATAGCAATTTCTGATTAGAATAAAGACAACAAATTCAATTTAAAAAATTATGTTTGTTGGCCCTGGCCAGTGCTGCTAAATGATTAGTACATCGGCCTGCACAAAAAAACACACAAAGATTTTAGGTTTGATTCCTGGTCAGAGGCACGTGTCTGGGTTGCAAGCTTGCTCACTGGCCCCACTTAGGGCTAATTCAGAAAGCAACCAGCAGATGAGTTTCTCTCTCCCAACCTTCCCCCCTCTCCATTTTCAATCTCTCTATGAATCAATGGAAAAAATATCCTCAATTGAGGTTAGTTTGCCAAACAGAGCACAAGTGATGATTATTCAGGCTGTGAATTTCATGGTTTTTCTAATGATAAATTTATGGTCTCAGAGAACTTGTATCTCCTTGAAACAACAGAATTTTATATATATTTATATAAATATACATATTTATATATATATATATTTATATATATATAAATATATATTTATAAATATATATATATATATATATATATATATATATATATATATATATATATATATATATATATAAAAAGACGACTTTCAAAATAAAGTACCAACCTATTTTCCTGTGGATACCTTTACTTTTTCCTCCTTCCCTTTTCTTACTTCATGGCAAAGTTAATTTAACTTGTTCAACCTACTTCAATGTTAAAATAGAATTTAAAAGGGAAATGTAATGAAACTGAATGTAGTTATTTAAAACTAGCTTCATATGTATATCTCAGGAGAAAAAAAAACATTTCTATAAGAGTAGAGTTGGACAAAAAATGATATTGTCTAGGATTTAGAAATAGAAGCCTTAAAAGGGCTTTTATTGGTTTAATTAGATTTAATTAAATCTAGTATGTTTTAAAATATAAACATCCTTGGGAAATATCACATGTTAATGTAATTATCAGATCTTAAGAATAGCTTTTGAAAAGTTTTCAGGGTATTAGAAGTCAGCAGGAAACTAGAACAATGAAATAATGGTAAAGATAACGCTATAATTTTTCTCAAGGCTAAAGTCTGTTAATAATATGTTAAAATAGAGTAAAATATTAACTGCCTTTGATAGTTTTAAAACAAGTGACAGGCTCATTTGTAATCTTAAACAGATTCACCTTTATATAAAATTCCATATTTACCCCCTCAGTTCTAAAAACATAATCTTATTTTGTATAAAACAATCATAGCCAAAAAAAAAAAATTGGATATGTTTGACTAACATTTGTGATTAAAGTTATTTTGACAGAAATATTTTGAGAGTCATCGAATTCTAGGTCTGAAAATCTGACTTTGAGCTGGAATGTAATAAGAATTTTTTTTCAAAATACAATTTCTCTTTTTGAAAAATAGGAGTTATCCATGGAGTCTGGAATTGATCCTGGCCAGGAATATGGACAAGATTATTACAGTTATGAGCATGGGTACATTTTCAGATTTTTTAAATCCAGTATATTAATATTTTTATGAATAATAAGAATTAGTAAATAATTATTGCTACCATTCATGTTATGTGTGACTTTATTTGTTGCATCTTTGAAAATAAGTAACAAATCTAGTTTTAGTTTCAGTCAGGTTTTAACCATTTTTCTATATTGAGTTCTGTTTTGATGTTCTATGTTAATATTGACTCCAACTCTAAGAATGCAGTAAAAGTTATTCAAAATTATTAAATGAGGAAAAATAGACATCATATTTGCTCAATTCCTGAATTCATCATTGTTTATATGACATGTTTAACATTTCATCAAACCAGTCACCCTCAAGATTTGCCCAAGAGAAGAAAACAAGAAGCAGAGCTTTATAGTAAAGATAGACTTTTTGTTCTGAAGAAGCCGTTATACTTTTAGAAAGAACCTATTTTGTGTCCTAAAGTTTTCAGTTAATTAAGGAACAATATGCCTAAAGACTCTCCCAAAACTTACTTTGAAATAACTTGACTCTTCTAATTGAATTTCCAGGGTACCATTATGGCAAAAATCATTGGTTATCAGACTGTAGTACCTACCTTTTGGTTTTGTAATTAGTTTACCAGGTGCCTAATAAGTTAGGTGTAAGTATCTGTTGATTGAATGATGAAGAAAATGAAGAGTCACGGTAGAACCTACCTAGACCACATTAAAAAAAAAAAAAAAGGTTTAAAGTTGTAAGTTTCTATTTCAGGTATGAAATGCCTCAGTATGGAAGTCGCCGTCGCTTGATACCACCAGGTGAACAAGAGGAATATGGTGAGGTGGTTGGTGAAGCTGAGGAGGAAGAAGAGGTAATTACCGTAATTTTCTTCTTTAATTAATTATTAAAGAAGGTTAATAATCCAAGAACAATTTGTTAACCATATTTGCATAACAGGCTACACAGTTTTCTAAAAATCAGAAATTCTGTTCACTTAATACATGTTTTCCATAGAAATTTGATAATGCTGACCATTGTCTTGTCTGTAGAAGGAAATTAATTTTATGTAAGTTTAATTTATATCCTCCTATAAAATCTTCGACACCAGGGATAAAGCTGCAATGAAATTATATTTTCTAAAACCATAAATGTTTCTCCATAAAGATAATGTTAAAATATATAAAAGATTTCGCAAAAACAATGTTTACTTTTGTTTCTACATTGTCCAGCATACCTAAAAAATTGTGGAAAGTACAGTCTCCAATTTTTTAGGTGTGCTGGACAATGTAGAAAGTAGAGTGTCCATTTTTCAGTTATGAGAGAAAGTAAAATATTGTCACCAACATTTTTAATGAAATGCTTGTTTAAAGTAGCATGAGTCGTGCATATTTAATTCTTATATTGCCTGAAACATTTACTTGAACATTTATTTAAAACACAAACATGCACACAACAAAGAAATGTCATAGTAGTTTCCTGTTAAAAAATAAGAGAAATATGATAGCTTTATCCTGTTGTAAGTTAAGAAAATAGTAAAATTTCCTGGCTATTTAAAATATTAGTAAAGGGAATACATAAAAATATTAAAGCCTACAAATGAGAAAGAGGAGGCGTTATGATAATTTCTCTCTCCTATGTGGGATGCAAAACAAATTTTGTATAAGAAAAAAAATGAGAAAGCATTAAATTTTGCTGTCATTAATATAAGCCAGCACGAAATAATTCGCTTTTATTAGGTCACGTTCTGTCTATATACAGGGGGAAACCAGTAGCTAGTGATGTGACTGTTTACTTAAGAGCAGTTATATAGCTTGCACAAAGTTGTCACCTGCTTAACTTATGAGGGACAAGGTCACATCATAACCATGCCCTAGCTGACACTTCGATTGCATTTTGGTGATTTTCAGGAAGAGGAAGTTAAACCCACAGTTGAAATTACAGAGCCTAGAGAGGAGGAAGTAGTTGTCACTATTGAAAAGCCACCAGCAGCTGAGCCAACACCCATAACGTGGAAGAGAGCCAGGCTATTCCCAATGATTTTTAAGAAAGTGAGAGGGCTAGCAGAGAGAAGAGGCATCGTTGACCTTGAGGAAGAAGACAAAGATTACTTGAAACTAACTCTGGACCAAGAAGAAGAAGCTTCAGAAAGCACCGTGGAATCGGAGGAGGAATCAAGCGACTATACTGAATACACGGAAACGGAATCCGAGTTCAGTTACTCGGAGACCACTGAAGAGGAAGAGGAGTCGGAGACACCTGAGGAGGAGGAGGAAAGTTCTACCCCGGAATCAGAGTCGTCCACAGAGTCAGAAGGAGAAAAGGCAAGGAAAAACATATTCCTCGCAAGAAGGCGGCCCGTGGTTGAAGAAGTCGTGGAGGTCAAAGGTAAAAAGCGGCAGCCTCCTGAAGAACCAGAAGAACTGCAGGTGGAAGAGGAGGCACCCCCTGCGGAAGGAGAGGAAAGTGAGCTGGCCATGGAAGAACCCACTGACCTTGAACCTCAGGACGTGACTGAGGAGGGCAGCATGGGATCAGCTTCGGTGGAAGGTGTGGGGAGTGAGGGGGAATCCAGCACCACCAGCAGTAGCGAAAGCCAGTCTGGAGGCCCCTGGGGCTTCCAGGTGCCAGAGTATGACCGAAGCAGGAGCTCCAGCCAGAGGAAGCCTCCGGGAGCCGAAGCCGAGGGCTACAACACAGCCCTTTAGAAGCGCGCACAGTAGGTGGGGGGTTTGCAGTGATGAGTGCTCTTGTGTGCAGTGCCTTCTGTGTGCTCTCTGAAGTGACACTTGAAGGGGAGGAACATGATCACGATTTGGATCCGATTTAAGATTAGGAACATGCTAGAAAAGTGGAGATCATATATATATATATATATGCCACCCACATAGATGTGTATATTAGAGGATAGCTTTAAATAGACTCATCTATCCTATATGAGTCATTCAGAAGACATGACATGCAACCAGTTAATATTTTCTAGTGGGATTTCTCTTAATGCAGTGTGGCATTACAGAGTACAAGGATGCCTTCTCTCTCAGAATGTGTTCCATGAATACCTATGTTGGTCTTTCTATCATCTTTTAAAAATAACTCCTAAGGACAAATGGCAACAAATGAAATCTCTAAAAGTCGATTTTGCATGTTTGAATATATCTACATTTCAACTGGCAAAGGCATTATCATAAATATCATGAACAGGTTCAAATGAATTTGTAGTTGGCACTTTCAAATATCAGAAGTTAAATAAAATACTTTTTTTAAAAATTCAATTTTCTACAATTCTGTTGTGGATATGAATTAGAGTGAATTTGGAAAAATTAAATTGTAATAACATTTATCCAATTTTATAGGTAAGTAAACATAAAAATTTTAAGAAATATATCTGAAATAAAAAAGCATAGCCTACTTAGGGCAATGGGCTGGGAATTCACATATCCTGAAAATGCAATATTGTTTTGAGAATAACCTAGTATTGTTTCACCTTTGCTCCTTGCCATTTCTAATGTGGAAAGATACAAGTAAATTTGTGAAAATGTCCATTGTGTTTCAGTTGCTTACAAAAGGAAAGTTTATAATAATTAGTTTTCACTTTTACTAAATAAATTATCAGGATGGGAAAATAGTTTCTTTTAGGTTAACATGAATTTCAATGTGAAAAACGAAAAACACCAACCAGGATACTTCAATGGAATAAAAGCACTAAATTATACAAAATAAATAAAACAACAATGAAGGGTTAATTAGGAATTAGAACAATGTGGGTTTAAAAATATCTTTACACTACTGAGCATGCATGGAAATATTACCATGAACAGAATACGCTAATGCTATACATTCCTTTCCACTTAGCTTTCCTGAATAGTATAGCACCTGTCAAACAATGGACAGATCCTTAGCTGGATATAAATAATATGCCTTTTTGTTTTCCTTGTAAAGCAGCAATTTTATCTAAAAGAATACACGTGCTTCCTAAAATAAATGTCTACTTCCTAACTCAGCAACACTTTCTTCATAAGTTATTAAGCTGTAAACTCAATGAAGAATTGGTGGGAAAGAAACTGGTATAAATAGAGTTGCTTTCCTCTGCTTCTTTCGATTTATAATACCTTTTATAGCTTTTTTTTTTTAACTGGACAGGCATTGTTATTTTGTGCCCTTTTAATTCCTCGGATGATGTCTCACTTATTGTTTCTATTTTGACAGTGGGCAAGAAAAAGAATGATCAAGTTAGTTGTTGATGGAGATTATGAAACCAGCTCAACTGGAGAAGACAGCACTCCTGAATGTCAGAGAAGCCGTCTCCACCCTCCTAATATCCACAGTAATGTCAACGGTAATATCTACATTGCCCAGAACGGTTCTGTGGTGAGAACCCGCCGGGCCTGCCTCCTGGATAACTTTAAAGGGGCCTCCCCTGTGCGACTGGGGAGGCATTTTAAGAAACTAGACAAGTTGGCAGTGACACATGAGGAGAATATCCCCCTGAACACTCTGTCCAAGGGGCCATTTTCTACTGAGAAAATGAACACAAGACCAACTCTGGTTACGTTTGCCCCTTGCCCACTGGGGACTGACAGTATGGTGGTGAAGCCACTGGGGAGCAGGCTGAAAAGCACAGTTGAACAGGAGTCTGTGATGGACAGGAAGAGCGTTCGGGAAGCTTTGGAATTCCAGAGTGACCACACGCAGTCAGATGAGGAGGAACTTTGGATGGGCCCTTGGAACAACCTCCACATACCAATGACAAAACTGTGACCGATGTTTTTTTTAAAAAAGATTATTTTGATTTTTACTTCAGTTTTTAATAAACTGTGCTTTTCTTGTCACTGAGAAAATAATGTATGGAATTTGTATCATGCACACAAGCTAAAACTTTGAACAATATGCTTTAAAATTTTCAAAAATTGACAGATTTGCACTGACATTTGTATCAATTGATTGTTCTTCCCAGAAAATCTTTTGGGACAGACTCTCAATTCACAAGATAATACGGTATATCATTTAAACATTTAGTTGTTATAGTGGGTCTTGCATTTTTTTCTCATTTTAATAAACAAGAAATAATTTACTAAATAGTTATATTTTTTGGTTAACATAAATTGTCATCTCTAGCTTCCTAGATTTTTTTTTAGTACATTTTACTTTTCATTAAACAATGGGGAAAATTTGTATTAGAGAATTTTACAGGTAGTGGGTTTATACAACTGCTGTCTAGAACTTCTAATTTTTTAACTGGAAGATAGAATGACAAAGTGATAGTGTGGGAATTTTCTGTAATGATTTTAAATCATGAGTCTATTTTCCTTATTGTCTAGTATAAAGATTAAGTTTTCATATATGTATATGTTGACTTTTTAAGGAACACTTGAGGTCATATCTCTTTTATAAATATCATTTACAATTTTCCCTAGATTGGCCTGCTCACTACACATAAATACGCACTACAAATATTCTTCATACCAAACATAATTGTCAATTTTGTTTAGCCATCTGAAGTTAGATAATTATTTGGAGCATCATAGAAATCTCAGTAAAATGTTACTGAGATAGGAAAGGGTCAAATTGGCCATAACGCATCTAGAACCACAATTTCTGTAAGAAAGATATAGTAGGATCAGAGAAGTCTCATGCTAATATTAGACATGAATATCTTATCAACTCAGTATAAAGGAATTTGGTAGAATCAAAAATTTACATATATGTGAAATGCCTATAAAAGCTATAAATCCATGGATTCAAATATATTATAGCATATCACTTCTTCCAGCTCCAGTTTATAGATATTTTAATACAAATAATATTTACATTCATAAGACACAGAACCAGAAAATGGTCGCCCAACATTTTTTAATCAACAGTAAACCTTTGAACAAAGCACAGTGTTTCCCCATTAACATAAATGAAAACAAAGTATTCTTTTAAAATTTCCATTGTGTTGCATACTTTTCAGATATGAACTGAAACAATAGTTTAAGAGAATTTAGAATTCTATTGAATATGATTTAGTATGCTATTGATACAACTCACCTCAAATTTTGCACAGCACTGACCAAGTTTAGATTTAAGTAAAATTCTCTCATGCATGCTTATTGTATGGTTGAAAGACTGAATAGTGCTCTATATTTACTTTGCTATCACGTTTCCTATTTTTAAAATAGTTTAATATAGTACTATTTCCTTATTTCTAAAGTGAATGGGTTGTATGTAACAAACTGGCCAACTTACATGAGTAGTATGTTTTAATTCAAGGTTTCCAAAGTATTTGAGATCAAATACAGTGACATTTCATCTGACATTATTGAAAATTAATACATTATATAATACATACCTTGCTAGAAACACTATCAGAATTAAGTGAGAGCTTGTTAGCAAGTTAGACTCTTGCTACATTCTCAGGTCTACTCAACAAGAATCCATGTTCTTACAAGATCCCAAGGGTGTTTATTATGCATATTAAATTTTGAAAATTAATTATTTATGCCATTAAAATCCAAGGCTTTCTTGAAGCACCAAAGTGATTTTAGTATAAAATATTTTGGATAAGAATTAGATTAAGCACATTATATTTTTGTACTTGCTCACTTAAAGATCACTAAATATAATTTAACGTTTTCCTGATATTCTGGGATCATCTCAACTGGTATCCCATCAGATTCTCTTTGCATATAGCTTTATGGATTCCTTTTGCTTTGTCCAAATTCAGGCTATGATATTTAACTAATTCTGTCATTGTGCCTCTCTCTAAAACATATCTTCCCGTTTACTTCTAATCTCCTGGTGAGAAAGTTTGTGTCTTTGTTTGTTTTGCTTTTTATTAAAAGATCATTAAACCTGAGAAAGGGACCAGATAATGTGGATTCAAAAAATCAAAGTTTTGTGACTTTCAGAAGCTTTTTGGGGTCACTATTGATGTCTAAGCACTGTTTTAAAAACCTGAATTTGTCAGAAGACTAATGCCCTGAGATATGAGATGTCACTGTATTTTAAAGTTCAATTTTACAATGAAATATGCAAAACAGTACAAGCTACTCAGCAGACATATTTCAGCAATTTCAAGATGATCATTTTAGTAAAAACAAACATAAAGTTAACCTACCCCATGTTAGTAGAGATAGTATGAAAATAAACAGTATTTACACAGAGAAAAAAAATCAAATATTTGGCCAGTATATTTTGAGGTAAAGTATATTCATCAGCAGAAACATTATCAACTAACTACATAAATCTAGACTGATTAAGTAGTTACTTTGAAAGGACTTTCAATATTTTAAGAAACTGACTCAGGATTAAAGTTGTGGAACCCAGGGGAGCTATCCAAGTATGTTTAAGCTTAAGAATACTTCATATATATATATATATATATATATATATATATATATATATATATATATATGATGTTTCTATGACATCTATGTAAATGTTTATAAAGAATGTGGCGGTTATTTTTCCTAGACAGGAAGAGCAATTTTATTTTATTTTATTTTTTGTCATCATCTTTAATCAGTACCAGCTTTTAATCAGGCAGAAAAAAAAATAGCAAATCTTGGCTGGTTACGCTGAGAATGGACTAAGACAACTATAATATTTATAAACCTGTTGTTTTGAAGAGACAGTCTCATAAGCATGAAGGCAAAGGGGAAGAAGATTGAAAAAACAGAATCAATGTGACATTTGTGATTCAATGACCATCAAATCACAATATAATATCTCTGTCTAGACTTCTCTTTTTCACTGATTACAGACTCAGAGTCATCATAGAATTATAACTATAGGTTGGCCAAAAGATCTTTTTAATCCAGCAAAAGTTGTTTGCCTTGAATTTTGTATGTGGTATGTCATCCATGCTATTAGACCACGCTGGTAACAGAGATGTTGAAACATGTTATTTATCCTAAGTGATTCTTCCAAATGGGCTATGATAGCGACTATTAAAATATTATTAATTGCATTTATGTGTCATAGAGCCAGGAAAAATGAATATTGATTCTTGAGGAAAGACTTTTTTTATTTTTTATTTCATGAGTCTTGCATTTTCTCTTGTTCTTCACTTTCTGCACTTTGTACCATAGGTGGGGCTTATATGCCATTTCATTCAATTAGTAAAATATGCAGAAAGAGCTAATAATCTACTCTCAGGGCAGATGCCCATTGGTGCCTGCAAATAACATAGCGATATGGCTAAGGGATAGGTTCAAAAATAATATTGAAGACCTCTATTTTTATCGGTAGTTTCTCCTCAAATAATAACATGGAATTCTTTTCTTTACTTTTCCTTTGATTTTGAATTTATTGACCTTTATAATAACAATCTTTACTTTTTAGGTTCTTCTGTTTAGTGCAATCTATTTTAAATTGATGGTAAGTTAAGCACATATATGAAAGATTTGAACATTGTCTATAGTTTGGAAATTATCAACACATTAACTGCTTTCCCAATTTCTTTATCCAAAAACCTGTTTTTCTTTAACAAATATTATGTTGCTGTATGAAGAATATGAATTAGTACTTTTAAGTTAAAATGCATTGTTATCCACTACACAATGTTTCAAAAATAAATTTCCATTTAAAATATGATTTCTCCTTCTGTTGGGTGGGGATAAAAATCAGTCACTGTTTTGCCATTTACATATTTATGTATTTTAGTTTGATAATAAAAGAAGAGCCTTCTTTGCAAACTCTTGTCTTGAACAATGTGAAGAAAGGAGTGTATTTTTAAATTCTCATTATTTTTTATGCATTTCAGTCATGTACACTTATGTACACATTGCAAAGTTTAAGAAGAGGGAACAATGTGTTTCCTGACATACTGCCTTTCCATTCATTTAAAAAAATGTTCCTATGTAATAAAAGCATAACATGCAAATCAAACAAATGGCAGACAACTAGTTGCTATGACATGCACTGACCACCAGAGGGAAGACACTCATTGCAGGAGCTGCTCACTGGTGGTCAGTGCTCTCCCACAGGGGGAGTGCACTCAGCCAGAAGCCAGGCTCATGGCTGGCAAGCACAGTGGTGGTGCTGGAGCCTCTCCTGCCCCCACTGCAGCACTAAGGACCCCTTGGTGGACATCCCCCGAGGGGTCCCTGAATGTGAGAGGGCACAGGCCAGGCTGAGAGACCACCCCCAGTGCATGAATGCCATTCACCAGGCCTGCTGTAATTACATAAACACAGAGTTGTTATGTTAAGAATGGTAAATGAGCCGAAACCGGTTTGCCTCAATGGATAGAGCGTCAGCTTGGGGACTGAAGGGACCCGGGTTCGATTCCGGTTAAGGGCATGTACCTTGGTTGCTGGCATATCCCCAATGGGGGGTGTGCAGGAGGCAGCTGATCGGTGACTCTCTCTCATCGATGTTTCTAACTCTTTATCTCTCTCCCTTTCTCTCTGTACAAAATCAATAATTATATATATATATATATATATATATATATATATATGTATATATATATATTTATATATATATAATGGTAAATTATATCAAAGCACAGATATTATCAAGAACATAATCAACATGAAGTTATAGTAGGTCTTTGAACATGACTGTCTGATGTGTTCAGAGATTCATAATTAGATTTATAATTCATATCTACCTATCCATGCATCCATTTATTTATCTATATGAAATATGCTCATATTACCCTGGCCACATGCAATTTAACTGTCTAATACTATTGATGACATAATAATTTTAATTTATTTTTTTTTTTTATCTCAAACAGGGTTGGGAAAGACATTTTCTAAAACAACCAACTTGAATACAGAGATAATACTTAACCTTTTGCCCTTTATATTATAGAACAGAACTTTATCTCTATATTTCCAGTGTCCACATACCTCCTTACTATTGAGAAAAACACTGCATGAAGTGGATGAGTTAATTCTTGCCCTGTCACTGTGTACACTTGGGCATGTCATTTTATAATTTTTTTTTGTGGAGAATTACAGCTAAGAGACAGAGATAAAATAGGATATTTAATCCGCACATATTATACCATATATTAATATATGTATAGAATAAAATATGGAAATGTTTTCTTTATATTTTTCCTCAGAATATGACCATATTCTACTACTTTCCTCTTAATGCCAGTGCAATTTTTATTTACCTATTTACAGAGTAAACATTCTGTTATTACAAAATTCATTTCTCCCCTATGGTTCTGAAAGAGGTATATGATTTTACAGAGAAATAAAAGAAACCCATGGAATTTTTTTCTCCTCTAATTTGGGTATATATATCACTAACATAATAATAGATTATTATGCAAATTAACCATCATTCTGCTACACAAGCCACGCCCACCAGCCAATCACGGTGATTATGCAAATTAAACCAACCAAGGTGGGGGTAATTTGCATATCAAGAGAGCATAGAAAGAAGCCAAGACTGCAGAAGGGAGCAAAGCTGCAAAGAAGCAAGCTGGGTGGCGGAGAAGGGAGGCAAGCAGGCAGGGTTGGGGGAGAAGGGAGGAAAGCAGGCAGGCAGTGACCACAGCAGGAAGCCCTATTGCAGGAATCTTCCTGTAATTGGCCACTAGAGTGTGGGTGTGTGTGTGTGTTGTGTGTAAGAGAGAGAGAGAGATTTCAGAGAAAGGGAGAAGGAGAGAGAAATAGAAACATCAATGATAAGAGTGAATAATCAATGGGTTGCCTCCTGCATGCCCCACACTGGGGATCTAGCCTGCAACCTGGGCATGTGCCGCAACTGGGAATTGAATTGTGACTTCCTTGTTCATAGGTTGTATAAATTGTTGCTTAAGAACAGGATGCAATGTGCAATGACTGGCCTGCCTCAGGAAGGTTCAGTGATTTCACAGGTATGATGTGAGAGAATACAGAGAAACGTCCTCCAACATACATCCCATTGTAATCTAAATACCTATCCTAAATAGACCGTTCATGTAATTACAGTAATTACTGGATTAACAATGGCTCTTTTAGATTTGCTATGAATGAGTTAGTTTTCATCCAAAATCTAGTCTAAAATTAGTTCAGAACACTTAAAATTCTCCTTCTAATTGTCAGTGATTTAAAAAAGCATACTGACAAAAGTTGGTTTGGAAAAAATCAAAATCTGTGGCTCTATCCTCTTATTCACATTACTATTAGGTCTAGTAATAATTAATGTCGTTTTCTAATACTTTTTTTAAATCGAATTTATTTAAACAATACAACAAAATTTAATCAACAATATAGTTGCCGTTGTTTTCTACTACTTGTGCCCAATGCTCAGGAAGCATTTTAATCCCTCTGTTGTAAAATTCTTGTGATTTTGATGCAAAAAATTCGGTCAATGCATTTTTGAGGCATTCTTCATTATTAAATTTTTTTCCAAGAAGAAAGTTTTGCAAAGAACGAAACAAATGGTAATCGGAAGGGGCAATATCAGGAGAATATGCAGGTTGAGGGAGAACTTCCCATTCCAACTGGCGCAGTTTTTCAGCAGTGATTCTTGCAGTATGAGGTCGTGCGTTATCGTAGTGAAGAATTACGCCCTTCCGATTAATCAGCGCGGGTTCTTTTTCTCTTAAAGCTTGAGCTAACCTTTCCAACTGGGCACTATACACTGCACTTGTAATGGTTTGGGTAGATGGTAAAAGTTCATAATGAAGAATTCCTTTAAAATTCCACCAAACACACAACATCACTTTTTTCGCATGCAAGTCAGGTTTTGGCGTGGGCTGCGGAGCCTCATTTTTGTCCAACCATTGAGGGCGCCTTTTCAAATTAACATCCAGCACCCATTGTTCATCTCCGGTAACAATTTGCTCTAAAAACGGCAAACGGTTTTGACAAGAGAGGAGCGAACTGCAAATTGTGACTCTTTGATTATGGTTGTTGTCGGTCAACTCATGAGGAACCCATTTTCCAAACTTTTGGACTTTGCCAAGTGCACGCAATTGATTGGAAATTGTTTTTTGTGAACAATTTAAAGGTGTCGCAAGCTCTTGTTGGGTAATTTGAGGATTTTGCACCAAAAGAGCTTGAAGAGCTTCTTGATCAAAATTGGACACAGGGCCTCGACCACTCTTATCATCTAACGAAAAATTTCCCTCGCGAAATTTCTCAAACCAATGCTGGCATTTTCTGGCGCTAACTGCATCTTGACCAAGAGCACTACAGATGTTTTTTGCAGCCTCACTTGCTTTTCTTCCTAATTGGAACTCGTAAAACATGCAGTGCCAAATATGCTCTTCATCCGCCATCCTCTTAGCCCTAGATTTGCAACAAAAACCAAACCAAACACAAACTTTTTCAAGCAAAACTTGTTAATTGCACTTCACACGTTCTGTAGATACCACGTGTTTGAAGGTTATGTCAATACAAGTCAACGCCAAGCAAGATTTTAAACGAATGCAAAAAAAAGCGACATTAATTATTACTAGACCCGATATCTATCCCCTAGCACAGTGGTCAGCAAACAGCAGGTCACGAGTCACATGCGGCTCTTTGGCCCCTTGAGTGTGGCTCTTCCACAAAATACTACATGCGGGATTGCACATAAAGTAAGATTGAAACTTCATG
The DNA here is from genome assembly GCF_014108245.1 of Pipistrellus kuhlii. Lineage (NCBI taxonomy): Eukaryota > Metazoa > Chordata > Mammalia > Chiroptera > Vespertilionidae > Pipistrellus > Pipistrellus kuhlii. The sequence continues at coordinate 21,405,721 of NW_023425460.1, forward strand.
GCCCATGCACAGAAGTCGGTTTTTGGCTTGGGCAAGTCTATTTTGAAGAAGTGGCATTAGAACACTCAAGGGGTCAAAGAGCCGCATGTGGCTCAGGAGCTGTGGTTTGCTGACCACTGCCCTAGCAGGTTTCTCTACCATTGCCTGTCTTATAAAGGTTACTGAATTATCTGACCCTATAAAAATATCTGTCATAGTACAATGGGAGAAAAAGTGAAATTTTAGCCAGCTCAAATATGGATAGATGATAGATAGATAGATAGATAGATAGATAGAGTTTCTATAACTACAAAATGTCATGAGCTCTAGGGCCATTTTTATTAGAAGCCAGAAATAATGGGCTCCATATCAGCTTAAAATAAGCAAGTCTTATAAAATGCAACTGTGCTTTAAAGAACAAGCTGCCTTGCCCATCTCTAGTCTGTGTTATTTATTTACTTCCCATTTCAAACCAAAAGGCTTAAGATGACATAAAAATGCATAGACTACAATTGGTGAAAATAGATTAAAAGAATGAAACCAAGAGAAATAAAAATAAGGGAAGAGAGTAAATACAGTGCTTAGATTAGCACCCAGACATATGCGCCCCATGGTTCTAGGCATTGGTTATTTAGGCCACAAATTTAGCTCTAATCTCCCCCAACTGTCAATTCAAAAAGGAAAGTAGAATTAGTTACAAGATTTATAGGCTGCATAAAGTTAAAAAACAATTATGGAAGTGAAGTCAGCTTTGCTTGTTACTGAGACTTGAGAGACATTTTTCCTAAGGATCTTTATAAAAAGTATGCTATATGATATACTGGCTTAGCTGCCATTACTTAAATTTTATTTCTTTGCTTCTCAAATTTTGCATAGCTTGCAAACATCAGCCCTTCTTCCACATCTTCCAGTGTCCAAGTCGCTGACTCTGTCACCTTGCTATCAATGTTTCCTACAATGAGTGGTAGAGAAGGGTAGAATGCCAGAATATTCTCTACTTTAGCATCACCACCAGAGTTATATTAATCCCACTTTAATTAAGTCATTAATCAAAGGCTAGGTTGTAAAGGTCTGCAATTTTCTCAGCTCCTTAGCTGCTCTGTTCGCTGAGGATGGCATATGTAAATGCAGATTTATTTATTTCTTTAGAATATAGGTTTTATCTCCCCCTTGAAGCTTGAGCCTGAATTTGGGGAACCTTTTTCAGATCAATGAGACAGGCTCTTAAAAAGGAAACAAAAATGTGAAGTAGATGCTATCACTTGAACAGCTTGACAATTTAGCCTAATTATGTCTACTTTATTAGCATTTCATATTCATACATTTGCACGTGGATGGGCATAATTAGTGTTTTATTAAGTGATATCCTGGTGAACCAGCTTTCGAGAAAAATAAAAATCTTGTGTTGTGTTTTCAGATTTTTATACATAAATAATCCCACCATAGTCATCTACTGATGGTTAAATAATCAGCTGGTCAAATTTCTGATAATTTTACAATTGACTCTCACAGGCCAGTGTGGACCTGGTTTAAACATTTTTTAATAGAGCAATTATAAAGAATACTCAGTTATTTCACTCTCAAAAAAAAAAGGGTGGGTGGGAGAATGCAGCAGAAACTCTCAAATCAAGCAAGGCATTATAGAAGGACATCCCTGAAGGACATGGGAAGGCCAAATATACAAAGTCTGCATACAATGTGGGGAAAAAAGAGGCCAAGAATACAGGAGGATGGCAGTCAAGCGAAAAGACCATTTGTGCAAAAGCCAGAAAGGTAAGAGAAATTTTATTTTCAAAAAATGACCCTCTAATTCAATTCTACATTCTTGTGAAATGCAGCAAGTGGGATGGGGTCAGGAAATGGAAAGGTAAGTCCAGATAGACTAGAGCTAGGCAATTAAAGAGCCAATTTCCATCTTACCACATAGACAATTTTAAAAACATCCTAAGAGATCACTTTAAGAAGCTTTGTATATAAGATGGAAGACAGGATTCATAAGGAAAAGGTTATGCGTAATAGAGCAGAAAATTTCATCTGCTTTAATGAAGGCTTGTGTTCAAACCTCATTCTACCCGTGAATACTTATGGACCTTTCTATTGGTAAACCCAAGGACCTCTATCAATGCTGTTACTTCCACTCCCTTCCTTTTCTGATCTCCCACCATCTTTAGGATTTATAGTCTTCCCAGATCCTCTCATTTTCCTACCTCAAGACAAAAGTAGCATGAATAAACTTTTGAAAATATTAAATGACCTTTTTTTCCCCCCATCTGTAAATCATGTTTCTCAGTCAGTCCACCTAACCATTTCATGGGAAAGAAAAATAGCCTAGATTTGAGCTAGACTACCTTAGTCCAAATCCTGGCTGTGCCACTACCATAGCTAAACTCTGCATCTGCAAAGAGGAGGTAATAATGGTACTTAACTTGTGTGCTGCTAAAAGGGTTAAATGAGCCTTTTTTTCCCTTTTTTTTCTTTTTGGTAAAGCTTTTAAAACAATACGACTGTTGGGGAAAGGGTGAGAATTTCCCCATTCTACTCTCCTTTAGTTCTGGCTGGACTGGTTGCAAAACAACAACATTGTGACAAGATTGGATTAACAGGAGGAAAAAATAAATTAGTAGGCACACATGGGGGAATCACAATATGTTGCTCAGATCACAAAATGAGGCTCAAAAAGTTATGGAACAAGGCACCTTTTCTACTTTTTTAGACAAAGAAACAATGCATTTGTGAGAAATAGATATAAAGAAAGTAAGTGCTCATTGGAAGGAAATCTAAGCAGGTTTGGATACTCATTAGTGAGGAATCTGAACGAAGTCTGGGCTTAAGTAGTAAATCTGTTAGGATGCTGCAAGGTGTTCCACACGCTTTTTGGACTCCGGAATTTATAAACTGTGATAAGGCTGTCTCTCAGTCCTTCAGGGGTGGAGAGGGCACTTCTCATGGAGATTTATTTCCTGCTTTTAGGGGAACAGAAGAGAGTCACAGAGCTCTTCCTGCTCTGGCTGCTCCTGTGATTGTAGTTCACAATAATCAATGTGCCATTGTCTGGGGCAGCCTGCCTGAGGCTCAGATACTACAGAAGTGAAACAAAAGAAAGTGTGGATGGGGGAAATCACTTCAAGAAAAAAAGTGGACAGACACAGGATAAATCTCATCTAGACAGAAAGGAAATAAGAAACCTGCTGACTCCATCCCCGGGTAGATTGTGAGAAGGCAGTGGAATGTGTATGCTGTGATTCCCTCTGTCCTTCTCTGCTCTTGCCCCCAGTCACTGAATGGTAAAGCCAGTCAGAAGATAATTTTTGATCTGGGTTCTTATTTAAGAACTAGAGGCCTGGTGCACGAATTCATGCATTTGTGGGGTCCCTCAGCCTGGCTGGCAATCGGGGCCACCAACCAGGGGGAGGGACCAAGGGAGGGAGGCCGGGGAAGGAACAATGGAAGGCTGGCAGGCCACAGGAGGTTGGCTGTGGGAGTGCACTAACCACCAGGGGGCAGTTCTCCATTGAGTATCTTTCCCCTGCTGGTCAGGGCATGTCATAGCGAACAGTTGCAGTTGACCAGTCATTTGGTCACTTAGGCTTTTATATATATATATACACACACACACACACACACACACACACACACACACACACACTGAGTGGCAAGATTATTATGATCTCTGAATACAGAAATCATAATCTGGCCATTCAGTGTAGATTGGGGATGTTTTCCTAGGGAGTCCATACCAACCTGAGCAAGCTTACAGAATAAAGACAGTGGTGGTGGTGCAGGGTTTTAAAGCAGGAAGAATAGGGAAACTGAGATAGGAAAGTTAAAACAAGGCCAAATACTGTGGGCAATTTGCAGCCAGGTTGTAACTAACACACCATTATCTTCCCCAGCCAAGGACATGAGAGCAATGTTAAAAAAATTTAAAAATAAATAAATAAATAAATCAAAAAATAAAAACAAATCTTCCTAATGAGACAATATAGATAGCTATAGGGTAGGGGTGTCGAACTCAATCAGAGAAGGGGCCAAAATCTAAAATCCAGCCTAAATCGCGGGCCGAATGGTTTACTGAACAGTCATAAACTGTCATTGTGATGGAAACGCAGCAGAGTGCAGTGATGACAGCGCGGTGCGGGCCACATTGCAAGGCCTGGCGGGACGGATTTGGCCCGCGGGCCTTGTGTTTGACACATGTGCTATAGGGGGAAAGGAAAAAAGGGCACCTTTATTCCCTAAGCAGAGAAGCCATCAGTCTCAAGGCTTGGCAAAATAAAGCTGCCAGGTGAGTCTCATGGTTTCTGGGAAGATCACAATAAAGTAAAAAGACAAACACACACACACACACACACACACACACACACACACACGGGAGGGAAGGGAGGAGGGCAGGGATGAGGGAACATACTGTACCAGAATAGTCAGCAGAGGAATTTGATGCCTATAGTCGGGAGGGTATATAATACCTCAGAACCCGCACCCAACTTGCTCTTCACATTAGCTGAGAGCCTTCTGCACTTTAGAGATTCATTTTATCCAATAGACAGCCTCATATATTAGGAAAAAGTTACCAAAATCTAGTCTTAGGACCACAGACCCCCACACTGGGCAACTGATAGAAGTAACTTTCAATGTTTTAACAACCAAGACAAGGCAGAGGAAGAGCGAGAAAGCCATCCCAAAGAAACACAAGGCTCAGTTTTCAGTCATATGTCACCTCAGGGGCCATGTCCTCTCTGTCACAAATTTGGCCACTGGAAGAGGAACTGTCCTGGGGGCTGGAAGGTCCCCAGGACCAGAACCTACCCACATGATGGCCTTGAACTGCGGGGGCCCCACATCCCAGTTGGCTCCCACTAAGAACATCACCATTGAATGGCTGGAGCCAAGGCTGGCCCTCGACGTGACAGGTAAGACAATTAAATTTTCTTAGACACAGGGGTGGCTTACTTTCTCACCAAAGCCTCTTTCTTATAGGCATTCTCAATGCTACCCTTCCACTCCAGCCCAGTGGTTTCCTACCTCTTTTTGGCCATGTCCCACCTAAGCATCTCTAAAATCCTGATGTCCCCTCCCCCACCATGTTATATAATTCTTATTCAAAAAGTGAACTCCTATTCACATGGAAGAAACTTAAATGGCCATTAACTTGGTCTAAACAAGCTTCCAAAAAATATGGCATTCATGAAAGAGAAAAATAAAAGAACAAAAGGACAGCTGACGTATGAAGAAAGAAATCACTAATAAATTGTTTAAAAATAATTATATGGATGTAGACTTAGAGAGTCGCCTGAGAAGGCACATGGACATTCTTTTAATTCTTATTAGCTCAGACCGAGGGCACTGGCAGAATCCTCTTATCAGTACTGATTTCTTAATCCATGTGCTTGGGATGAGGAACAAATAGGATCTGGACTCACCCAGGTCTCGATATGCTAAATCTTGTACCAAAAAATAAAGAGCTTACCCAGATTTTGATGAATAGGATCTGGGCACACCTGAAACTCCTTTTGACCTTAAACTCCTCTTTGGAAGCCAAAAAAACAAAAAAAACAAACAAACAAGGGAATTAAAAAAAAAAAAGAAAAAAAAGATGACACTCTAACCAACTGAGCTACCAGGGCCAGGACTATTTTACTCTTGAAAGTCTGGTATTGTCTACCCAATTCATACTTAAACAGAAATTTATGTATCTAATTGAAAATTATTTTTTTTAATGTAAAGGTTTTTAAAATTTAAAAACTTTAAAAGTTTGATTGACTCTAAAGCTCTATGTCTTTAAAATTTCTTCTGGATTGAAGTATAGCCAGTACTATTGTTGTATTAGTACACAATTGATTAGAGCAACATAACATATATTTTGACAAATAATGATTAAACAAAGAGTAAAAATAAAAAATTAAAATTAAAAAATAAATAAATAAAATAAAAATAATATGGGGATATAGCAAGTAACGTTTCAAAATATATAATAGAGAACTGCAATGCACAAATATGTCACAACATATATTTATATAGTGCATATGAGGCCCCTAGAACCATAAGAAATGCAAAAAAAAAAAAATCACTGAATAACTCATTTTCAAATTGCCCCCTTTAAAAATCAAACTGGCCCCTGGTGGCATGTACATCACATTAGGACCCACTGCTCTAGCCCTTCATCTGTAGCCTGGAGAATCTCATTTGTCCTGCTTTTCAGAAGCCACAGAGAGGAATACAGCCCCCCCCCCCCCCCCCCCCCCCTTGTAAGGAAAGAATGTGGTGCTTTTGAATCCAAGTGGTTGGCAAACCTCAGGGCCTACTCCCTCCTGCCTCCCCCCATTCACCTCATGCCTTTTTCTCCAGCCTCCTAAAAGGTTTCCAAGGTCATGTTATACCTGTTACAAAATGTGTCAGAAAAATGGCTTGCATAATAATTGGCTTTAAAATCTCAGAGTTTTTAAGACAGTAAGTATAACTAAAATGAAAGGTTTTATATATATATATATATATCTTTTCAGTGGTTATGTGTGCCTATGTAACTTTCCGAAGTCTTTAGTAATTTAAAAACTTTGAAGCATTGCTATGTTAAATAATAAAAGTTATTAAACATCTAAATATTTTAGAATAACAAAATACTAAAACATTAATTGCTAGACAAGTCTCAAGTTCGCTTGCTCTTAGGTTTTTTTGTTTGTTTGTTTGTTTTGTTTTTAATATATTTTATTGATTTTTAACAGAGAGGAAGGGAGAGAGATAGAGAGCCAGAAACATCGATGAGAGAGAAACATTGGCCAGCCGCCTCTTGCACACCCCCTACCGGGGATGTGCCCGCAACCAATGTACATGCCCTTGACCGGAATTGAACCTGGGACCCTTCAGTCCACAGACCGACGCTCTACCACTGAGCCAAACCGGCTTCAGCTATTTATATTACAGAAGTTTTATAAAGTGCATTTGAAACTATTGATGTAATGTCTTGTTTTGTTGAAGGTGTGTTTTATTGAAAGTAACATTATATTTAAAGTGTGCTCATAAACATCAATCTAAGGAATGCTGTCTGTTTATTTTTGGTTATCATTGGAAATTAAGGTTTATAAGAATTAGAGATTCAAATAAAAAAAACTTTATGGTTGTAATAATAAAAGGCATAAAATATGAAGACATTTTACCAGACAAAGACTGAAATTAAATCATTCTAATGACAGTTATTTCTGAATAAAAAGGTTTATACAAATTGTAAAGTGGTGCATAAAAATGCTGTGAATGTTACATAAGTTTATAAGTTTTTAAGTTTGTAGAAAAACCAGTCAGGCTTCAGTCCCCTTCCTCTACCTAATTTCTTCCTAATGGATCCAGAGTTGCTTTCATTACACTTTCTCTTGCTCTTTGTTGGTGTGGGGAAAATCTGCCTGTCCAGCTGTGGAGTAAGTCCTTACTCAAAATGCAGCAATCCTCCTATATAATAAAGAGGTAATATACAAATTGACCCTCATGCCCTCACAAGATGGCTGCAAGAGGGTTAGTGAGGGGTGACCAAACGACTGAATAAGCAGGCTGCATGGGGCGACCAGGCCAGCAGGGGGGGCGGGGAGAGTTGGGGGCAACCAGGCCAACAGGAGGGTTAGTTGGCGGTGACCAGGCTGGCAGGAGGGGCAGTAAGAGGCAACCATGCTCATTGGGGGGTGGGGCAATTAGGGGCAACCAGGTCAGCAGGGGTGGGGGGGCAGTTAGGAGCAACCTGGTAGGCAGGGAGGGGGGCAGTAGCAGGGAGCAGTTAGGGGTAACCAGATGGGCAAGGGGTAGTTAGGGGCAACCAGGCAGGCAGGCAGGTGAGCAATTAGAAGCCAGTGGTCCAGGATTGTGAGAAGGATGTCTGACTGCTAGTTTAGATAGTCAGACATCCCCAAGGGGTCCCAGATTGGAGAGAGTGCATGAACAAATTTTATGTACCAGCCTCTAGTCTTATCTAATAAAAGAATAATGTCCAAATTAACAATCACTACAACCACAAGCCACGCCCACCAGCCAATCATAGGCAAGTATGCAAATTAACCCAAACAATATGGCTGCAGCTACGGAGTGAGCAGAAGGCTTGGATTTCCTGGCAATGGAGGAAGCCAAGCTTTCTGCACACCCTGGCTGGCCCTGGCCTCCACTTGAGGCTAAAAAGTTTCAATTATAGAAGATAAATAAATCATGACAAAAATGGTGGCAGCCACAGATCTGCAGAGAGCAAGAGGCTTGAGTTTCCCCCAGTGATGGAAGAAGCAAAGCTTCCACAGCCCTGGCCTGTCATGGCCTCCCCTCAAGGCTGCAAAGTTTCAGTTATAGAACATAAATAAAACCCAACAAAAATGGCTGTGGCCACAGAGTGAGCAGGAGGCTTGGATCCACTCCAGGCTACCAAGTTTCAATTATAAAAGATAAATAAATCCCAGATACCAGGGCCTCTGCTTGGGTTTCCAGGGGGCATGGCTGGCCTGCAAACCACAATAGGCCCCTCACCCAGGCTGCCCCATGCCCCAAGGGAACCCGATCCTATAATAATTTGAGACACCCTTCAGCAAACCAGCTAGAGCTAGACCCCACCTGTGTACCAGGCCTTTATCCTATCTAATAAAAGAGTAATATGCAAATTTACCATCACTCCAACACACAAAATGGCTGCCTCCATGAGGACACAAGATGGCCAGCAGGGGAGGCCAGTTGGGAGGAACCAGGCCTGCAGGGGAGAGAAGTTGGGAGCGATGAAGCCTGCAGGAGAAGGAAGTTAGGGGTCACCAGGCCAGCAGAGGAGGAAAGTTGGGGCAACTGGGCTGTTGGGGAGGGAAGTTAGGGGAAATCAGGCTGGCAGGGGAGCAGTGAGGCAGGGGAGTGGTTAGGGGATAATCAGCTGGCAGGCAGAAACTGTTAAAGGCAATCAGGAAGTCAGGCAGCGAGCAGTTGGGAGCCAACAGTTCTGGATTGTGAGAGGGATGTCCCAGATTAAAGAGGTTGCAGGCTAGGCTGAGGAACACACACCCCTATGCACGAATTTTGTGCACTGGGCCTCGAATCTATATATGTATAGAAGGCTATTACACTAAGTGTCCCTCCCATCATTTGACCGGTTCCTATAACGTGCACTGACCACCAGAGACACATGCTCAACACAGGAGATGCCATGATGCACACTGACCATTTACAGAGAAAGAGCAGCAGGGACCTGGCACCACAAAGTAACACTTGGCTTACCCCAAGTGGGACATAGGCCCTACCACCACCCCAGAGCGACACCCCACCAAATCTCAGCAGACACCGTAATGGCATAAAATGCAGCCCACAGCCCAGCCCAGACCAGCCTGGAAAAGTCGCTGTGGGCACCAGGTAATGACATAATGTAACAATGCCCATCTCCTCTCCTAGCGACTAGCCTCCTCAGGATTTCCTCAGCCTCGGAATATGATTTGCTTTGTAGCCAGGTGCACTAATGTTTCACACTTGCCAAATGTTTGTGAAGTGTTTTTTCATGCCTCATCTCATTTGATCCTCACAGAAGTTCTGGAGTAGGTAGATAGGAGACTCAGTAGAATCCTATTTTCTTTTCATTACCCAGAAAACAGAGATTTAGAAAGTTTACGAACTTGACTGGACTGAAAAGAAGTAATAGTGGACCTTGAAAATGACTTCAGGTTTTTCTCACTGCACAGAATATAGTCAAACACCGCTGCAGTTAAATATTTTACCCTTTGTTTTCCTTATGTGATCTACAATGATAATCTGCTTCATATTGATATTTATTGCCTTGTTGCTGACAATTACCTGAAAGAGAAGTTGGGATGCTTCACTGGACTGGAAGAAAGTTTAACTACATCAGAAAGCAGGTCTAATTACGCAAGTTTATTCTATATCTATTAAAAAAGACGTTGACTTGCACATGCACGGTACATATAAAGCCGTCACTGGTGCCAATTGCATGCTTGTGTTTGATCTGTCATTGTTGATCATGAATTTGGTTGACACTTCTATTATAGAGAAAGGGCGAATAGCAATATGAAAATATTTCTTATAATTTCCTTTCAATGTGCATGAATCGTGCACCGGGCCTTTAGTTCTAAGATGAAAAGTAAACCTGCCCTTTGGAAGAAGAGTCAACCCCTCACAAGGCAGTCCCCAGGCAACACCTGGGCACCAGTGTCCAGTGTGAATCAGGACCTGATCGCCCCTGACTTTTGAATGGACCCCTTCTCTCTCCTAGTATTTCTAGCAACCCCACTCTTGTCCTGTTACATTTTAGGTCCCTGGGGTTTCTAGCTTTTCAGTGGGCCAAAGCCCCTGCCTAGGCTCTCTCTTGTGGCTTATTAGATTGGAGCCTAGACTTTGTTTCCTCAGCTCATTCACAGCCCTTAACGCTTTCATTGAAAGTCTCATCAGAACTTCCTGCTTGGCATTTGGGAACTTCTCTCACCTTTTCTAGCCTTCTTAAAAAGTCATCATTATGTCTCCCCACAAAAATTACTAATTTGAATCATATATATGGTTTTTATGCATTTGTCTCTCTATATATTATATATGGTGTATTTTCTGCCTCCGGATGACACTACGAGGGTACAATATCTTGTTGGCCTATAGAGAATTAAACAAGAACCAAGAACCTATGGTCTAGACCAGTGGTCGGCAAACTCATCAGTCAACAGAGCCAAATATCAACAGTACAATGAATGAAATTTCTTTGGAGAGCCAAATTTTTTTAACTTAAACTATATAGGTAGGTACATCGTTATTAACTTAATTAGGGTACTCCTAAGCTGGTCTTTGCTAAAAACTCAAGTGGCCAAAGAATGGCTCACGAGTCTCAGTTTGCCAACCACTGGTCTAGACAAACATTTAATATCAAAACTGTTTTAAGTTTAATTAATATATTTTAAAATTATTACCATAAAACTGTTTGTTTTACCTAGATTTACAAAATATTTCTAATGTAATCTTTTGGTTTAGTATATTCAACAACCTTCCCAAAGTTTACATTTAAAAACATTTTTTTTTTAAATCGAGAAACAACTTCGAGTCATTACACCGGGTCCTGAAATACCTCAAGGATTTATTTTCTCTCCTAAGTTTTCAAACTAATTAGGCCTATTTTGTTTGAAACATTACATGGGAAGCTTTACCAAATAAAAATTAATAATAACTATGTTTAATTACATACATATATTAATACTAAAATAAATGTTCTGGAAATTTCAGTCTATTCTAGGAAGAAATTTGCAAAGATTCAGAGCTGAACTCAAACACAGATTCTCAAGAGTAACGGGTATCTTGTCCTGACACTGGACTAGCCTATAGTATTATTATATCACATGGAAGAGCGAAGTTTTTTGTCAACTGTTTTATGGTCAAGTTTATAAGCATGTCATTTTAAGTTTGTCATTTTCTTTTCAGATATAAGAAAGCTTCTTTCTATTTCCCTAGAACAATTTGATAAAATATATTTTCATAAATAATTTATATTTTATGACATTTATATTTTTCTCCCTACCTTTTTCTACCTCTCTGCAGAATCTGACAACTCTCAATGAGCATTACTGTTCTCACAGCAATGTGTTTGTTTTCATAAATCCAAAAAGAATCTATTTTCTTTATAAAACCAGGTTCCAATTACTTGAGAAACCTACACAGACCCTTGCAGGCAACCCCAAATGGCAACTGTGTGGCTTGGCTTCTGTGCTCTGAAGGGTTGACGGAAGCTCAAATTGAATATTCCTTATAAGTGAAATTCCAGCAAAGTTAATCTAAAAAGCTATGTTACCAGTTACTATTCTTATTGTGTTTATACAATAATCAGGCCACATTAAAACCTAATACAGTTTCTTTAATAAAAATAAGGATGAGTTTAGGGAGGTGAATTCTGTTTCAGTAAAAAATCACAATGCTCAATTATAGGTATTAAACTCTAATTAACTGCCTTCAGATTTTTGTTTTAGGACTGTGTTTACATATACTATAATATACAGACCTCAAAAACTGGTAACATTACCAGAAATGTTCTAAATACAATTTATCAAATTACCACCATCTGCTTTTTTTTTTTTTTCCAGCAAAAGCTTTGCATTTATAAATCTTCTCAACTGGTTTATAATTTACTATATTGGTTAACCTTTGAGTTCTTCTTTCTATTTTCACGTAAGATTCCTATGATATCATTAAATACATACTTACTTGTTTACCTTGAATTAAACCTATTTTTTTTTTTTAAGTGCCCACAGGAACTTCATCCTGTGACCTACTTACTCATGGGAGCCCATTGAGGACATCAAGCTCCTTTTCAAGAAACAAGAACTTATTACAGATAAATAATGTAATAACTACACATTAATATAAATATCCTCCTCTCCTTACAGCATAGTTACACTCCTGCCACTGCGCTGGCCTTGAGGACTGTCTACTTATATAGGCGTCTTCAAACTGCGGCCCGCGGGCCACATGCGGCCCGCAGAGGAGTCTGATCCGGCCCGCCAGGTTTTTTGGGCAGTGAGCGCAGCCGAGGTGTTACAGTAGGAATTAGTAGTTCATATAGTCCGGCCCTCCAGCTCTCTGAGGGACCGTGATCTGGCCCCCACTTTAAAAAGTTTGAGGACCCCTGGAACCCCGCTCTCTAGGTGACTCTCATTCAGACTTCCAGACTCTCAGTCAGGTTGACGCCCCTTAACAGCATGGAAGTCATTATAGAAGATAAGACTTTTGCTCATCCTCCCCAGTTCTGAGTCCATTATTAACATGAGTATCACTAAAACAAAGAGGGAGGAATATTAGTTGATACTATCCTTGGCCTTTTCTGTTTGGACATATTTCCTGAAATATATTGTTAAAAGCTTTTTTCCATAGCTTGAAGGAAATGGCCTGCCCTGCAGCAGATAAGATACCACCCCATACCAAAACGAGTTTGGCTCAGTGGATAGAGCGTAGGCCTGTGGACTGAAAGGTCCCGGGATCAATTCCAGTCAAGGGCATGTACCTAGGTTGCGGGCACACCCCCAGATGGGGGTGTGCAGGAGGCAGCTGATCGATGTTTCTCTCTCATTGATTTTTCTAACTCTCTATTTCTCTCCCTTCCTCTCTGTAAAAAATCAATAAATAATAATTTTAAAAAAAGATACCTCCCCAGCCAACTCAGGTGCTCCCCTCTGCCCGAGTTGTGTGCTATCTTCCAAGAACGTCCTGTTGTTCAGCAGCTCCCTGAGTGGCTGGTGCAACCCTGACCCAGTCCTTATAGGAGAAAAAACATTCCCTTGGTGCTGACACCAGCACACCGGTCTCAGCACACTGTGAGAGAATATAATACAGTTTCTTCAACTCTCCAGTCCCTTGGCCTGGCTCCTGTTGGCATGGACCTAACACTACTCAGGCATCTGTTATGCATGGCTCCACAGGACTCAGAGGACAGCAGAAACAGACAGGAATGACAGTATTTCAGACACTCCAGTCGACATATGTATTGGATAGCAACTTTTTTGAGGGAATGAAAATAGCACAAGAATTTGGAGGAGTCCCATCTTTACAACGGATGGTGAGGCTAAAATTACAATTCCTACTCCAGCAGGGCGTCTGGCAGGAAAGAAGGGTCAGTAGCTGGTGGCATTGCCACCTAAATAGGAGTATACCCAGCAGGTATGAGCCCTCCCTCTGCAGCACAGGGAAGGAGGTGTTGGAGGCAGAGGAAGTGTTAAATCAATTAAGCATAGAGATGCAAAGGGGAATACACTGTAATCACTAGTTAAGCCTGAAAGCCCAGGAGGTTACACAGTAAGCACTAGTTAAGCCTGGAAACCCAGAGGTTACACAGTAAGGAAGCCAAGGGGGTTATACAGTAAGGACTATTAAGCCTGGAAACCCTGCACCAGAGAAGGGATGCCTTCTCCAGGGGTAACATAGGAGACAGAACAAGGATGCCCATTCTCCCCTCTGATATCCTCTATTCTCTTTTAGATGAGAAACCAAAATTTAGTACAACAAGGTTCTTTCGCCAAGGGGAGGCATTTTAAAGAACTGGGACAACATTGACCCTCAGACCCTAAAGAGAAAATTATTCATTTTCTTTTGTAATACAACTTGGCCCCAATATAAATTAGGAGATGGGGAACTCTGGCCTGGAAATGGGAGTCTAAATTATAATGTAATTTTGCAATTAGTCTCATTCTGTTGAAGGCAGAGCAAGTAGACTGAAATACCTTATGTCCATGTCTTTATGGCCCTGAGAAATGGCTCTAAATTATACCAGAGCTGAAAGATCAATCCTGCACTCTTAGCAGCCACAGCAAAGAAGGAACTAAATCTTGAGAGTGAATGCCCAATTCCACCCATAGTGCCCCAGCAACCAGCTGCTCCAAAATTAGCTCCATCTTATACTAAATGAACTAATTGCGGAGAGGATGAAGTAGTAGATTCAAAGGGAAAAAAAATAAGAAATATATATATGTATACACACACCACCTTGGCTTTTCCCTTTGAGGGAAGCCCCAGCACAGGAGGGAATAATGAGAATTCAGATTCTGTATAACATACAAGAAAGAATTAATAGGCAAAAAGGTCAGGTTGGGGGGTTTTACAGATGACCCTGGCAGATTTATCCAGGAATGATAGAAGCTCACCTTAATGTATAATTTATCTTGGAGGGATATTAATCTAATACTCCAAAATCCCTGACCACCTCAGAAGGTGATAGTTAAGGGAAATGCATTAGCCTATGCATATGAAATCCACTCACCAGGAGTAGAGGCCATCCCCACTTCTAATCCTAATTGGTACTATGATTTAAAGGATGGGAGATGGGCTAGAGATCACATGCTTTTCTGTCTCCTGCAAGGGAATGAAAGCCTCCCAAAGGAAACCCGTTTATTGCAATAGGCTAGCAGCCACTGACTAAGGTTACCAAGAAAATCCCACCTCCCTCATAGAAAGGCTAAGGGAAGTGTTGATCAAATACACCCATCTAGATCCTAATCACCCAGCTGGAGCAATTGTCCTAAAAAATAACCTAGTCAGCACCAGATATTAGGAGGAAGCTACAGAAATTATGAATTGAACCAGCTACCCCATGGAAAAGATGTTAAGAGTAGCATCCTCAGAAAGAATTTATGCACCCCTATGTTCATAGCAGCACAATTTATATTAGCTAAGATTTGAAACCAGCCTAAGTGCCCATCAACAGATGAGTGGATTAAAAAACTATGGTACATCTACACAATGAATACTACACAATGGAATAATAAACTGATTTAAAAAAGAAAACAACCCTTACCATTTGCAACAGCATAGATAGACTTGGAGAGCATTATACTAAGCAAAATAACCAGAGAAGGATAAGTATCACTTGATTTCACTCATTTGTGGAATATAATGAACAATATAAATTGATGAACAAAATAGATCCAGCCCTCTGGCACAGACAAAGCACGCTCTGCTGTCAGCTTAGACAGAGCCCTTGCCAGGCAAGCACCCCACCCCAACACAGTCAGACCTTTGCTGTGAGCATCCCATCCTCAACACAGATAAAGCTGTTAACCGGCACATTCCCTACCCTCAGCCCAAGTCAGAGCTGCTGGTGCAACTTGGTGTACCCAACCACAGGTCACAGGACCACACTGCAAGTGCACTGCTAGAGGGACCTAGGGCACCATCCCACCTTAGGGGCTGGGGCTATACAGTGAATTGCATGTCAGAGGGCTCTGGGCCCTCACAGAAAGTTGTACACTAGAGGAACTCTGCACCCATCCCCATCAATCCCAAGAAATGGATAACTGAAGGACCAAAACCATGGAAGAAGGAGGTACAATAAGCTGAGACAATAAAGGTGTGAAAATCAAGGCAGACCAAGCCCCCAGAGCAAGCAAGTCCAGAACAATTGGACTGCAAGGGGTTTCAACCCCTTGAATCCCAAGCAGAGAGCCCAAAGCCAAAAAGAGACAGCAAACATGGGTAGAGAAAGAACAACCCCCAAAGGAAAGAAAAGGAGAACTCGCCATAAAAGGAACTAAATGAAATAGAGGCATGCAATATGTCAGAAAAATAATTCAGAATAACGATCATACAGTTCATAAACCTTATGGATGAGAAAATGAACAACTTATATAAGAATCAACAGGAAATAAAAATGATATAGCTACAATAATAATAATAAATAAATAAAAACAATGGAGGGTTTTAACAGTAGACTAGAAGAAGTAGAGGACCAAATTAGTGGTTAGAAGATAGGGCAGTAAATCACATCCAATCTGAACAATTGGAGAGAAAAAAAAATTAGAAAGTCATAGGAAGCTTTGGGATAACATGAAACGAAGTAACATACATATTATAGAGGTGCTAGAAGGACAAGAAGATGAGCAAGGATTATAAAATCTATTTGAAGAAATAATGACAGCAACTTCCCTGACTTGGGGAAAAAAATAAGTAATATAAGCAGAGTCCCAAAGATGAACTCAAGAAGACTCACACCAAGACATGTCATAATTACAATGGCAAACATAACAAAGAGAAACTTAAAGGCTGCAAGAGACAGATTTACCTACAAAAGATCTCCCATTAGATTATCAAATGATTTTCAACAGAAACACATGAGGTCAAATGGGAATGAAATGAAGTATATATTGTGATGCAAAGCAAGGGTCTGAATCCAAGAATACTCTATCCAGCAAGGCTATCAATCAAAATTGAAGGGAAATCAGTAGCTTCGCAAACAAACAAATAAAAAAATTAAAAAAAAGCCTAAAGGAGTTTATCACTACCAAGCCATCAATGCAAGAAATGCTAAAGGGACTATTGTAAAAAGAATAAAGGGAAGAAGGAACACAGGCATAAAGAATAAAAATAGCTACAAACAAGTACCTATTAATAATAAACTTAAACATAAATTAACTAAATGCATCAAAAGACATTGAATAGCTGAATGGATAAGAAAGCATGGCCCATATATCGGGTCTAGTAATACTTAATGTCGTTTTAAAACATTCTTTTAAAATCTTGCTTGGTGTTGACTTGTATTGACATAACCTTCAAACACGTGGTATCTACAGAACGTGTGAAGTGCAATTAACAAGTTTTGCTTGAAAAAGTTTGTGTTTGGTTTGGTTGTTGCAAAACTAGGGCTAAGAAGATGGCGGATGAAGAGCATATTCGGCACTGCATGTTTTACGAGTTCCAATTAGGAAGAAAAGCAAGTGAGGCTGCAAAAAACATCTGTAGTGCTCTTGGTCAAGATGCAGTTAGCGCCAGAAAATGCCAGCGTTGGTTTGAGAACTTTCGCGAGGGAAATTTTTCATTAGATGACAAGAGTGGTCGAGGCCCTGTGTCCAATTTTGATCAAGAAGCTCTTCAAGCTCTTTTGGT
Organism: Pipistrellus kuhlii; assembly: GCF_014108245.1. Classification (NCBI taxonomy): domain Eukaryota; kingdom Metazoa; phylum Chordata; class Mammalia; order Chiroptera; family Vespertilionidae; genus Pipistrellus; species Pipistrellus kuhlii. The sequence goes on from NW_023425460.1 coordinate 21,423,043, forward strand.
GCAAAATCCTCAAATTACCCAACAAGAGCTTGCGACACCTTTAAATTGTTCACAAAAAACAATTTCCAATCAATTGCGTGCACTTGGCAAAGTCCAAAAGTTTGGAAAATGGGTTCCTCATGAGTTGACCGACAACAACCGTAATCAAAGAGTCACAATTTGCAGTTCGCTCCTCTCTCGTCAAAACCGTTTGCCGTTTTTAGAGCAAATTGTTACCGGAGATGAACAATGGGTGCTGGATGTTAATTTGAAAAGGCGCCCTCAATGGTTGGACAAAAATGAGGCTCCGCAGCCCACGCCAAAACCTGACTTGCATGCAAAAAAAGTGATGTTGTGTGTTTGGTGGAATTTTAAAGGAATTCTTCATTATGAACTTTTACCATCTAACCAAACCATTACAAGTGTAGTGTATAGTGCCCAGTTGGAAAGGTTAGCCCAAGCTTTAAGAGAAAAAGAACCCGCGCTGATTAATCAGAAGGGCGTAATTCTTCACCACGATAACGCATGACCGCATACTGCAAGAATCACTGCTGAAAAACTGCGCCAGTTGGAATGGGAAGTTCTCCCTCAACCTGCACATTCTCCTGATATTGCCCCTTCCGATTACCATTTGTTTCGTTCTTTGCAAAACTTTCTTCTTGGAAAAAAAATTTAATAATGAAGAATGCCTCAAAAATGCATTGACCGAATTTTTTGCATCAAAATCACAAGAATTTTACAACAGAGGGATTAAAATGCTTCCTGAGCGTTGGGCACAAGTAGTAGAAAACAACGGCAACTATATTGTTGATTAAATTTTGTTGTATTGTTTAAATAAATTCGATTTAAAAAAGTATTAGAAAATGACATCAATTATTACTAGACCTAATATATGCATCTACAAGAGACCTACCTCAGAACAGGGGACTCACACAGACTAAAAGTGAAGGAATGGAAAAATATCTTTCAGGTGTTGGAAAACAAATCAGTTTCACTAAAACAAGATGTTGACAGGAAGCCAGGAAGGCTGGTCAACAACCTTAATTGCTCTAACCTTTACTTGAGATATTGTTAGCTGAAGCAGAATCTACCTTGTTTGTCCCATGTAAGTTTCTGTTATTTCCTGCCTAAGGGCTACATGTAAATTTCTGTTTATGTTGCCTAAGATGTTTTCCCCAAAGCCTCAATAAAAGGGGATGGCAGGGCCAGAGCAGGTAGTAATTCTCCCACTAGAGTTGGACTACTGCATGGCCCCCCATATAACCAAATTGAATTTCTTTAAGTCTCTTTTCATTTGTGTGCGGCCCTTCTCCAGAAGCTGAACCCTGAATTGGAACTCTTTCTACGTGGGCCGTGAAAGAGAGTTCTATATTCAGGCAAATTAAAACACACACACACACACACACACACACACAAAAATACAAAACAAAACAAAACAAAAAAAACCTGGGGTAGAAATACATATAGCTGACAAAATAGACCTCAAAGTGAAGGCCATAACTAGTGATAAGGAAGGCCACTTTATAATACAAAAGGGATCAATATAACAAGAGGATATAACTCTGGTAAACATGTATACACCAAATCTAGGATCACCCAAATACATAAAAAATAACTTCTGGGAAGATATCAAGGGAGAGATTGACAGTATACAATCATAACAGGGGACTTCAATACCCATTGACACACTGGATAAATCATTAAAAAAAAAAAATCAGCAAAGAAAAAACTATCCTAAATTACTCACTAGATCAGATGGACTTAATTTACATCTTCAGAATATTTTACCCCAAAGCTACAGAGTATACATTCTTCTCAAGTGCACATGAGACATTTTCAAAGATAGACCACATATTGGGACACAAGCAAAGTCTTTCCAAATTCAAGATTGAAATCATATCAAGCCACTTCTCAGATTACAATGGCATTTTAGAAATCAATTACAATAAAACAATAAAAAATGCAAACTATTGGACACTAAATAGCATATTATTAAACAATGATTCAGTTACCAAAGAGATCAGAGAAGAAATAAAAAACATCCTGGAAACAAGTGACAATGAAAACACAACAATCCAAAAATCTATGGGACACAATGAAAGCAATCCTGAGAAGGAATTAAATAGTATTACAGGCTTACCTCAAAAAATAAAAATAAAAATAAATAAATAAATAAATCAAGAAAAAGTGGTGATAAATTATCTAACTCTACAACTTAAAAAAATAGAACATAAAAGAAAAGCCTAGAGTGAACAGAAGGAAGGAAATAATAAAAATAAGAGCAGAAATAAATGACAAAGATAAAAAAAATAATACAAAAGATCAATGAAACCAAGAACTGATTCTTTGAGAGGATAAACAAAATAGATGAACCTCTAGCCAGGCTCACTAAGAAGCAAAGAGAGGGGACCTAAATACAATCAGAATAGAAAGAGATGAAATTGTACACACAAAAATAAAAAAGATTGTAAAAGATACTATGAACAACTCTATTCCAACAAACTGGTCAACCTAGAAGAAATAGATATATTCCTTTAAAAATACCACCTTCCAAAATTCAATCGGGAAGAATCTAAAAATCTGAAAAGGTGATAACTATGGAGGAAATTGAAGTAATAACCAAAAAACTTCCAGCAAACAAAACCCTGGGCCAGATGGCTTCACAGGAGAGTGTTACCAAACATTCATAAAAGAACTAAAACCTATCTTTCTCAGACTATTCCAGAAAATTTAAGAGGAAGGTACACTTCCAAAGCTCTTTCTGTGAAGCCAGAATTCCCTGAATCCCAAAAACAGATAAAGACACTACAAAGAAAGAGATTTATAGGCCAATATCTCTGATGAACATAGATTGTTAAAATCCTCAACAGAATTTTAGCAAATAAGATCTGGCATTACATTAGATCATACACCATGACCAAATGGGGTTTATTTCAGGGATGCATGGATGGTACAATATCCAAAAACCAATAAATGTAATACATCACATAAACATAACCTATCTAATAAAAGAATATGCAAATTAACCACCATCCCACTATACCACAAGTCACACCCACCAGCCAATCAGAGCAAGTATGCAAATTAACCCCAACCAAGATGGCTGCAGTCACAGACAGCAGAAGGGAGGCTTGGGTTTCCCTTGCAATGGAAGAAGCCAAGCTTTCCATACACCCTAGCGCAGGCGTCTTCAAACTGCGGCCCGCAGAGGAGTCTGATCCGGCCCGCCAGGTTTTTTGGGCAGTGAGCGCAGCCGAGGTGTTACAGTAGGAATTAGTAGTTCATATAGTCCGGCCCTCCAGCTCTCTGAGGGACCGTGATCTGGCCCCCACTTTAAAAAGTTTGAGGACCCCTGCAGCGGGTCCAGGCATCCACTCAAGGGTACAAAGTTTCAATTATAGAAGGTAAATAAATTCAAACAGAAATGGCGGCAGCCATGGAGCTGGAAGAGCAAGAGGTTAGGGTTTCCCCCAGCAATGAAGCCAAGGTTTACACACACCCTGGCCAGCCTAGGCCTCCACTCCAAGCTACAAAGTTTCAATTATAGAATATACACAAGTCCCAACAGAAATGGCTGCTGCTGCCTCAGAGCCAGTATGAGGCTTAGCCCCGCTCCAGACTTCAGACTTCAAAGTTTCAATTGTAGAAAGTAAATAAATTCCAGATACCAGGGCCTCTGCTTGGGTCACCAGGGGGCATTGGCTGGCCGGCAAACCACCACAGGCCCCTTACCCAGGCTACCCCACACCCTAAAGGAACCCCCACTTTGATCTGGGACACTCTTCAGGGCAAACTAGCTGTCCCCCACCCATGTATCTGGCCTCTATCCTATCTAATAAAAGAGTAATGTGCAGATTGACCATCATTCCAACACATAAGATGGCTGCCCCCATGTGGTCAAAGATCCTGGCCCCTATGTGGACACGAGATGGCCACCACAAGATGGCCAGCAGGGGAAGGCAGTTGGGAGGGACCAGGAGTGCAAGGGAGGACAGTTGGAGATGATCAACCCTGCAGGGGAGGACAGTTAGGGGTGACCAGGCCAGCAGAGGAGAGAAGTTGGGGGCAAATAGGCTGTCATGGGAGTGGTTAGGAGGTGATCAGGCTGGCAGGCAGAAGCCGTTTGGGACAATCAGGAAGGTAGGCAGGCAGGTGAGTAGTTGGGAACCAACAGTACTGGATTGTCAGAGGAATGTCTGACTGCCCGTTTAAGCCCGATCCCACCAGGATCTGCCCACCAGGATTGGGTCTAAACAGGCAGTCAGGCATCCCTAGAGGGGTCCCAGATTGGAGAGGATGCAGGCTGGGCTGAGGGCTGAGGGACACACCCTCCCCCAGGCATGAATTTTGTGTTCTGGGCCTCTAGTTGAGATTAAAAATCATAAAATCATATCAATTGGTGTGGGAAGGCATTTGACAAAATACAGCAACTTTTCTTGATAAAAACTCTCAGCAAAGTGGGAGTAGAGGGATCACACCTAACAAAATCAGAACAGGAACAAGACAGGGATTAATGCCCCTTTTACCACTCCTGTTTGACATAGTACTGAAGTGCTTGCCATAGTCATCAGACAAAAAGAAGAAATAAAAGGCATCCAAATTGGAAAAGAAGTAAAACTGTCTCTATTTACAGATGACATGATATTGTGCATTGGAAACCTTAAAGACTGCATAAAAAAATACTAGACTTAATAAATAAATTTGGCAATGTAGCAGAATACAAAATTAACACCAGAAAATCTACAGCTTTTTTAGACACCGATAATGAATTCGCAGAAAGAGAAACTAAAACAATCCCACTTACCATTGCACCATAAAAATTAAGATACCTAGGAATAAACTTAACTAAGGAGGTAAAAGACCTGTACACAGAAAACTATGGGACATTAAAAAAAAGAGAGAGAGGAAGACAAATGTAAGAACATACCGTGTTCACTGAGTGGGAGAATGAACATCATTAAAATGTCCATATCACCCAAAGCAATTTATAGATTTAATTCAATCACCCTTAAAATACCAATAGCATATTTCACAGACCTAGAACAAATTCTTCAAAAAGTCATCTGGAATTAAAAAAGGCCCCAAATAGCTGCAGCAATCCTGAGAAAGAAGAACAAAGTTGGAGGGATCAGAATACCAGATGTCAAGCTATATTAGAGAGCCACTGTTCTCAAAACTGCCTGGTACTGGCTCTCTAACAGACATAGAAACCATTGTAACAGAACAGAGAACTCAGAAATCAACCTGAGCCATTATGCTCAATTTAATATTTGACAAAGGAGGCAAGAGTATACAATGGAGTCAAGACAGTCTCTTTAATAAATGGTGTTGGAAAAATTGGACAAATACATGCAAAAAAATTAAACTAGACCACCAACTTACACCATACACAAAAATAATCTCAAAATGGCTAAAGGAATTAAATGTAAGATGGTAAACCATACAAATCTTAGAAGAATCCATAGGCAACAAAATATAAGACATATCTTTACTGATAGCTCCTAGGGCAATGGAAACAAAGGAGAAAATAAACAAATGGAAACACATCAAAATAAAAGCTTCTGCACAGCAAAAGAAACCATCAACAAAACAACAAGAAAGCCCACAGCATGGGAGAACTTATTTGCCAATGTTATATCCGATAAGGGTCTAATCTCCAAGATTTAGAGACCTCATACAACTTAACAAAAGGAAGATAAACAATTCAATCAAAATATGGGCAAAGGACTTAGATACTTCTTCAAAAGTGGACATACAGAAGGCCAAGAAAGATATGAAAACATACTCCAAGTTACTAACCATTGGAGACATGCAAATCAAAACGACAATGAGGTACCATCTCACATCTGCCAGAATACCTATCATCAATAAGTCAACAAAGGACAAGTACTGAAGAGGATGTGGAGAAAAAGAAACCCTCATGCTCTAGTGGTGGGAATGCAGACTGGTGCAGTCACTGTGAAAAATGGTATGGAGTTTCCTCAAAAAAAAAAAAAACCAAACTAAAAATGGAACTCCCATTTGACCCAGTGATCCCACTTTTAGGAATATATCTCAAGAAACTTGAAACACCCCTCAGAGAGGATATATGCACCCCTATGTTCATAGCAGCACAATGTACAATAGCTAAGATTTTGAGTCAGCCTAAGTGCCCATCAGCAGATGAGTGGATTAAAAACCTGTGATACATCTACACTATGGAATAGTATGCTGCTGTAAAAAAAAAAGAAGGGAAAGAACTCTTAAAGGCAGACCCAGCTTATTGCTGCCTTGAAGAAGCACAGACAGAGGAATCTTAAAGTACTCCTTCCAGCACTTGCTTTGCTATAAATGCAGGCAGCCTGGACACTGGAAAAAAGGACTGCCCTAGAAGGGTGCTGCCTTGAAAACCATGTCCCTTTGGCAAAGGGACTGGCCACTGGGAGGACTGTCCCAAGGCCAGAGGGGCCGTGGCCCAGAACTGGCTCACACCGTGGCCTTCAACTGAAGGGCCGGCAAGCTCCAGTCGGCTCCCACTAAGAACATCATTGGGGGGACAGAGCGAAGGGTAACCCTTGAAGTGGCAGGAAGGCCTGTTAACTTTCTTTTAGACAGGGAGCCGCCTTCTCGTGCTAACTTTGTACTGAGGAGCTCTCTCCTGTCAGTAGCATCGTACAAGGGGTGGATGCAACAGCCAAGACAAGGTACTTTACACCACCTTTAACTTGCCTGTGGGGAGCAATGACTTTTGTACATACACCAATTCCCAGTTATGACAGTGTCCCACCCCATTGTTAGGGAGAGATATTCTACACAAGTCAAAAGCTTTGTGATTTTTCAACAGACACCAAAGTCCTATTCCAAGTATGACTTTACTTGTAAAAAGAGGGGTAACTGAAATAGATATAGATATATACCAGGAACTTAGCCCCCAGTCTGGGCCATGGGAACTCCAGGACGAGCCCATAAAGCAAAACCAGCAATGATCAAGTTAAAGGACTCAAATGTCCAAATAAACAATAATATCTTCTAAATCTAGAAGCAAGGGAAGGCATAGAAAAGATTATTAAAACATTTCTTGGTCACCGTCTGCTGTTTTCTTATAATTCCCCCTGTAAACAGCCCTATCTTACCCATCAGAAAAAAAGGATAAAACATATAGATTAGTACAAGATCAATGAGGCTGTAATTCCTATACAACCTATTGCACCAAATCCATATACAATTTTAGGGGAACTCACCCTCAAACTTAATGGTTTTCAGTATTAGACTTAAAAAATCTTTTTTTTTTTTTCTTAATAAACCATTGGACCTAAACTGTCCTTTCCTATTTGCCTTTGAGTGGGTAGTCTCACACAGTGATGACCTGTGAAACAGAGTGCTAGGTTTTCAGGGGCACAAAGCTGGATTAGATCGCATGGCTACACTCAGAGAATGCAACACGCTACCGCCAGGAAATGAACCCAGCCAAGTGAGTAGTTCTGGTTTTAGTTAAGATGAAAAAAGGACACAACACCTTTTCTGTGTAACTATTCAAGAATTCTGAAAAAGTATAAAGAAATAAAAACAAAAAAGAAAACCAATATGGCCATTGTTTTATTTTGTTTTCTCCCATATAGCTAGTCTTAGACTCAGGTTAGTCTTAATTCCAGAACTTCTCACAGATGTAACCAAGAGAAACTCTTTGTCACTAAGATACCTCTATATCTCAGTTGTAAGTCATAGGTCACCTCAAAGACGCCCAACTCCCTGAATACAAGGACCATAAAAGGTCCAATGTTATCTGTATGAACAGGAGGGACACTAACAAAGACAGTGCTCTGGGAAGGTGCTTCCCTTAAGGGCCATGCCCCCTCTGTCAAAAGTTTGGCCACAGGAACAGGGACTGTCTTGGGGGACTAGATGAGTCCCCGGACCAGAACCTAATGACGGCCTTGAACTGTCGGGGCCCAGGGCTCTAACTGGCCCACACTAAGAGCATCACCTATGAGGGATGGAGTCAAGGGCGTTCCTTGACATGACAGGTAAGCTTATTGCACAGGGAACTGCTTGCTCTACTCAGACTCACTCACCAGGACCTTTTTCTTTCCCCCTCCTCAAAAAACTATTTGATCACCGGGGGGAATGGGCATCCTCAGTGCTATATTTTCACTCTACCCCTCAGCTACAGCCTTGGGAACCTCACTTTTAGTCATGTCCTTTCATAGATCCAAGGTGCCCCATTCCCTTATTTGGGCACCTTGCCCTGACTAAATGTGGGTGGAGCACTCTTTCCCTTGCAAAAGGAAAACAAAAAGAGAGAGAAGGTACTTCTAAACTAAAGCCTCTAGCGCCCAAGGCAAATGTTTTAAAAAGAAACAAACTAAGAGGGACTAGGAAAGATACAAAAGGTTTGTATAAGTCACAGAAAGTTCATGTAAGTCACAGAAGGTCGGTACAAGTTAAAAAAGAATAAGTGAAAAGGCCAAAATGCACTGAAACCGGTTTGGCTCAGTGGTAGAGCGTTGGTCTGGGGACTGAAAGGTCCCAGGTTCGATTCCGGTCAAGGGCATGTAAGTTGGTTGTGGGCACATCCCCGGTGGGGGTGGGAGGAGGGGTGCAGGAGGCAGCTGGTCAATGTTTCTCTCTCATCAACGTTTCTAGCTCTCTCTCTCCCTTTCTCTCTGTAAAAAAATTAATAAAATATATTTTAAAAAAAAAGAAAGAAAGAAAAGAAAAGGCCAAAATGCTATTTTTTTTTCAAAACCAATTGTTATTTTGCCAAAAAAGACCTGGGTATTATGGCCCTTTAAGAGGAAAAACTTGGTTTTCTGAGGACTTTAACAAATTCACACAGAGTTTTAGTCACTTGGCATTGACTTATAACCTAGAGTATTTGCAATTTGTTCTCTTCTACTACTACACTATACATGATCAACACATAATAGAAGTTACAAGGATTTATGCTAATAAAATAAGTGGTCATCACAGTCAACATCACATATACAGACAGGGGAAGTACAATCTCAAATCAAAAGCCTAATAAATATATCAAACTAAAACAAATAAAGGACAAAAGAAAAGCAACCAACTGCTGGACCCAATAGCTAAGAAAAAGGAACTCTAGCCCAGTTATACCAATACCCCCTAAGTCACATGTGTCAAACACAAGGCCCGCGGGCCAAATCCGTCCCGCCAGGACTTGCAATGTGGCCCGCAACGCGCTGTCATCACTGCACTCCGCTGCGTTTCCATCACAATGACAGTTTATGACTGTTCAGTAAACCATTCGGCCCGCGATTTAGGCTGGATTTTAGATTTTGGCCCCTTCTCTGATTGAGTTCGACACCCCTACCCTAAGTCCTAGGTGTCTACATTACCCATTAGTCTCATGAAAATAAAAACTACACCTTCAGGGAAAAGTTACAAGGTTTCTTCTCTCAAATTAAACTCGTTTCTTGTAAGTCCCCACAGGAACCTCAACCTGAGACCTACTCTTGTAAACCCATGAGGACCTCAAGCTCCTCTTCAAGAAACAAAAACCTATTACAGATAAATAATTGTCCACTAGCCTTGTCCAATTTGTCACTTCTAGGAAAGAACAACTCCACGTCAAGGTAATGATGCTTCAGGGATTTTAGCCCATCCCCACTTTAGAAGAATCAACTAAAGGCCTCTGTTATCTTTTGAAATTTCATTCCCTTGTCTCCTCTAGATCAGACAGGAAAAGGCTTCTATACCCAAACACAGGCAGGATCTACACCCCTTAACAGCATGGAGCAATTATGGAATACGGACCTTCCTCCCTCATCAACCCTGAAACATTTTAGGGATAGAAGTCTCTGAGGGGGAAATATTATAGGATTCCAGGCAGAAGGAATAGGGAAACAGACAGGAAAGTTAAAACAAGGCCAAATAGTTTGGGCAGTTTGCAGCCAGCTTATAACATTATCTTCCTCAGCCAAGGACACTAGAGCCAATGGCAAAAAAACAAACAAACAGACAAAAAACAACCTCCCTCATGAGAGAATGCAGAAAGGGAAGAGGGAAGGAGAAAAGAAAAGAGGGCCATTTTACTCCCTAAGCAGGGAAGTCGACAATCTCGGGGTTTGGCAAGATAAAGTTGCCAGGTGCTTCTTGTGAATTCTGGGAAGGCCACAACAAAGGAAAATAATGGGAGGAGGGGGGCTTGAAAATGAATCTGTGCCAAAATAGTCAGCAGAGGAATTTTTGAGATGTATAGACCAGAGGGTATATAATGCCTCAGACCCCTACCCAACTTGGCTCTTCAGATTAGTTGAGAGCCTGTCTGTGCTTCTTAAGCCAGACGTATAGGTTTGCTTGCTTGCTTTGCTTTTTTAATAAAGGTGCATGCTTAAATTGCTTTAATACATTGGCTTTTCACAACACAGTCAAGGTCTCTCGTATAAATTCACTTATATGAGAAGGCAAGTCAGTGGCTGTCCAGTAACACCTCTCTGGTATCAATGAAAGGTGCCTGTTACAGTGGCATGAATTTAGCTCCTGGGAGTCCACTCTGAATCCCACAAACATGGAGGATGTGCAGATGTCCCCAAATGTTCTGCATCAGGATGTAGAAGGAACGAGAAGGTGCAGGTGTAACCTCAGTGGACCTTACTGTAGGTCAGTAGGCAGGGCTCTCTCATTACAAGGAGGAAGGGGGAGAAAACAAATGCTGCAGAGACTTCGGGGATATGTAATGCTGAGCTGAACCTGAGTCAGCAGGGATGCTCAGAGCATCTGGAGCAAGAAGCTAAGAAGAGGTCGTAAGTTTACTATCTGCAGACTTCAGCAGTTGTCAGCAGGCAGAACAGTGATTAGAGGACAAGGAAAGCAACACCAGCAGGCAGCAAGGACCCACAGAGCAGCGATACCTACACGTGCATCTAGGATTCTGTCCACATTTTCATGAAGCAAAGTGGGCAGATCTGTACTTTACCGAGGCGCTACCCGGGACTAGAAGAGGAGGTTGCTGAGCTGCTGAGCACTTACTAAAAAAGCAGACTGTTTAAACCAAAAAATATTGAGACATTTACTGGGAAGCATAAATCTTTCTTTTGAGCATCTGTGTAGTGGATTTGGCACACAAAAAAAGGGGAGAGGGGTTGGGGGAGCTATAAAAAATAACGACACTTTGCACATCCGTGCTATAGCAATTGTGCTATAAAAATCCATGCCATGAACAATAATCTTCATCACTCTGTTTGTTTCTGAAAAGTAGACTTAACTTTATAAAGATTAGCTTATTATCTTAAAATTCCTTATACATGTTTGAAGTTTCTAATTCCGTTTCTAGTTTCCTCTACAAGAGCCACAAAGTGCTTCAAAGTGCCACTTGAGAGGTACCATGCTGGGATCTACTTATTGAGAAATATGAATATCATGGTGTGTGTGTGTGTGTGTGTGTGTGTGAGAGAGAGAGAGAGAGAGAGAGAGAGAGAGAGAGAGAGAGAGAGAGAGTCTGAGAGACAGAGGAGAGAAAAAACAAAAACAAAAACTACAAAAATCAAAACAAAACAGGAAGAGGAAAAGAGGAGGAGGAGGAAGAGGAGAGGTTGGGAGGAAAACACTAGTGAACATGGTTGAGTTGCTTGTTACCCTGCTTAGCTGGCTTCCACTCCCCTGCCCATTTTTCTTAGTCTGATCTCTGAGTGCAGAAAGACACAAGTGGGAGCCAGAGGGCTTTTATAAAGAAAAGATGGAGGGGTGGGGTGGGCAAATGAGGGCAGCCAATGAGGCCAGGACACTCCAGGGGTGCTTGGTTCCTGCAGCTGAGGGAGTGATATTAATAGTAACAAAAACAAAGAATGTGTTCTATTTGGTGCTGTGGGTGCCCTCTCTGTATGCACTTCACAAGCCAGATTTGATTTACCCTGTTTCCCCGGAAATAAGACAGTGTCTTATATTAATTTTTTCTCCCAAAGTTGGGCTAGGTCTTATTTTCAGGGGATGTCTTATTTTTGGGGAAAAACGGTACTTCCCACAACAATTCTCAAGGTTTGGTATTTACCTCCATTTTTGAGATAAGACAGCTGGGGTTTGAAGATATAATGACTCTTGTCCCTGCAAATTCGGGATTTGAACTTGAGTTTGTCTGGCCCTAAAGCCCATGCCTGGAGGAAGATTCTACCAGATTTCCCCAGGGCAGGGCCCTGAAGGCTCTGGGTATGGGTTCCAGGAGCATCAGCTCTCCCTTCTGCTGGGTGGGGATGGAGCTGGTGAGGCTGCCAGGTCAGCTCTCCTGAGGGGGTGGCCTTAGCTTTGGGAGGTTGCCACTGTGAGGAAAAGGTGCCACATGCTAATCTGACTAACTTAGGGGAGGCCTGCAGGGTAGCCTTGCAAACACAGGAAACCTACAGTAACCACAAACCATGGTCTAAAATTAAAACTTTTTAAATAAAGAGCAGCTTATAGTGGGCGGCCAAGTCTTAGGCCAGTATCTTTCCTGACAAAGATCAATCTTTAACTGAGCCTGTCTTTTTTGCATCTAAAGCATACCAGTGGAACTGTCAGGGTAACTTGTAACTTCCCTTTTTCACACTCCTCAGGGCAAATGGTGCCAGGGCACAGGCCTGCAGATTCCCTCATTGTTATTGTTATCTGTTAATTGTTGACCATCCTGTACTCATCTATGGAAAAGAGGCCTGTGTCCATCATTTTACTTTTTATCCAATGCCAGAGGTTTCCCCCTTTTGCTTTCTCCTGCCTCCCTATTCTATCGCTAATGGAGTTCATGTAATTCACTTGTGCCTCCTCTTTTGATTGTAATGTATAAAACAAGGTGAAAAACCACCATTCTCTGACATTGAGATTCTGTCTCCTGGCAATTGTCAGCAGTTTGGCTCAAAATTTTAGGTCTGATCAATAATTGAATGGATAACCCACTGGCAAACTCATTAGTCAACAGAGACCAATATCAACTGTACAAGGATTGAAGTTTCTTTTGAGAGCCAATTTTTTTACACTTAAACTTCTTCTAATGCCACTTCTTCAAAATAGACTCCCCCAGGCCATGGTATTTTGTGGAAGAGCAACACTCAAGGGGTCAAAGAGCCACAGTTTGCTGACCACGGCCCTAACGCCTTCCCTGGGAACTGACCTTTAGGCCACTGGAAAATAAACATTCCATTTCACTTAGACCACATTCCCTTTCGCTGAGACCTCATTACACTTGCTAAGACCATTATCCTTCCCCTCCAGGCCTTCCTAGGATCCAGACCCGCCCAGAGAAGTCTCTGCCCAGAAAAAAGCACACTTGCCCTTTAAAATCTCTGAGGATCCCTGGGTGATGGCTCAGTCCATTGGGTGTCCAGATAATCTAATAAACGTGTAATCCAGGGGTCTTCAAACTTCTCTCATTATGAGAATCACCTGGTGGAGGTGTTAAAACACAGATTCCTGATAGCACTTCTTATAGTTGGGATCCGGGAATCTGTGTTTTAACACCTCCACCAGGTGATTCTCATAATGAGAGAAGTTTGAAGACCCCTGGTGTAATCCCTTACCACTTTGGCCTCGTGTGTTCCTCCTTCAGCGACCCTAACACAAGAAAACTCACAAAAATTCTTTACAGGTTTGGGTGTTTCTCAGGTTAACACCACCAATAGCACAGTCACACGGGTTCCCTGAGGTCATCTTTGCACCAGTCACTTCCTTCGCTGGGCAGGGAGTTGAGCACCTACCTCTTTGTGGTCCTGTGAGGTCCTGGAGCATGTCTGCCGTGACTGCACTTCCAGCACCCGGCACCGGGCAGACACTTCCGCTGTGGTTTGCATGAGAAGAACCAGCAGGAAGCATGTTTGCTGACGCCCAGCTCCCCTCCTGGACACAGAGGAAATGGGTCCTGGGTGATGGAACCCATTTCCACCTCTCACGACCTCTTCCGGGAGCAGTTGCCTGGGCTTCCCCACAGGGAGTAGCGGAGAGGGAACACTTGTCCAACTAGGGATCCTCTGCCATCCAGGGTTCAGGGGGATGGCAGGCAGAGAACAGAAAAGCTGCCTGGACAAGGGCAGTGCTCCTCCCAGAGGGAGTGTGGTGGGTCGTCAGTCCTAAGGGTTTTTAAGGGTGGAGGTTTTAGGGGCTGTCTCAGCAGTTGATTTTAATAGAATAGTCAGCAGCCCTCCAGGTGTGTCCCTTCAGGCTCTGGGTCGCCACGGGTTGATTGGTCAGCGCCAGGGCAGGTGGTCATTATCCAATGCAGCTGGTCCTCAGGTCAGCATCGCTGGTCTGGCTTTGCTGCTTTTCTGGGCCTGGAGCTGAAATACAATCGAGACCTAGATGTTATTTCTAGGGAGGAGAGGTCAGGGGTCCAAGCTGCTAGGGGAGGAAAGGGCCCACCCTACAATTGTCTGCTTTCCATCCTGGTGACCTTCAGTGCCTGGCCCATTGTCTCTGCTGTGCTCATGTCTGTCTAACTGCCTAGCACACAAATAGTAATCATTTGTTTGTAGGGATTTAATAGTTTTGTAGTTAGGTTTGGAAGACTTGTTTGTGTGGTTTGTTTCTTCATTTGCTATTTCTCTGTTCTTTGCCCTTTAAATTTTCTAAACTGGATCTTCTAGTCCAGATGGCAGAATAGCTAAATGTTGTGCTTGCCTCCTCTTATATTACATTTAAATTGCAACTAAATTATAGAACAACTACTCTTGAGAACCATTTGAACGTGAGATGAATAGAACTCCTATAACTAAGGATAGAAAGAAAAAGCCAGGTTGAGACTGGGATAAACATGTGAAACCAGCTGGTCTAGTGTCCACGTGTGATAGCTAAGAATCAGGAGAGGTAGTTCAGCTATGGAGATCTTCACTGAGAATGAGGCGGCTCACCCCACAATGGGCTCTCTAGCTTGATGGGGGGAGGGAGGAATATGAGAGGGGGTGATTCTCAACAACTGGTTGTGAAAATCAGCAGCTGACTCAGTCAGGGTGAGATGGAGGGCTGCTGCAGACCAGTCATCCTCTTAAAGGGCCCAGGCACAGACCCATTTGCTCACAAACACTTGCACTAAACTCCAGAGAAGGGGCAGATGTTTGTAAGCACCAGGAACATTGGGAGGAAATGAACTGTCTACCTTCAGGGCAGGTGGTAAGAGGCAGCTTTCTCTAGAACTGAAGTGCCCCCAGGCACCATTGCTCCTTGCTTGAGCCCTCCCCCAACACAGCCCGAAGGCACAGGTGGGCACCAAATCTGAATCTCCATTCACCTGACTAACAGGGCTCTGGCTCCACCCCAGTGATTCTCTGAGACCAGGGCCCCCCCAATAGATGAGTCCGGCTCTAACCAGTTTCTTTCAGAGGCTAATCCACACAAGCAGCAGTCTGGGCCCACATTTCAAGCTTTTTCTAAAAACATTTAAAAGCTCCACAAACTCTAAACAAGCCGAAGCATGTCTTGTGCCTCTTGCTAAAGCAGCCCCAAGCCAAGAATGAGTGGCAACAGACTTTGGTTCACAGCCTCCGAGCCACAACTACCCTTCACTTTGTGGCTTCTACCCAATGGCCCTGGTAAGGAACAGGCATGATAGCATTCAAACGAGGACATAATGCACATGATGACATTACTTCATTTAAAAGCTTCTTCTTGATTCAAATACTAGAGATAACATGTTGGACAGCACACACACACACACAATTTTTTTTTGCATTGGAAATCTTCAAAAATGCCATATATTCTGCTTATTTAATGGGCCATGCTATATCTCATTGAGGGGATCAGCAGAGAAGCTTTTTCAGAGAGAGCAGAAAATGTAAATACTGTTACTGTTGTCCTATTTAATGACCAAAAAAGACACTAATTATCCATTGGAAGTAGTGCCTAACTTAACTGAATATTTATTTATTCTAATAAATGCATTATAGTTTTTAACTTATCTTAACCATCATGCCAAGAGGTTGTATTAATGGGAAAAAAGAAGAGATCTTTGCTTTAAAGGTGCTCTGGTTAGTCACTCAAGATAAGTCATTATCAGGCAGAAGATAATCTTTAAATACCAGAGGACATGCTGAGAGAGAGAGAGAGAGAGAGAGAGAGAGAGAGAGAGAGAGAGAGAGAGAGAGAGAGAGAGAGAGAGAGAGAGAGAGAGAGAGAGAGAGAGAGAGAGAGATTGATGGGTTACTCCAACCAGGGGTCAAACCTGCAACCCAGGTATGTGCCCTGACCAGGAATCGAACCAGCAACCTTACAGCGCACAAAATGACACTCATCCAAGCGAGCCACATAGGCTTGGCTGCACTGTAAATTTGAAATAATTATCACACATATAATAAATTATTACCATTGTGGTACTTTGTCATTTTACCAGTGTCTTACACAGGGTATATCCCAGAGTAAGTTGTACTTCAATGTTCTTTTAAATAAAAATAATAGCCACTGCCATTAGTTGTTTCCTTAATATGTTTCAGGCACTGTCTCAGTTCCCTGCATGCAATCATCATCCTCTTAAATTAGTAGAGAGAACATGGCTTTTGTCATGCATCTGATCCAAGGGTCTGTCATGACTAGCCAGGTAACTTTGGCCAAATTACCTAACCACATGAAATGGAGATAATAATCTTTATGTTACAGATTGTGAGTAGTACATACGGTAATATATTAAAGCCCAAGTACAGTGCCTAGCACAGATGAGGCACATCTTTTTCATGTAACCTTGAAAAGATGGAGAATAAATTCTGTACGGAGAACTGGGAATCAGTGGCTACCTAAAGTAGCAAACACAGAGCATTATGCATACTGTTAGGGTTCAGGGGGTTGTTACCGGTATGGGTGGAAGGAAAAGCAACCTCAGAGAGATTGCTTCCGTGGGGTTGGCGGCTGCTGCTGCCGGACAACGGGAGGGCTGCTCAGTGCTGCCAGGCTTAAAGCAGCCAGGCCTCTGGGACTTGGTGACAGGGGCTCAGAACAAAATCACAGAGGACCACGTGGGGGACTCGGCACCAGAAAACGTTGGCAACGTTCATGATCCCATGAATAAACTTGTTTTATAAACCATGGAGGATTTCTGAAAACTAATCACTGAGGTGAGGAAAAGGGAAAGATGAAGTCAAAAGCCTTTTCTAACTTGACTTTGAAATTCAAGGGGTCTCCTAATATGATCTACTGCCTGAGTTTTGCTATATTTGTTTTTTGTGTTCTATTCTGTTTCCAGATAAATGACTTGATCTTACTTAGTTAGTCATCCCCTTGGAATCATATAATAAATCACTATCATTGTGATTCAAAATTTAAGTGTAAATGTTTCTGATGACCCCAGTAATCGCCTCCTCATAAAAAAATTTTATACAATTTATACTTGAAAAAATGTAACATTTTAAATATTTATTTGGTGTGACTAAGAGTCTTTTCTATAAAAACTTCTGCCTTTTTTCCCCCCTACCCACCTATTGTTTCATTTTCAGGAACTGAAATTCTATTCATGTCCCCTTTCATATTTTTTAATCAAAGTACTTTTCACCTTCACCAATCACACTACAAAATCCACTCAACCTGAATAGCATGCTTATTTATCAGCTGGGATCCATCACTTAGGTGGTGTGGATAGAGAGCTTTATAAGTAAAGTACTAAAAATATTCTGGGTGCTTGATGAAATGCCAGCCTTTCTTGGCTGAGAACAATTCAATTGAACTTATACTTTATTAAAAATAAACAATTGACTTTTGAATGATTCATCTCTCACACAGAGAATCATACTAAACTCTGAGCTATATGCTGTGTTGTCGTGGAAAGAATAAGTTCAGAGTTGATGATGAACTCACTTGTAATAGGAAATACTACAGCTTTAAACCCTTCATATTTCCTTGAAAATATTCACAGAAGTATTTGGTGGGGAAAAGCTGGCCTCTAAAAAGTGGTACTTAAACAGCCTCGCTTATGTTGTCAGGATGGCTATTCAGGCGGCTTCCTGGATACTGCTTTGAATAAAATGCAAGGGTAAAATTTCTAGAAAATTCCTGAAGTAGGGTAGCTCCATTTCTTTCAACAAATTGTGAAGGTATTAAAAGGTACAGATTAGTAGTACAGAAGAGTCACGGGGATGTTAATTATAGTACAGGGAATCTATATTTATAAAAGGTTAGCCACTGGCCAACTGACAGATTGGCCAAATGACTGGCCGAGATGTATGACAGGAACTGATCACCAGGGGACGGACACTGAATGCAAGGAGCTGTGGAGGGACAGCAACTTTGCAGAGTGCCCTCTTGCACTCTGGGAATCCCTTGGGCAGTGGTCTGCAAACTCATTAGTCAACAGAGCCAAATATCAACAGTACAACGACTGAAATTTCTTTTGAGAGCCAAATTTTTAAAACTTAAACTTCTTCTAACACCACTTCTTCAAAATAGTGAAAACTAATGTTGAAAGAATATAAGTGTTTCACCCAGGCTGTGGTATTTTGTGGAAGAGCCACACTCAAAGGGCCAAAGAGCCGCATGTCGCTCTCGAGCCGCAGTTTGCTGACCATGGCCTTGGGGAATATCAGACTGCCAGTTTCGGACCAATCCCCCACAGGCCAGGCCGAGGGACTCCACTTGCTGGAGGAACCCGACTCACTGGCAGATGCCCTTTGAGCCCCGGTACCGCCCCAAGTGCAGCTAGCCAGGGAGGGACCGTGCTCCAAGGTATGTTCGTCCCATCTCACTCAGTCCCACCCCACCAGCTACCTACTAGTTAATTTCCTTCAATGTGCACGTATCTGTGCGTTCGGCCTCTAGTATAATCAATCATATTGTAATACCTATGTATGGTGCCAAGTGGATACTAGGCTTATCCGGGAGATCACTTCATAAGTTATATAAATATAATATCTAACACTATGCTATACACCTGAAACTAATATAATATTGAATGTGACTTGTAATTTAAAAATAAAAAATATTTACCTACAAATATCTATTATATTCCTTTATTCCATGATTCCCCTCTTCTGACAGCTACTCCCACTTATTCCCTTTCTACTCACGAGTTCTTTGCTCCCATAATTAAGAGTGTATTCAAAGAATGCTAGCATAGGATCTGTCTTTATTGGTTTGTTTTGTTACTCTTCAGTAAGTCTTCCTGGTTTCCCTGGTCCCTGCCTTTTTCTTCCTTTCTGATCCCCAATTTCTACTGCTTCAAAATTAATTGGGGTTGTGGATGTTCAGTAAGTTAAGTCACCAATTATAACATTAGTTTTCACTTTCTTTTAATATGATTTTATTTATTTTAGAGAGAGAAGGAGAGAGAGAGAACCGTCGATGCGAGAGAGGAACATTGACCAGTTGCCTCCTGGACACATCTGATTGGGATGGAACCTATAACCTGGGCATGTGCCCTGATTCAGAATCAAGCAGCTACCTTTCAGTGTATGGGAGGATGCTCAACCAACTGAACCACACCAGCCAGGAATGTAGCTATCACTTATTGAACAGATAACAAACTTCTAGCTACTGTACATTAAATTAGAGAATCTTTATGATAACTACAAAAAGACTATTTTTATTATTTCTATTTTACAAATGTGATTTAAAGGAGGAATGCAGGGTTACATTTTCTACTTAATAGTATGTATCTACTATGCAGGGAAGGGGATTTGGAAGCACCGTATTTTCCGGCGTATAAGACAACCCCCTAATTTTACAGTTAAAACATAGGTTTAGATCTATATTCGCTGTATAAGACTACCCCCCACTTCTGAGGCAACACCAGTTCTTTTTTTAATAGACCGCCTCTCTGACTCTGGCCAATCTGAGCAAGCTTTTTACTAGAACACAGTGTACATGTTCTGTAACCGAAGCTACACATGTTCTGTACCCGAAGCTACACTGTGTTCTAATAAAAAGCCTGCTCAGATTGGCCAGAGTCAGAGAGGCGGTCTATTAAAAAAAGAACTGGTGTTGCCTCGGAAGTGGGGGGTAGTCTTATACAGCGAATATAGGTCTAAACCTATGTTTTAACTGTAAAATTAGGGGGTTGTCTTATACGCCGGAAAATATGGTTCATCTTTTCACACACTGTCAAGCAGGATTGTGGCAATCGACATACAGAGTTCAGATGAAACAGTTTTGCAAATTGTTCTGCGACAGCTGGGATTCACAGTTTTAGATTATGCATTCACACATAAACTGTCTAGAATAAAAGCCAGGGAAGGGAAAACAGTAACTATTAGCCCCTTTAACAAAGCTTAGAGTTTATATGTCTCTTGTTGACTGAATGGCAAGAGACACTGGATAGTTTTAGTTTCAAGCTGGATCGTGAGGCTAACATCAGAAGACAATCAAGTCGAAACCGGTTTGGCTCAATGGATAGAGCATCCGCCCGCGGACTAAAAGGTTCCGGGTTTGATTCCGGTCAAGGGCATGCACCTTGGTTGCAGCCACATCCCCAGTGGGGCATGTGCAGGAGGCAGCTGATTGATGTTTCTAACTCTCTATCCCTCTCTCTTTCTGTGAAAAATCAATAAAATATATTTTTTTAAAAAGAAGCCAATCAAAGGCTCTTAATAATTATTGGTTTATTATACACAAGATTTTTCATTAGCAATGACAATTTTAAAAATACAATCATTATAAGTTCCTACTTTTTCTTTACTTCAGGAATGTCTTTAGCTATCTACGGTTATAGTGAGACAAGATAGCAAACACAACTTTATCATCTCTGCAGCTGGGGGCATCTAAGTTGAGTATTTTTTTTTTCATTTACAGTAGATACTTCCCCATTAATCCCCTGTAGGCCACCCAGACACATTTTCCTACTCTATGTCACAGGGAAGTTGGACGATATTTCCTGGAGATTGTTATTTTCCCTCCTTCCCAATGTTATGCAAGCTTCATTCCTCCCACTCTCCCTTCATCTGCATTTTTATTGTAAGCTGTTATTTCACAAGGACATAAAAATAAATGGGAGGTTTGATGAGTGTGCTTGCTAGCATTTCTATCTTACAGGAAAGTGCCTTTTTTCCTCCCTCCTACTAGTTCCTCAAAGTGTCACCTTTGCTGGGAAGCTTTCTTTGAATCAAAGAAACTGAGACTTGTACTTTCTTATGTGTCAATCAGACTCTGTATTGTCTTATTTTATAATTATTCATTTATGTATTTTATCCTGCCAACGAACTGAGAGCTATTTCAGGGACTGAATCATGTCACATTCACCTTGCATATATAATGGGATCGGAAAATATTTCGCAAAATAAATGACCTAATGAGAAAGTCGATGCAAATTTAGGATAGTGTTGAGACAGAAACTTTTGTATTCTTCATATAACATTTCTAGTCACTTGCAAAGAGTGTTTATGATTCCACTATATACAATAATTTGTAGGTGAAATAAAATCATATAAACTTCTCCATTTAAGATGTGATTTTTAAATATATTTCACTTAGAAGAGAGACTATTTCTAAAACATCTGAACAAGAAACATGCTCCCACAACTTATACACATTTTATATTTTTAATAAAAACTGTGTGAGTGGAGTTATTCAATGTGCAATGGAAGTGAAAGTCTGTCCTCCAATATTAAATGCCAATCTGGTGGCACAAGATAAAGTACTAAGCACTCAGCAAATGATGTGAAGTTGAGAGATGAAACCAGTTTATGCTTGTATGCTTTCCCTGTGGCCCATTTCTACAGGATTTCATGTTTCCTCTTACATTCCATTTAAGAGGATTGGAGAGGGTTTAGCATAGCAAGAAGAACCTGAGACTTCTATTTTCCCCTTGGAGAAAAAAAAAATTGCATGAACTAAAACTAGGATAGTCAGCAAACCCCATAGTTAGTCAAGATCAAACCAATTTAAAGGATCTGAGGAAAGAAGTGTCCTTTTATTTCTCAAAAGATTTTCTATGCCTGAAGATTTTTATATCTATGGCTGTATAATTCCAAACCCCATTTGGGTTATCTGCTATTCATGTTAGATTTGAGCATGGGTGATGTAAGCTAGAGCTTCCAGGAACTCAGCACTCATATTGTAATCAAATTATTATAATATCCTTCTAATGTCTGATAGTATGGTAGGAATTTCAATAAGGGAAATAGAATAGGAGATGAAGTATAAAAACACGCCAGCTGAGTACATAAGTGAGTTTTACTGTGGTAAAATAGAGAAAATATGCCCCCCTCCCAGCCCCCAATGGAAGAGAAGACAGAGGAGTTGGTGGAATGCCAAAAACCAGTTTTGATTAATCTGGTTATAGACACTGAGATATGATGGTAAATAAGCCAATTATTAAAGGCAACATTCAGAGTTTCTCAAATAATGGTCACAAAACTATCTCTCCCTGAAAAATTGATTCATACATAACCTCAGAATCTGTGAGCTATCTTACTGACACCAAAGCAAATAGGATGCAGAATTTGTCCTTAAGTGAAAAAAAAACCTATCAACATTTACAATAATATTGATGCAGTTTGGTTTTTGAATTGTGACTGTTTTCCTTTATTTTATTATATTTGTACCCAATTCTAATAATCACACAAAATGAATTAAACACATTCTAATGAAAGTGCAGATTCTGTTGATTAAAGAGATCCAGCATACAGAGATTTAAGGTTATGTAATTACCGTAATAAATATGATTAAATAATATTGGCATCACTAGTATAATTTAATTCAAATTTTTACAAAAAATGTAAATACTTAATAGCTCCAATTCCCATTACCAACTTCATTAGATGAAATTCCATTCTGGAGAACAAATATCTTCAAATTTGCATCCCAGCAAGAATAACTCTAAATATGTTTAAGAGACAAATCCCTTTCACAAGAGGTAAATAGCAGGCTTCATGCTGGTGAATGATTATCTTAATTTGTTATGATACCCAACTGTTAAATTTAAGAAAATGATGAGATTATAGCTCACTTTTGAAGGGTCTAGGGAAAAGCATCACAGTTATTGTTAAAATACACCATCCATTGTAGTCAAAAAGTACACTGATGCCAGATTTTTGTTGATAAAACAAACTGGCAGCTTATTATATTCGGGTGAACATTTTTCACTTCAGGAACTTCTTAACCATTCTGACATGGGAAAGCTGAAGAAAAATAGAACCAGCCCTAGCTTGTTTGGCTCAGTGGATAGAGCATTGGACTGTGGACTGAAGAAGAGTCACATGGTAGCGTCAGGTAAAGGGTACATGCTCAGGTTGCGGGCTCAATCCCCAGTCAGGGGCGTGCAGGAGGTAGCTGATAAGTGATTCTTTTTCATCATTGATCCTTCTATCTCTCCCTTCTTCTCTGAAATCAATAAAAATAAAGTATATTAAAAATAGAACTAGAATGAATTATTCTAAATTAAATTAAAATTGTATTCTTCAAATGCAGTTTTAGTTAACATAAATGATTCAGTTAACATACATATATACCTACATATAGATGTGTAATCACGTATGTTTATATCTGTATGCATATACAACATGTAACATGCCTTACTCTGTATTTTTTTCCTGTTTCCCTCTTCTTGCAGAGTTTAAGCAGTTTTATTGGACTTATTTTCACTATCTGCCAATTTCATAATGTTTAAGTTCTAGTATAAACATCATTTCCTCTGTCAAAAGTTTTACACTAACTTTATCTTGTTATTATTCTTCTTCCATTCAGCCATTGTCAAGTATATTATTGAATAATATGTGCTAGGCACTGGGAAGTGGATATACACCAATAGATAAGATAGTATATTTTCTAACAAATCTTATATTCCATAGAGAATATGGCAATACAAAGTAATAGCCAACATGCTCAGAAAACCAATTATTCTCTGGCAATGTAGTAACAGATAGTTAGTAAAATGTAAGTGACACAGACTGTAGCGTGGAAACCCTGGGAATATTTTTAATGCTTCTCTGAAATGTCATTGAACAGCTGTGAAGACATAGTCCATGTGAATAGTTACCACATTCACTAGCAGCCTGTGATCTTCTCTTGGTGATTAATTTTGCATCTTCATATTCACTCAGCTTAGAGTCAGGCATTTAGGAGGGGGCTAAAGAACTTATGGTTGTTGAATTAAATCAAAACAGAATGGTATCTTCTAGTGGGGAGGTATATATAGTTATGTACGCCAAAGAGTATAAATAAGAGCATTAGTGCTGATGGAAAAAAATGAAAGTGGTAAATAACTGGGAGAGGAACTTTAGCAGTCTCATAAAAAGGGAGGATTTTCATCTGAGTCCAAAATAAAACATTAGGTTGAAAATGGGTGTGTTTGGAAGATAGGCCCTATAGATGTAAGATATTATTGTGCATAAGACAAAAATAAATATTATATTTAAAAATAATTTAAATGTAATACTAATTAATAATTTGGCAAGCATAGTGATAGAAAATTAGAATGTATCCTGAGTTGATGTTTCACACCGATGGTACAAAATTGATACACTTTTCTGATGGTGAAACACAAAAGGGAAATTGTCACTAAAATCCAAATTATTATAGTTATAAGATAAAATTTAAAAAAGCATTTTAACAACAGTAAGGTATGGAGAAGGTACCTCAATGTTCAACTTACTATTAAGTATTCAAGAGCTAACACTGAGCACTTATGCACAAATAGAGGTCAATACAAAAACATCTTATAAAAACAAACAAACAAAAAAAACTACCTACAGCCCTAACTGGTTTTGCTCAGTGGGTAGTGTGTTGCCTGCAGATTGAATAGTCCCAGGTTTGATTCCAGACAAGGGCATGTACCTTGGTTGCAGGCACATCCCCAGTGGGAGGCTTGCAAGAGGCAGCTGATCGATGTTTCTCTCTCATTGATGCTTCTAGCTCTTTATCCTTCTCCCTTCTCTGTAAGAAATCAATAAAATATATATAAAAAAAAAAAGACCTACCTGGGCATAAATTCACTGTAATATGTTTAAATTCTGCTCTTTTCTTAATTCTTTTAAAAAATATATTTTTATTGATTTTAGAGATAGAGAAAGTGAGGAGAGAGATAGAAACATAAATGGGAGAGAAACATAGATTGCCTGTTTTCTGTACACTCTCTACTGAGGATTGAGCACAAAATCCAGTAATGTGCCCTGACTAGGAATCAAACTCATGACCTCTAGGTGTATGGGAAAACACTCAACCAATTGAGCCATGCCAACCAGGCTGTTCTTTTTGTCATTAAGTATATTTCATCTTTTCCTAATAGCACATCTCCCCTGCTCCCCACACCCACCCTTTGGAAAACCATTTACTTCATATTCAAGTGGTCTAAGTGGTTATTTATTGGCTTAAGTTTGGCCAATTTATCTGGGGAATTGGAATCTTTAATCAATCTCTCTTTCTTTCTTTCCCCTCTCCCCTTTATCTTTTCCTTCCTATCTTTCTACTTGCTAATGGCAATTGTGAAAAAAAGAATTGGTGAGAATTCTGTGTTCAGTTTCAATATTTTCTTAAAATTATTCATGCCTGCAGTTAGCAACTCAGATGGTTAGATAAATTATTCATGTTTAATTTGTCAAGTGGCACATTTTTGCTTTTATTTTCTTTATAGTTACTATTTTTCATTTACTGCATTTTTGTTCTCAGAATGAAATTTTTTATGAAATTGAAAGTTGGTTCATAATTAAAAACTGCATCTCTGATAATTTTTCGTTAGCAAATGATACTTTCGCTGGTAACCTCATAAAGAAATAAGCCCGAGAGTATTTCCTAAAGCTTACATCCAATACATGCTTATACCCACCTGATTTAGTGGTACCGTTATCAAGACCTAATTGTCTACATCTCCATTGCCACATAGTTGAGAGGTTTTAGGAAAATCGAAAGTACAGTAACCAACCACCCAATTAACAAACCAAAAGATAAATTTATTTTTCCAATATATAAAACTTTAGGCAATGTATTAGGGTGTTCTGGGGAGTCCACCTTAATGCACCAAAATGCATTTGTGATAAATAGGAAGTTGCATTATAATTGGAACTGAAAGAGGGGGAAGATTTTTATTGTTTCCACGTGCACCTGAAAACAAGTTTCTTGGGGTAGCCTGGATCCCCTTAATTCAGGAGGCTCTTTAAATTGGTGTTGACCTCACAAAGAGAGGTTAGGACAGAAAATGATGGAGCTAATTTTGTTAGGGGCAAAAATAGAATGTTGGGGACTAGCTATGGTTATGGGAAACATTAATCATGCTCTCTTAACCTGATTGGCTTGTGTTGCTTAAAGAAAGGACATACTAACCTAGCTAGGCACTGTATGCCTCCAGGATCTGAGAATCAATCCTGGACCTGGGAGTCAGCTTTGGGATGTGGTCCATTCTCATTCAAGAACTGCCTATTATCATGGACGGATTAACCACTTTGTTGCCTAAACCAGTGTTTTTCAACCTTTTTTGGGCAAAGGCACACTTGTTTCATGAAAAAAATCACGAGGCACACCACCATTAGAAAATGTTAAAAAATTTAACTCTGTGCCTATATTGACTATAATAAAGTAATTCTCTTGAATAGGAATCAAATAAACACAAAGAAAGTATTTTATAATTACTTTATTATGAAATATTAAGTAAACAAAATAGTGAAAAATTATAAAATTCTTGTCTTGTCTGCACCTACGGCACACCAGGCAACATCTCGCGGCACACTAGTGTGCCGCGGAACAGTGGTTGAAAAACACTGGCCTAAACAACTGAGTTCCACTCCAGCCTGAATTGCCTACTTCCCCATGCCTATAATCCCTACTTCCCCTTGTTACTTTTGTCCTATCCCAGTGGTCCACAAACATGGCTCTCAAGCCCCATGCAGCTCTTTGGCCCCTTGAGTGTGGCTCTTCCACAAAATACCATGTGTGGGCGAGAAAATATAGTGCAATTGAAACTTCATGACCCATGCACAGAAGTTGGTTTTTGGCTCTCAAAAGAAATTTCAATCGCTGTACTGTTGATATTTGGCTCTGTTGACTAATAAGTTTGCTAACCACTGTTCTGTCCTATATAAGCAGCTGGTTTATAGGGCGGGGTTTACACCGCAGATTTTTGTGAATGATCTGCTGTCTCCCATACTGCCAACAGTATTGGAATAAATGCTCATATATCATTTCACCCTGTCTCTGCTTAATGGACTCAAGTAGTGACAGGCAGCCTGATCCATTATCTGGTTTCAATTTCTTGAAAGATTTCATTGAATCAGAGAGCAAGAAGCAGTGATTTAAGGAGAGGAGAACAAAGCAGAACACAAACTTGGGTTAGAGCCATCCCACTCTAGTTCTGACCTCTGGATGGGCATTGGATCAGCAAGCAACAGCACAGGCGGGAATACTGGTGCCTGAGAGGCCATCAACCACGTGGGTTACGTGAGACTGACGTGAGCAGTGCTGCCTTGGGGATTTTACAAGAAGGAAGTAAGCCAGAAGAGAAAACCAAAACCAGAAATAAGGAAGATACTGTATGATAATGAAGAACAACATACAGGAGGCGTGCCTGAGGAACTGTGCTCAATAACTGAGCTTTCGAGGGAGAGAATCCTGCTGAAGGGCTACAAGTTCCTGGCACCTCATTTGAATGTATGGGCCAATGAGGCTGAATATATTCCGGAAATAAAAAATTTGCCAGATGGTTTTTTATGGTTCCAAAGCAATTCAGAAAGTGCAAGTAGACACTGTTAAGACATTTAGCAACAACAGAGAATAAATACCCTTGTGGATTGTGGCATTATCAAATCCTATTTGCTGACTAATGAGGTGTTTGTTTGTTTTTTAATTTCTTTATTGATTAAGGTATTACATATGTGTCCTTGTCCCTCCATTAATCCCCCATCCCCTCCAACCCCCCCACTCATGCCCTTACCTGACTAATGAGGTTTCAGGAACAAAGCATGGTTACTTTTATCATATGGTGGCTGTAAATTGTGAACTGGAGAATCCTAATAGAAAATCCAGCACTGAATGATAATTATTCTTACTAAAATATCTATTTCTTGCAGCTTAAATAGAAATGGAGTCAGAATTTAAACAATATATTTATCTTAAGGAAAAAACAAACAAACATATATATGTATTCATACCAATTTGTGAGAGGGTGGAAGGAAACCACACATTTTCCTTTATATATTTTGTTTTGTTTTACTAATTGGTATGATATAGCAAGTCTGTTTCCGAAAACATATGCTAGAAAAGCCTCTAGTATCTTTGCCAAGATGTTTATAACAGCACTAACTTTATTGTCTCTCTTTTAAAAGAGAGACAGAGAGAAGAGGAAAGAAAAGCAAAGAAATAGAAAAAAAGAAAAGAAAATATACGGTTTCAATATCCACAAGTGGGAAAGGAAACATTGATTTCCTCTTTATATAACCATACTATGAATTACTAGAGAGAGATAGTAAAAAAGATGTGAAATATATAACTACTAACTTTTATGGTATCTGTAATTTGATTCCAAAGAAAATCACAGAAACATATTAATACCCTTTTATAAATGATAATAAAGAGAAACCACCTCTTTTCTATCTAGGCATTTTGAGCTCAGAGAAAGATGTAGAATATATAGCTCAAGCTAACATTTATTACACTGGCAAATGACAGAAAGAAATAGACTTGCTACACCAAATTTAAAACTTAATTAGTATTTCTTATTTCCTTAATGAATTGTTTGTCTCTTTTAAGATTCAGTGTTAATGATGTGTATTTTGTTAATAAGGATTCTTAATATTAAACAATGCAAGAAAGCTCAGGTGGAGTTAAAGAGACATTTATAAAAAATATTGGGTAGTTCACTGGATTATTGAGAGAACTGAAGACCCACATTTGAAAAAGAATATTTCTCTACATCATGATGTGAAATTATTGCTGGCAAGTGAAGTTTAGCTGCCATAGATTAAGAGAACCAACTGTTTTGTTTATTTTCCAAATTTTAATTACTGAGACTTTTAAATGGGTACTGCTTGTTAGGGTGGTTCCATTTTGCTCTATTTCCTTAAATGTACTTGCACTCTGTACAAATGTATTGTTTAAATAAAAGTGTAAGTTAATCCTCCTCCCTTCAAATAAGCTGAAATTTAATTGACATTTTACTGGGGAGAATTAATACCTTTGTATTCTTAAGTTTTCCACTTTCTTAATTATGCACATCTCTCCGTTTACTGAGATTATTTTTTCACACAATTATAGCATTTAAAAATTTATTTTATAATTATACTTGTTTAATTGGTTGAGTCTTTGTACTTTTAAGTTTTTGTTGCTGTTTCGACTTGTAAAACCCTTTCATTACATTTTCTGTTTGTGCATTTTGCAATGTTGAAATTTCCTAATAGTTCTAACAGGTTTTTGATCTTTTAGGATATTCTATATATATATACAAATATATAATAGTAATATCATCCTAAAATGACTATACCATTATATCCCCCTTTCCAAATGGTAATTTTTTTCCTTCTTTTTTCTTAATGTTTTGACCAGTTCTTAAGTAATATATTGAATAATAGCATAGATAATGGAAATCTTTGTTCTGCTCTTTCTCTTAAACTATTTCTAAATATGCTCTCCATCGACAATGTTACTTACTGTAGTCTTTTTAAATGAATCTTTGCATATTATGCAATTGTCTTAAATGTTTATTTATCTAAAAGTTTTATAGAAAAAAAAATAAAACTTTAGATAATATATTTTTTAATTTGTTACACTGATTCCAAAGTAAGTATGAAAATGTAGGCAGTGGCTTTCTTAATTTAATTCATTTATATTGTTTTACTTTTGTTTAGTTAAGTAAATTAGTATATTATACTAATAAATGCTCTACTGTAAAATCATTTTTACATTCTTGCGAGAAACACCCCTTGGTCATTACATGTGCATACATATCTATAATATATATATATATATATATAAACATATATATACACATGTGTGTGTGTGTGTGTGTGTGTATATACACACACACATATATATATATATATATATATATGTTTAAAGTACACAGTTAGAGTTGGTTAACTATGGTTTTATTTAGAAGTTTTGTCTCTATATTTAGAAATAAAAATAACCCGTGAATGTGTTTAAATTTCAGATACCGGACACAAGGGGTCCAAGGCCTCCTGCCACTATTTGAGCCAAATTAAGGAGAGACAGGATTGAATCACGTATGAGCATTTATTCCAATACTGCCGGCAGTGCGGGGAGAACAGTCAGTCACACTGGAAACTGCTCTGACTCCTTTCATTAGTTAGTTGATTATATACAAGTAAGGGAGAAAATCACTACATACAGCTGCAAGCTGCAAGTGTAACAGGGGAAGAAGAGAGGAGAGTAGCAGTCCGGCCTTCAGGAAATCAAAGTTCAAAAACAAGGTGGCTACTCTTCTGTGATGTTACAAACAGCTCAGTCCCGGTTCCTGGGACCACAGAATGATCAGCCTTCCTGAGCCAAACTCCTGGAGGGGGCCTGAGTCAGGCACAGCAAGCAAATCAAAGCATGCCCTGTGCTTGGTCTGTTCTCAAAATGTGTTTCTTTTCTGAATAATGGACCCATCAAGGCATCTTATCTTTTTACAGCCTTGTTTCATCCTTCGTTTCCCAGGGTCTGTAAGAAAACTTCTTATCTATAGTTAGTGAGGTGAATAATTATTAAACAACTGGGTCTCTATTCTTATTATGCACCCTCCCCTCCCATCATTTCTTCCTTTATCTATTGTACTTTGTTATCAACGCTATACTAACCTCAAGAAATACATAATGGGCATTTAAATATTATCAGATTTTTGCAGATTTTTTCCCCTCTCAATGATTTTAAGATTATGTCTTTACATATGTCTGCATGCTTTTCAAGTTAGGCCAAGAATGTTAAATTAAACTCAATAGGAAAGCTTGGTTCTTTATTTTATAGATAAAATGTAATTTTAACTTAGGACAGGAAATAGGAAGGTCTTTGATAAATGCAACATAGATTGTGGCAAAGATTGTGTCAGAAATTTTAGGCTACTTGTTCCAATGTTGTATATTTGAAATTTGCAAATCAGACCTACTGCAATAAATTCATTTCAGTATAAAGAATTCTTGAAAGGCACTTCATGTTGTTTAGCTGTGTCTGTTCCACTCCAGGCAAAAATTTAACTTCACCCTCATCTTGCAAACTTTCATCTATTACAGTGTCTAGATGTAACTATCACCATGAACTTCTTTTTTTAAAAAAATATATTTTATTGATTTTGTACAGAGAGGAAGGGAGAGAGATAGAGAGTTAGAAACATCGATGAGAGAGAGTCATCGACCAGCTGCCTCTTGCACACCCCCTACTGAGGATATGCCCGCAACCAAGGTACATGCCCTTGACCAGAATAGAACCCGGACCTTTCAGTCCCCAAGCCGACGCTCTATCCATTGAGCCAAACCGGTTTCGGCAACCACTATGAACTTCTGTAATACCGACTTTTTGTTAGCCAACTACAAAGACAGAAAGGTGGAAGTGAAAGGAATGAATCTGTTAATCACTGAGCATCAGGTGAGAGAAGAGCTGGATGGATTGTTTGCTGATATAAAAATAATTGGGTAGCCGAGACCGGTTTGGCTCAATGGATAGAGCGTCAGCTTGGGGACTGAAAGGTCCCAGGTTTGATTCTGGTCAAGGGCATGTACCTGGTTGTGGGCATATCCCCAGTAGGGGGTGTGCAGGAGGCAGCTGGTCGATGACTCTCATCAATGTTTCTAGCTCTCTATCTCTCTCTTTTCCTCTCTGTACAGAATCAATAAAATATATTTAAAAAAACAAAACAAAATAAAAAAACCAAAAACAATTGGGTAATTGAAAGGAAGCTTTTGGGTCTGCATTTCTAGAAATAGAAGCTAAGAATATAGTGTTCTTGCTTCTGATTATAGTAACTCTCCTCTTCCCCATATTGGCATCTTGGAACCATTTTGTTCTAACTATTTTGTCCACTAGTAACAAACTAGGATGGAGATAATCATGAAAGCCTCTTTACTGCTAGGCTCTGAAAAGGCAAAAATTATCAAACAAGCCTCACTTTAATCTGAGGTTTGTAACCATTTGAATACAATGGGTCTCCTCTCTCTCTCTCTCTCTCTCTCTCTCTCTCTCTCTCTCTCTCTCTCTCTCTTTCTTTCCCCCTCTCTCTCCTCCCATAGAACTACTTAATCTAATATTCAGAGAGGTTTTTGATTCAGGTTACACTGCTGAGATCAATGTTAGACAATGTTAAAGAAAGATATAAAAAATGGACAGCTGAAGGTTTTCAGCATTTGTAATTTTTATTGAACAAAAAAGAGAATCTCAAAGGTAATGATTCTCAAACTTTTATAATGGATCCCAACTATGTATGATAATTTTCTGGCATTCTAAAATAACCTCACAGGACTCCATGGGTTTAGAAAATGTCAAAGTAATGAGAATTTAAATAAGATGGCCTAGTTATTTGCAATTAAATTACACAACAGTTATAATTGTAAGACCCTAAGCTCAAGAATGCTATCAAGAAACTTTATGAATTATAGAAGATGAAAGAGGATAAAACACTACATAGGAGCAGAAACTGATTATTTCTTATCTTACTCTATTTGCTAGACACAGACAGCATATGCCCGTTACAGTATTTAATGATTAATGCTGAGCTGTCACAATCTCAGCTTCTACCTTTTCACAAAGCTGTTTATCTCATTATAAATCTAAACTCTAGTTCTACTGTGGGACTTAGGGTAAAAGAATCAGTCTTGTGTGTATTAATTGAAGCTTATGGTGAGAGATTTAGCCTGTAGAGTAAGTGATGTTGCAAGGAAAATATCTATTAGAAAAAGAGACCTTTTAGCTTTACAGCATACATTAGCACATCTTGGATGTTAACATGATTTAAGAGCAATGATATTTTAGTTTTTAGTTTTTTACATCAACATATTCGATTGAATATTCAAGGACTTATTTTTCCTTTCATGGAAAATCTAAATATGCCACAGGAAAAACAATATGGACTTTATATTCAAAGGGCCCTGGTTTTCTTACTCCATTTGTCTCTTTTGCATTTATTATTTTTATTCAGAATTTAAGAAGTATTTGTTGAGCATGCCCTGTGTACCAGGACTCAATGAGGCATTTGTCCTAACACATGGTTGCTAACCCTCTATGAAGAGCTTACAGAACTTCTCTGAGGCTCAGTCTCTTCCTCCTCTCTCTCTCTCTCTCTCTCTCTCTCTCTCTCTCTCTCTCTCTCTCTCTCTCTCTCTCTCCCTCTCTCTCTCTCTTGTAGTCCTCACCCGAGGATGTTTTTCCATTGATTTTTAGAGAGAGTGGAAAGGGAGAAGAGACAGAGAGAGTGAAACATTAATGTGAGAGAGACACATTGATTAGTTGTCTCTAGCAAGCGCCCAAACAAGGCCAGTGATCAAGCCCACAACCAAAGTACATACCCTTGATTGGAATTGAACCTGGGACCCTTCAGTCTGTAGGCCAATGCTCTATCTACTGAGCCAAATAGGCAAGGGCGCATTCCTTTTTTTTTTTTAAACAAACAAACAAACAAACAAACAAAACTTTTGATAATGTCCTAATCCATTCAGGCTGCTATAACAGAATACCATAGACTAGGTGGCTTATAAACAACCCCTTCTGGAGACAAAGTCCAAGTTCAAAGCGCCAGCAGATTCCTTGTCTGGTGAGA
This sequence comes from Pipistrellus kuhlii, assembly GCF_014108245.1. Lineage (NCBI taxonomy): Eukaryota > Metazoa > Chordata > Mammalia > Chiroptera > Vespertilionidae > Pipistrellus > Pipistrellus kuhlii. The sequence continues at coordinate 21,456,554 of NW_023425460.1, forward strand.
GCCTACTTCTTGGTGCATAGACTGCTGTCTTTTCCCTGTGTCCTCACTTGGCAGGAATGATGAGGGGTCTCTTTGGTTTGCTTTTATAAGAGCAATAATCCCATTCATGAGGACTACACACTCATAACCAAACATCTCCCAAATGCCATCCCATTAGGTATTAGAATTTCTTTCAATATATTAATTTTGGGAACACAAATATTTTTTCCACAGCAGATAATATCAGCTTTATAATACTTTGCAAAGAGAAAAATGGTGGCTACTAAATAGGTAATAGCTATTATACTTTACAATTTTACCTTTAAAACATTTCATTTACTACCTCCACAGTACTTGCTTCCAGTAATTTTATTAATGTTTTCCACTCTTCATAGACAAGGTTATTGAAAGTAGTTTTGGCTCCCAGTGTCTAATTGTTCATTTTCTACTCACTTTTTAAACCACAAACTCTCACTTCACTAAAAACAAAACAAAACAAAACAAACAAATACACAAAAATGATATTTTGTAATACCCATTTTGTAAAATTTAGTTTTTGTTTCCTAGTCCTAATACTCTCTGTGGTAAATGACATCCATTTATCCACTCAGTCCTTAAACAAATATTTATCTAGTGCAGTGGTCAGCAAACTGCAGCTCGAGAGCCACACGCAGCTCTTTGGCCCCTTGAGTATTTTGCAAAGGCCAACTTAGGAGTACCCTAATTAAGTTAATAACAATATACCTACCTATATAGTTTAAGTTTAAAAAATTTGGCTCTCAAAAGAAATTTCAATCGTTGTACTGTTGATATTTGGCTCTGTGGACTGATGAATTTGCAGACCACTGATCTAGTGGATGCTTGTCATTATTAAGCCAAGCCCTCGAGATACTCTGGTGATTACTTGGATATTGCACTGTTGTGCAACTTATCATGAGCCTGCTTCCTAGAACTCTTCTTTCTTTGGACCTTGGGAACTTCTACTTCCTCTGAATTCAATGTCTGTCTATATTTTTGGTATTTTTAAACCAAACTAAAAAAAAAAAACAAGAAAAAAAAAATAAACAGAGAAGTTAAGAAAGATTATTAGCATATAGCTAGATGACATTCCAAAATGAATACACTAATGCAGCCACACCCAGAAAAAAAAAGAGTATTACAATGATCTCAGAATTTATTCTTGTTCTGCTTGCCACTGCTACCGCTTTCCTCCCAAAGGACTACAATTATGACTTCTAATATGCTGTATTAATTTTGCCTCTTTTACATTTATATCAATGGGGCCATAGAGTACTGTATTTAATCCCTTGTATTTATAGGCAAAGGGGAAAGAAGAAGAATACTATAAATGTTTCCTCAGTTACCTGAGATGATATTTTCATCATTTTTTTCCCCTATCTTCTTGCCATCAACTCCCTCTCTATTATGAATTGATTGTATGGATAATCAAGTTATCTTTATTGGAATTCTATGGGGATTTTGTCTTTTAATATTATTTGACCTTTTGTATATAATGTTTTCTTTTCTGTTTTGCAAAAAGAGAACTAAAACCTTGGGATTATAAAAACTTGTTTAAAACATTGATTTCAGTGAATGGAAGGCAGCAGAGATAAACATAAATGATGAGAGAGAATCAATGATTGGCTGCCTCTTGCATGTCCCCTCCTGAAGATCTAGCCTACAACCCAACCTTGGCATGTGCTTGTCCTGGATTGGAGCAGTGACCTTCTATTTTGTGGGTCGATGCTTAACCATTGAACCACACCAGCCAGGCTAAAACATATTTTTTGTCCTTTTCTAAATAGAGAGGTTGAGGATGGGTTCAAGTTTTTCCTCTTTTTTATTTATTTATTTTTGTCAGATAGAAGAGAATTGTTCTTAATAAATAATTTTGTTTCTTACTTGTCTCATATTAATCTCATTTAGATAAACCTAAGTATGCATATTTTAATAAAAAAGAAATACAGATATATTTATTAACAATCTATAATGAATAATATCCTTGTCTATTGAGTAAACAGCAGAGGCAGATATATTGACTTTAGTATTCTTGAGTAATTAAGAACTTGATTTGTAACCTCAAAGTTAGAGATTTCTAATTAATAGGATATACAATGTACTTTTAAAAATTTGCAATCTATCAAAAGGTTTACATATTTCCCAGGAGGATTGAAATTCAAGCAGTAAAATTTAAACTCCTCCACCCCCAGAGAGACTTTTAAACAAATTCAAATACATAAAAGGGGAGGATTCTCTGAGGTTGAGTATCCTACAGCTCAGCTGGTTTTCATGACATCATTTTATCCTGGCCACTGACTTCGATCCATACCCCCACAATTTGTAAATAACTCTTTTGGATAACTAAGATAGTAGTGGCAATTTGGAAAGGAATCTGCACATTTTCATCACTTTTTCTGAAATATGTCTGCATTGCGTGATCTAGACACATTCACCAACAACTGAAGACTGTCAGAGAGTATCTACCTCAACTGAAAGCAATTCATCCCCTCCCTAGTCAGTAAAACTACAAACTTCTCTCACATAGTAGTTGGGAGAGGAAGACTGTGCTGAAAATGGATACTGGAACAGTGGACTCATTTAATGTCAGTGCTGGTAACAAACATTACTGGGCCATGTCCAAGCAGAGGGTGCAGAAATGGAGATTTAAAGAAGAGAGGAAAGAAACAGCACTGCCCTAGAATGAGACAAAAGAAGAAAGCAGTTGTGTGTGAAAGATAAAGTGTTTTTACAGTTTGACATAATAGGTTTATATCTGTCTCTGGGTGAGGCTCAAAGAGTAGTGTCCACCGTGGCCAAAACAAGTGCTAAGTCGTGGTCCTTATTCTGCTACTTGCAGTTCAAAAATCTCCTAGAGATACTCAGAACTACCTGTCTATATTATTTAGCCATGTATTTATCAATGGCCTAAATATCATATAAGTGTTTACAAAACTGGACTTGGATATGTGTCCAGTGGGGTGTAAAACTGCCTTAACTGAAGGAACCTCTGCCTGATGACTTCTGACACCAACATTCCTTGTGCATAACACACTGTTTCATAATCCAGAGACAAAGTATGTCTTTTGCAACTAAAATCCTAGGAAGGTCCTTGGCCTCTGATGCTTGATTGTCTTTTTTTTTTTTTTGCGTGCGTGTGTGTGTGTGTGTGTGTGTGTGTGTGTGTGTGTTTTAACATCCTTTACCTTTATCAAAATCTTACATGACTGTTTTCTGTGGAGTCTGTACATGGTTTTAATCATCTTAGCCTTCCTAAGCACAGCAGCTTCCTCGTTCTCAGGACCAGTTTTCGTGCCTGTCCTTGCCATCCATTTCCAAACAACACGTTCAGCCTTTTACAGAATTTGTATTGATTTCTATCATTGCAGCCAGAGACTTTACTAAAACAAAAACAATAAAAATGTGCTGTTGAGCAAGGTCATAGTATATGTTGCCCAGGAGAGTTGCAAGGATAAAAATCTTGCTGTTTACTCTCTGGGTGATTTTAAGATCTACAAAAGGCACCTGTAGGGGAAACGGAGCTGTGATCACGGCATTGGAAAGCAACTTGGTGCCAGGACTGCACAGGTAAAAGAAGTATAAATTAGAGTTGAGGGATGGACCACAGAGTCTTTGATCATAAGGCTGGAGATGGAAATATTGTTCAAGTTCACCTTAGCACAGATTCTTTTCTTTCCTTTAGATAGGACTCTGACCTTGCTGCTACTGAGCAGGATAGAAAAGGAAAAAAAAAAAAATCAGGAGATGCTGTTATGTGCAAATCATTGCATTACATGAAAGAGCACTATTGTTTATGGAAGATCTTCTTGGATGATAATGAAAGCTTTGAATGAGGAAAGCAGTGCAGAAGCAAGAGCTGTTTCCACAGCTGGCGAGGGGCTCCCTGGCCGAGACCGACAGCAGCAGAAATGTGACCCCCTGTATGGTCTCTTGGAACGTTATGCCTGTGTGTTTGCTCGCTGTGTCCATGTCTTTTCTGAAAATATTTTGTATTTTTGACAAGTTAAATAACATGCAGACAGCTTATTGGAATGCTTATGTGTGACTAGGAACTGATTTTAAATTCAGTTGCAATGGGACAAATACTCCAGGGAGAAGGATTTAAAGCCTTCTGTCTGATCAGACATGCTACCTCTTCTCTTCTCTTTCTACCTTTCTCTATGCCAGCCTTTATTCCCTGAACTGATACCGTAACAGTACGAGAGGGAACAGGAAAGCAAAAGCAAAAAGGAAGTTGCTTTAATCAAGGAAATATTTGTAAACCTGTGTGTATTTTTAAGTTTAAATATTTATGGGTTGAATTGAGATGTCTAAGAGATTGCTTTGGTAAAAATCAAGTGACATTTTGGTACAGACAATAACGGTTCTCAGCATGCTCTCCATGCCATCACTGTAATTCCTGCAGCTAGCTTGGCATCCAGCCCCGTTGTCTATCTCTATCAATGCACCTAGTGTTCTTGTAATCAGACAATAAATAGGGGTGGGCAAAAGTAGGTTTACAGTTGTTCCTATGTAAAAAGACATGCAGGGTATGATTATAATAATACTAGAGGCACAGGGGATTCCCTGAGCCCAGCCTGCACCCTCTCCCATTGGGGATATCCCTCTCACGACCTGGGACCGCTAGTTCCTAATTGCTCACCTGCCTACTTGCCTGATCGCCCCAACCTCTCTGCCTGCCTGCCTGATTGCCCCTAACTGCCTCTGCCTGCCTGCCTGATTGTCCTTAACCATCTCTGCCTGCCTGATCATCCTTAACTATTCCCCTGCCAGCCTGAGTTCCCCCAACTGCCCTCCCCTGCTGGCCTAATTGCCCCTAACTGCACTCTCCTTCTGGCCTGGTCACCCCCAATTGCCCTTTCCTGATGGCCTGATTGTCCCTAATCCCCTGCCAGCCTGATCTCACCCCAACTTCCCTACCCTGCCAGCCTGATCACCCCTAACTGCCTCTGCTTCAGCCCCCACTACCATGGCTTTGTCCGGAAGAAAGTTGGACATCTGGAAGATGGCCGGTTAACCCAGTCTAATTAGCATATTACCCTTTTATGATTATAGATAGATTATATAGGATAAGATTGCTTGGGGGTGGGGGAGGGGGGAAGCCGAAACTGGTTTGGCTAAGTAGATAGAGCGTCAGCCTGGGAACTGAAGGATCCCAGGTCAGGAGCACGTGCCTTGGTTGTGGGCACATCCCCGTGGGGTTTGTGCAGGAGGCAGCTGATCCATGTTTCTCTCTCATAGATGTTTCTAACTCTCTATCTCTCTCCCTTCCTCTCTGTAAAAAAAAAAAAAAAAAAAAAAAAAAAAAAATCAATAAAACATATTAAAAAATATGGATATTTAAAAATATCTCCTATTGGAGATATTTTTTAAAAAGAGGGGTGGGAAGCCTTTTTCAGCAGGAGGAGATGCTCTTTGCAGACAAAAATACATAACCCCTATATCTGGACTGATAGCCAGCCATATGCACTGTATTGCCAAACCCGTCATTAAAAAATTGAACCACTTTCTTATACCTTACTTACACCAAACAGCTGTTGTCCTTAAAACCCTTCCTCAGACCCCACCTTCGCAGTTCACCCAGGTTAGGTTCTGATTAGTTGGTTTCTATGCCAGGCAGCGTCAAAAGATCTGCCTCATAGGCAACCATTGGCTCCGCCCAGTTCACCCAGATTTTGGTTCTGATTGGCCAGTTTCTATGCCAGTCAGCATCTCCAGACCTATCTCCAGGCCTGATACTCAACCTCCAGTGCTGCTGCGGATCAGGCCCCTCCTCTCACTCTCTCTGGGCCTGATCTGCAGCTCCCACATCTGCCTCATCCCGCCCAATCCCCTCCGCCCTTGCCAGCCTTGCTGTAATAGGAGCCTATAGGCTGAGAGGGAGGGACTGAAAGGTGCTTTATGGACTTCCTGGTGACGGGTTGTTCATCTGGTTGTTTAGGTTGTGATGGCCCTAGGCTATTATTGATATAGATAAGAATAATCTCTGGCCCTGGCTGGGTGGTTAGTTGCAGCATCATCTGGTATATCAAAAAAGTGGTGGATTTGATTTCTGGTCAGGGCAGATACCTAAGTTTCAAGTTTCATCCCCAGCCTGGGCACATATGGGAGATAATGCATTGATCTTTCTCTCTCAGCAATAAGCATATCCTCAGGTGAAATTAAAAAAAAAAAAGAAAGAGAAAAGAATAAACTCTGTGTTTCACATGCTCACAGCTGTAAACCTACTTTTCCCCACCACTGTATGTAAAGCAGTTTGGCAGTGAGGTTCCCTCTGCTAGAAAACTTTTAGTGACATGTCCAGCTCTACCATACAAGCTTCTCACCCAAAGATTAACTGTTTGACTCTAGGAATCCTTTACTTTCAAATAGATCCTTGCCCATATATTGTTTTAGTAAAATTTATATCAATAATATACTTTAAACCACACACATTGCTCAGCATTATATCTGAATTACATTTTATAAAAATCTGCTTTTAATGAATAATGTTCAGACATATTCATACTATGAGAAGTTTTTGTTTTCATATAAAATATGAATAACTATGTGAAATAGTCTTCTGATCAAATGAAATATTTTATTTGCATTTTAGATTATATTTATTAAAAGTATAACTGGAATATGCCTCCCAGCTGATACTAGCCTTTATGTCAGTGGGTTTCAAATAGATTGTTATATGTAGTATGTTGACTATTTCCTCTTATGACTTATAGAAATAAACTTAGTTATATCATTTTTGCATCTGGGAAATCTTTTTTTTTTTTTTTAGTTCAGGAAGAAAAGTCACTCAAGTCAATAAATCTGAAATGAAAATAATACACAATGTCTTCTGGAATATTTATAATGTCTGATATCTAATGAATAATAAATGGTAATGGAAACATCTATTTGGAAATCCCTGAAAAATTTGGTAATGGAATACAAACCCTTGCTTCAATTCTTTTTTTTTAAATTTCTTTATTGATTAAGTTATTACATATGATTCCTCATCCTTGCATTAACCCCGCTACCCCCTTCACTCATACCCTCACCCCCTGGTGTCTGTGTCCATTGGTTAGGCTTATATTCATGCATACAAGTCCTTTGGTTGATCTTTCCTCCTTTCCCCCATCCTCCCCTATCTTCCCTATGAGGTTTGGCAGTCTGATCGATGCTTCTCTATCTCTGGATCTGTCTCTATTCATCAGTTTATTTTGTTCATTATATTCCACAAATGAGTGAGATCATGTGGTATTTATCTGTCTATCATTGGCTTATTTCACTTAACATAATGCTGTCCAGTTCCATCTATGCTGTTGCAAAAAAAACCTTTTTTACCGCAGTTTAGTATTCCATTGTGTAATCCACTCATCTGCTGATGAGCACTTCGGCTCTTTCCAAATCTTAGCTATGGTAAATTGTGCTGCGATGAACATAGGTGTGCATGTATCCTTTCTTATTGCTGCTTCTAACTTTCTATCACAAACTAACTTTCAGAACTTACAGCTTTTAAAAAAAAACTAAGTTACATGTGTATAAGTAAAGTCTGCCCCAAAAGTGATTGTATGAAGTATATAAAATCATATCAGTGAAAGTATTTGAATGTAACAAGAAAAATACTTCGCTCCAAATTTTCATATAACCCTTTCCCCTACTTTTTAAAATATTGTAATTAAATAATTAAATAGCTATTTGTATATTTTTCCTTACTTCTGAGAAGACTTTTGTAAGCTCTTTAGGTACCCTTGCAAGGTGCAGTGTGTCAGTGTGCAGACATATTCTTTTGAATTATTTGCCCTCCCATTTACTTTTTGAACCATGAACTATGTACCTAGAGAGATCTCATGACTCAAAGTCAGTAGTCATAGAACACCACATGGATTAGATCTGAAGGTCCTCAAAAGCTTTGTATTAAGAATATGTTTGTTTTTTTTTAAGTGTAAAATTCCACTTGTTATAAGCACTGTATAACTTTATATTAAGGCCAAGTTTACGGTCCTGGATATTAAATCTGGAACTGGCTTCATGTCTGTAAAGTTTCAGAAAGAGCTAGAGTTCAAAAATATCTTTCAAACTCTGTAAAAAAGGATTTCTTACCCTGTGAGGCAGCATGGAGAGACCTGGAGAGTATTATGTTAAGTGAAATAGCCAGTCAGAAAAGACAAGTATCACATGATTACACTCATATGTGGAATCTAATGAACAAAATTAACAGACCAACAAAATACTGTAGAACCAGAGACATAGAAGCATGCAACAGACGGATGTATTTCAGGGGTGGGGTGTGAGTAGGGGAGGGAGATTAACCAAAGAACTTATAAGCATATATGCATTACTCATAGTGAAGGCCTGGGGAGGGGTCACAAGCAGGGTGGAAGGGGCCAATGGGGGAAAACATTTGTAATATTTTCAACAATAAAGATGCATTAAAAAAAAGAGAGAAATTATGTGTGAGGCATCAGCAGGAATGTTGGAACAACAACTTCCAAAATATTGCTTCTCCATGAACACAATAAGAACGCTGTAAAAAATAAATAAATAAATAAATGTCACCATTAACCTCTTCTAAACTATAGAAACAACCCATTATTAATCAGAGAGATATTTCATTAAGAACACCATTGAATCTTGGTAAGAACTATAACTTGTCCTATTTCTAACCCCTGTCCTATCTCTGCAGTAAGTTGTAAACCAATGGTTCCTCTATCATGGTGAAAAACAGCAGCCTAGCAGCCATTTTAGGTGGCAGAAGAAGTTTGAAGTTCTCTGAAAGCTTCATTTTAAAAGAAATGTCATTATTTGACATTTCTGGAATTTCCAGAAATGGAACTGGAAGTTCCCTGGAAATCCTCTCCATATGGCTTGACTTATTTGAATTGATTCAAAGTTCAGTGAGTGCAAACAGCCTTTTCTATGAGGGTATGGTGGGAGGAGGGTGTGATATCATTAAATCCAATGTCCTATAATATGTATACTAATAAGATCCTAGGTGACCCTAGTCAACGCCCTCATATAATCACAAGATGGCTGCCCCCACATCATCATAAGATGTCTGCCACAAGATGGCAACCACAAGATGGCCAGCAGAGGAGGGCAGTTGGGGGCAATCAGGCAATATACATATTTTTATACTTAAATCATCCATTTTAATATAACAAGCTGTTTATATTATTTAGTTTTTAAAATATATTTTATTGATCTTTTTTACAGAGAGAAAGAGAGAGGATAGAGAGTTAGAAACATTGATGAGAGAGAAACATCGATCAGCTGCCTCCTGCACACCCCCCTACTGGGGATGTGCCCACAACCAAGGCACATGCCTTTGACCGGAATTGGACCCAGGACCTTTCAGTCCTCAGGCTGATGCTCTATCCACTGAGCCAAACTGGTTTCAGCTATATTATTTTTATATGTATTATCATAAAATGGAAGCCCCTTGATTTTTTCTTATGGCATTAGGCCTAAGGAGGCCCTTGTCCTTCAAATAGGAAAATTAACATGGACTACTTCTTGTCATTTACCTAGAGAATGAGAATTTTCAGTACTATGTTGAATAAGAGTGGTAAAAGCAAACATCTCTGTCTTGTTCCTGATCTTAAGGAAAATACTTTTAGTTTTTGCCATCGACCATGATGTTGACTGTAGGTTTGTCAAATGTGGCCTTTATTACATTGAGGTAGGTTTCCTCTATTCCTGCTTTGCTGAGAGTTTCTATGATAAATGGGTGCTGAATTTTATCAAATTTTTTTTCTGCATCTATTGATATGATCATGTGGTTTTTATCTTTCATTTTGTTTGTGTGGTGTATCAAGGTTATGGATTTGCAGATACTGTACCAACTTTGCATCCTTGGAATAAACTGCACTTGGTCATGGTGTATGAACTTTATATCGTATTGCTGGATCCAGTTTGCTAATATTTTGTTGAGGATTTTAGCATCTGTGTTCATCAGGGATATTGGCCTATAATTTCATTTCTTTTGAGTGTCTATATGTAATTTTGGAATTAGGATAATGCTGGTCTTCTTTTACATAGCTTTATTGGATTCTAATATAAGATCCTATATCACTTATTATTATAATAATTATTTAATTACAATACTTACACTTTATTTACCTTTATTCTTTGCATGTCCAATAGTCTGGCAAACACCATGAAAACTGTAATTTTTTAGTTCCAGGTAAACAATATGAACTTAACAGGTACTTATTGAATTAAAAATATAAGTGGATAATTGATAAATTGAAGGTACTATCATAAATTGATCCAAATCTATGGTGTGAAATTCTTGGTATGTTCCATTTGGATAATATCATTTCATTTTATATTTACTGTCAACTTGAAGATAATCTTATTTATTCATCAGATTAGATGCAAAAATTGTTAAACTGAAAGAAACCACCATAAAATACTTTAGTAATTTTGATGAAATAATAAGAAATGCTGATCAAGGAGACAGAGCATAGTAGAAGAGCAATAAGAAACTTATAGTCAACCAAGGTTTCTGAGATATAGAACACCAGTGTTCCTCAAATATATAGAAATAAATAATGTGATTTTTATAAAATAAGACAGGCAAAGGTATAAAGGGAAAATTAAAAGACATTTTTCTATGACATTTAAAAAGCTATTTAGACAGAAAATATTTGAAAAATTTGCTTTTTAACACAGCTCTGCATCTAAGCTTTTTAGAAGATTTGAGGGTCCTCTAAGGAGAAACAAACAAAGAAAAGGGAAGTTTTGGGCACTAAAAAAGTACTAAAGATTTTGGAGGGTGGTAAGTTGATTATTGAGAATATTGAATTATTCCTGAGTTTGCAATTATTTTTATTTATTTATTTATTTATTTATTTTATTTTGTGATTAGGCCTTTTGCCCTTGTTAATTGTTACTTATCAAATTTAGGGTCCTACCTTCCCACAGAGCATTCTTCAATGTTTACATTTCAAAGAAGCACTCCCAGGTCCTTGAGAAATACATTTCTTGGATTGTGAAGCTGGCAAGGGTTTGGGAGAAATTTTAAATATATTCCAAAGGCTCAGAGAAAGAATTTACTTTTCCAAGTTTTCTAAAAGGGATGTCAGGGTCTTATTGTCAGAGACAAATGTGTCTAAAATGTAGACATGCTAAGAGGAATGAATGTTAACGCCATCCAGGTAAATATATGTCCACTGAAGTCATTTTGTTAACCACAATAGTGTACTACCACTGTCAAGAGTTCTGTTTTGTTGGAGGAAAACAAATCTTTGCTGTTGGCTGAAAGTGAGTTAGAGGAAGCAGTATCCTCAGGACATGTGGGAGGCAAGCCAGGTAGCTTTGCTTCTTAAAGGTACAAACATTTTTGTCTCAGATTGATAGGAGATGACCTCTATTTAAACTTTTCTCTAGGAGAAAGAGTAGTTTACATTTATTTTTAAAGGTTTTCCCACATATGTGTAAAAAGTTTGCTTGCTATTTGAAGAATAAGACACAGATCTTATATAATATGCATATGATAGCCTATCTTTTTAAAAAACCTTATGCAAATAGTGTTGAAAACTCTAATTCTAAATAACCATTAAACAAGGAAACTCACATACTCACAAAGTACCAGTTTGTGAATTTGTGTGCACATTTACTCTTTAGGGAGCTTTAAAAAGTACTGGTGCTTTGGTCCCATACACGGAGATGATGATTTAATTGGTCTAGGGTGTAGTGTGGGTACTCAATCCACAATCTCTCCCTGTGATTCTAATGTGCAGCCAAAGTTGAGAATGACTATCTGAAGGGGTAACCTTCAGAGCCCTAGAAACATTTGACTTAGTCAGAGAAATAATGAGGAACATTCGCTCTTGCATGAAAACATTTGGCAAAGCCAATGTATTCCTGAAAAGTATAGCAAGTTGTACTCTTTTTTTCCATTCCTCTGTGCCTTCAAGCACTCTTCTAATGAAGAAACTTGACCAACCGGCAAGCAATGTGTTTGGCTCAACTTTGTATTAATTCAAATGAGGCTCATACAACCTACTTTCAGTGATTATATTTTCTTATAACTCACAGATAGTAGAACTATTTTCTACCACTTCATTCCTGATGATTGCTATTATGAGATGAACGAAATATTTATTTTATCAATATAATATTTTATCAATATATTATCAATATAAAGTGATATGTCTGTTATATCATATATCTGTTATAACAGACATATCACTTCATGAAATAATTCAGAAAATTAGGTTGCAAATTTTATACCTGCTTTTCTTTTTTTTTAAATATATTTTATTGATTTTGTATAGAGAGGAAGGGAGAGAGATAGAGAGTTAGAAACATCAATGAGAGAGAGTCATCTATCAGCTGCCTCTTGCACACCCCCTACTGGGGATATGCCCGCAACCAAGGTACATGCCCTTGACTGGAATCGAACCCAGGACCCTTCAGTCCCCAAGCCGACGCTCTATCCATTGAGCCAAACTGGTTTCGGCTATACCTGCTTTTCACTGAAGAAAACTTTACATAATGATATTTCCTCATTTTTAAATTTCTTAGAAATATCATAGCAGAATGAATGTTCTCCAAGACCACTCTGCATGGTATTACATTTCCAGGAGAAACTATTTTTTAACTAGTTCATGATAAATTAATGACAGTTATTTGAAGACTTATGATGCATGCAAATATAGAGGAACAGATTTTACAACATTAACCTAAGAAGTTTTCCCAAGGAGTCAAATATCAGGCAATGAAACAGTTGGTGGTATTTCATATATTTCTTTTGTGATCATATCTTACATACTTATTATTTAAAAATCAATCAAACTTTCTTATTTAAATTTTTTTTGTTAATCCTCACTTAAGAATACTTTTCCTTTTTTTTTTTTTTTTTTTTTTTTTTTTTTTTTTTTTAGAGAGAGAGAGTGGAAAGAAGGGGGAGAGACAGAGAGAAACATTGGTGTGAGAGATACACATATTGGTGTCTCCGCATGTGCCTTGATCAGGGCCGAGGAACAGGGCAAGGTACAATGTGCCCGTGATTGAAACCAAACCCCGGCCCCTTCAGTCTGCAGGCTGTTGTTTTATCCACTGACCCAAATCAGGGCAATCAAACTTTCCTTTAAAGGAGACATTTTGCCTTTTAAATGAAAGTTAAGCCACTTTCCTCAACCTGATTGTCCACTTACTTTTTTTAGTACTTTTTTCTTTCAGGGCCCAGCAGAAATCTCTTTTTGATGAGGAACTCCCTTACCTGCATCTCAGCATCAACTTGTATATGCTTTGGCTGTCCCACAAGTATAAGCCTTGCCTTTTCAAATAAGGTTATAAACCTCAGCTTCCTAATTGCTTTCTGACAGTTTTACTGCACTATGTATAGCATAGGGTTAGGCACGAAGGACTCATTCAAATATCTTTTTATTAATTGTGGAGGTCTATTTTCCAAAATTAATGATTCTACTTTGATTATACTACATTAGATATTAAGAGCCCAGGTCTTGTTCATCCTCTCCTCCAGGAGTTCTTTCAAAGTATATGTTCAAAACTGAAATTGCATAGGATATCACGCTATTCAATTTATGTCTGAATGCAGATTTTGTCTGGAAAGAAACAAAACAAAACAAAAAAAAAGCCTGACTAGTAGAATATGGCTTAGGCCTGAGGACAAACAGGATTTTTACTTTTTCTGACTTTAACAGATCAACTGTGGCAAAGGTTACCTTGATTTCTTGCTTTTAGGCAAAGGAACTGGGAGAGAGTAAGGAAGGAAGTAAGTGTTATTATTATTTTTATACTCAGGATGAAAACTAAGCTAGAATATAACTTCATTTAATTCTGCCTGCATAAATTTCTGAATGAACAATTTTTAAATGTAGGGTTTATTTTAGTTTAGAACCAGGTGTTTTTTAAAATAATGGCAATTGATTTCATAAACCAGTTAGAAAGATAGGCTCTAAGCCCTGGTTTTCCTGAAAGCTACACCTGAGACAGAAGTTTATTCTTGAGAAATATATTTTGGAATTTGATACCAGGAAGAATGAGCCCAGGGCAGTGAAACAGCCAACACAAGAATGTATTTTTAAGTTGGCCCCAGATACAAACAATCTGTTGCTTGATCTCAGAGGACCTTTCAAAAGGGCTTATAAAAGGCATCTCAGAAATATCTGCTCAAGGAAGAAAGGGGCATGGCTTTATCAATTGATTGTGGTTCCCCATTGGTCACGCATTGGCTCCTGGGGCACCAACTGTCTACCAATTCCAGCTTGTTCATGAGCGATTGCTGAGTGCATTCCCAGAGGACAAGCCAGCAGGAACATCAAGAAGTCTCTGGGCAGCAAGCAAGCTCTACCTGCTCCAAACTGGTCTCAGCCTCTCTGAGACATTTGCCAGAACAAGGAGTGGAATAAGGCGAGGCTGCTAAAGTGACAAAAGCAAAAGCCAGTGCAAGCAGCTTCTAAAGTTGTTTTTTGTTTCTTTCCCTCCAGCCCCTCATTACTGAAACCATTATTTCCTTTTATATTCCTTGCTTGCCTCTCATACAAATTATCTTTCCTATCTTTCTTCTTTGATGAGTTTTATACTTTTATTGTTGCCATGACTACGGGTGTATTGTTATTTCCTGCTCATGCCTTTCCTTTCTTAAAAACAAACAAACAAACAAACAGACAAACAAACAAACAAACAAAAAATATCTGATTGATTAAAGGTCTCATGAAAGATGCTTTTGCACAATTAAATTATACTAGCCAATTTAAAGATACACGTATCCAAAACTATATAATGAAATGGAATATAACAGAACTATTTCTTCAAGAGCATTTTAAAATAAATTTGACATTGCTTGAAAAGTGCTTTTATTCCAGCGTAAAAGTCACTATTTTAAATTCTACCTAGTCAGTGGTTTCAATACTTCTTTGACTGTGACTCAGAATAAGAAACACATTTTACATTATGACCCATTGCACATGTAGGTATGAATTCATAACTGTGAGGAAAAATTCACAGATAAAAACTACTCTTTTTTTATGTGATACAATATTAAAATTTCTATTTTATTATATTTAATTAATTTTATAAATGCCAACCACATTTCATTAAATTTACCTTATCTGGTTTACTTATCTATAATATGGATTAATATACCTCCACTTAAATGAATTATATTTACCTGACATGTAACCTGTAACAAATCAAACTGGCTATACCTGTCCACCACCTCCACCCTCACACTCATTAATTTTCTTTACCAAACTTTATCAGCCTAGTTAGTGTCATCATCATTCTCCCAGAAACTCTGACCCCCAAAAAGGAGGTGTCATCTTTGATTTTACACTTTCCTTGGCCCTTTTCTACCCTACATTACATTGGCTCACTTCTCAGTCTCCACAGCTTCTATCCTAATATTGTATAATGATTAGCCCTATCCTATATAATAAAAGGCAAATATGCAAATAGATCAGTCACTATCACATGCACTGACAACCAGGGGGCAGGCACTCAATGCAGGAGCTGCCCCCTGGTGGTCTGTGCATTTCCATAGTGCCACTCAGCCAGAAGCTGGGATCATGGCTGTTGAGCACAGCAGTGGTGGCAGGAGCCTCTCCCACCTCCACAGCTGTGCTAAGGATGACTGACTGATGGCATAGGCTCCATGGGGAGCAGGCCTAAGCCATCAGTCAGACATCCCCCAAGTGCAGGCCATACTGAGGGATCCCCTACCCCCACAGGGTGCATGAATTTTGTGCACAGGTCCTCTAGTAGAATAATAAAATCATTACTTGTAACAAAAAGGTCATCAACTCTACCTTATTAATTTAAAACTAGAGCTGTAATAGAGCATCTTACAATGTCTTGACCTGCAAAGCATAATGTCAGACATAAAAAACTACTGATTCGATCAAACATATAATAGTTTAAGAATTTGTTATCTCTGAAATCCCTGGGTGTTTATAGTTATGTTTGAGTATATTCTATACAAAAACATATATTTGTTGACTATCTACCAGCTCTCAAGTATTGAACAGGTAATTGAGAAATAAGTGGAAGTAGTATGGACTTCAAAGTTCTATTCTATGAGGGAGATAGAGACAATTAATATTGGAAAAATAAAAGTCATGATATTGATTAAAGCAAGATACTTTGAGATCATAGTGGACAAACATTTAGTCCAGATTTGAAAGTTCAGTTTCCAAAACCTGCAGAAAAGTTTGCCATTTCTATTACCAAATTGGTGCTCCAATTCATCATTTCTCCATAGTGACAAAAAACTAGTTGAAGGTTTGCTAAACCATGTTGAATTACTTCTCTCTGACAGAGGACAGGGCCCGGCCCTACCTCATACACTTCTGTTGCCATGGAGTCCAAATTAAATGCTTCCCTGATCAAATCAAAGCATATACAACCTCATCTATTCATCCTCCTTTTACCATACAAGCTACAGCTCCTATCTCTGATCTCTCTTGCTCATGACAACAGCTGAACTGAACATAAATGATTTGAAAATACCACCTGCTCAGAGCCTAATACAAAGGAAAAAAATGTGGTGGTGCTGTTTGAAATGGAAATTAATTAGCTTAAGCCCAGCATGTCACATATTACCAATCATGAAATCTGTAAGTTACTGAGTATATGAGATGCGATTCTGTGTGACAGATGCCTGTTTTGTTTTCTCTAGGAATTTTCCTCTGAAGACTGTCAAGGACAGAGTGTGACTGATGAGACCACTGTCGGTCTCTTTCTACATCACAACTGTTTGAGGCACAAAAATAATAGCAGTTGTTTTGAAAGTAACAATTTATCAATAAAATGAATCACAGGGCCCAAAAGGTGGCCTGCCAAGCATTCGGTTGTGACCTACAGCTGTCCTGACGTAAATAATGAGAGAATAGATGGTTTTACAGCTCAAAACCCAAAATTTTTTTTCATGTGCTTTATACCTAGAAATAAGGAACACAAATCATTTGGATTTGCCTTAATATCTGAGCATAAACAATTCAAGGGAGCCATTAACTACCAATAAATAAAAGAAGCTCTCAGGGTAATCACTGGCAAATCAGTTTTATCTGCCTCTTTCTTGCTTCTCCCATCTTCTAGCTTGCCTCACTCCTCCTCGCTTAAAACTCTTTACTTTTAAGCAGTGTCTAGTCTCTTTTCCATATTTGCATTTCAGTTGCTCAAGTGGTACTTAGTGCTGTAATGTTGTATTTGACTAGCAGTTTATTGCCTCATTGGAACATATAACAGAAATTTGGTCTTACTCAAATTGCGAGAGTACATATAGGTTTTTAAGGAAACTGTCAGATGCTACCAAAATCTAGACATTAAAATTGAAAAAATTATTAATTTACTTGCCAATCTTACAAGGTAGGATAAGGGTTCTGAATTTGGAAAAATGGGTTGGGTACTATTCTCCCACAGGTTATAGTGGAAAAACCCAGGAAGGATGCTGATTAGCGGATGGTAACATCCTAAGTCAGCAAGATGTAAAAATTATTAAGCATCTAGTATGAGTCAGAAACAATGCATATAATACTTTACATGCAGTATAGATTACCCCCGTAGTAATTTTATGAATCAAGTATCTACAGTAGGCAGAATTTTAAGATGTCCCCAAGGTTCCCATCCCCTGGGGTCCATAAATAATATTTTTCTTTAGGTGTCAGCAGGACTCTTAAGTATGATGTAATATTACGCTCATGATCACATTACTTTATATAGCAGAGGGGATTTTGTAGACATATTGATATTTCCAAATTTTTGGCTTTGAGTGGATCAAAAGAAAGATTATCCAAAATGGACATGAGCCAATGAGGTGAATCTTTCAAAGAGACCGGAGAAATTGAAAGTATGGGAGAGTCTTCTGCTGAAGGAGCAAAATGCCACGCACGTTGTAGAGGGGATAGTGGGTGGCATGGAGTAGCCAAAATACGTGCCTGGTTGACAGCAAGCAACCAAAAAGCAAGGAGCTCGGACTTACACAAATAACTGCACCTGTGATCTTGGGTGAGGCCTTCAAGCCTCAGGTAAAATGGTAGCTCTGATTTACTCTGATTTTAGGCTCATCAGCCTTTGAATAGAGGACCCAGTTAACCTTTCACCATTCTTCTGCAAACAAAAACTGTGAGAGGATAGGTTTGTGTTACTTAAATGGATAATTTTGTGAAAATTTGCGACATAGCAATAGAAAACAAATGAAAGGTGCTTGTATATTAAGTTTCTTTTAATTTTTCAAAGAAGAACACTAAGACTTAGGGATATTAAATAACTTTTCTAAAGTCACATGGGCTTGCCAGTCAAGGCTCTTTGCCCTAGAACCCATGTCATGTACACACCACTTTATTAAGCAGCAATATCCATAATAGAACCTAGCCATGTAAGAAGCATATATCTTAAGGGCTGGTAAGATAGATAGAAACCAACAGTAGGCAAAAAGACAATAGTAGAAGTACTAGAACCCTGCATTCAAAATGGAGAGAGAAAAAAAAACAAACAAAACAAAATGGAGAGGAAGGGAGTAACTACAGAATGAAGTCAAGGGAAGAACTAAGGCAACCAGCGGACTTGAAGGAGTATAGAGAGAAACTGTACCGCCCATTTAGCCGGTTCAGTGTATTGTTAACCTTTCATTATAATACCTAAAGTTGTAGGCAAAGCAAAGGCTTCCCACAGATCTTTTTTATTCTTACAAAAGCATGTTTTATTCGATTCAAGTGAGCAGAGA